>NC_090648.1:490335293-490675293 GCF_040937935.1 Hyperolius riggenbachi
CGGAACATAGGATATAGGAGCAAGTGTAGATACACAACACAGGAACACATCTTAAATACCTTAAATAGATTACATACAATCCTGATTTAATTACAGCCTCTATCTAACACCATCTCTTTTTTGACCACTAGATGGGGCAATAACTCATGAGACACAAACTTATGCATAGCAGGTCCTAATAAATTACCCACCTCTGTTTCTTTCCCCCGAGTCTCCATACAACACAACTTATTTAGTCTTTTATCTACCTGTTTGTTTAGTCATTTTATTTATTTATTTATATACAGACTTTATCTGGTTAAAATCCCTGCGCTTATCCAACGCGCAACACTGTATATATCAGGGCTACAACAAAATGCGGTCCTGGGCTTATAACCCACATTGATACACTTCCGCCCCCATCAGACTTAGCACTGACCCCAACAGATATGGCCACACAGGACTCATGCCCTGAAGTGACGTAGTTCCGCCGGGAGCCATTAACCAATGGCCGGATGGCGGAGGGCGTCCACTTCCGCATACTGCTGGCTCCGCCCACCTGTAACGGCGCTCACACACGGCCGTTACTACCTGGAGGGGGATATATAGCGGCTGACGTGGCGCCCGGACATAACAGAGGTGCCACGCCAGTTCTGACCACTGCTTGGGTAAGTTTACCTTGGTTTATTTATTTATTTCAGCTCACAATGGCTTCCACTGACCCCCGCTGCCCCTCACTCCTTATAGGCTGTTTTTACCCACATATACATATACATGTATATTGTTTATGTGTTCTCTATATACCTTATTTATATTTAACCATCAGGCCTGTTTATGTGGGAGATGAATAATGGGCCGACTCCACTATATAAGAACATAACCTGTCCCATGCCATAGGACCATATATATTCTATTTGGTCACGCTATACATCTAATGTAAGGGCTATGTTACAATCTTTAAGTAAACAGGTGCATGATGCCTCACTACAGGTCCGGTACATGATACATTGTTGCCAATTAAGCTCTAGGGGTTATACACAATGGTCCCTTACGACATCCATAGAGCCCCCTGTATGTTGACCTATAGAAGTATATATGTATATATGACTACATGCACCTCTGTGTTCCCTGATTTATGTCTTGCGTTTATATGGGATGTATCCCTTGCATGCATCCCCCGCATATATGTATACATACATACATATGTGCGTGTAGATATGGTATTATATGCATGCGTTGTTGGTGCAGCCGCATACTTTTGTTTTGATGTCTAATGGCTGATATGATGGTGATTTGGTATCTGTTATCATTATTATCACTAAAGTTATTATTATTTCTGATCACCCAGAACTAAGATAAATATGAAGGAATATCTTTATTTTTTTATATATATGTCCCACAGTTGGAAACTAGTAACCAACTAATCATATATAGTCGATGGGGTACGTCACACCCCCTCCCTTCCCCGCCCCCCCCCCCCCCCTTCCCTGTTTGGGGCCCTTGGACTACTACTACTACTATTATTATTTGTGTGCAACAAATTTTTGTAGTCTCATGTGAACTGACGTTTTCTTCCTTTTTGATTTTGATTTTGAATTGTTATGGATTTTGTTTGGTGTATATATATATATTTTTTCGTTTCCTTTCTGTTTTCAGTTGCTCCTGCTTATGATTTTTCTGCCTGAGGAAGCGGGCTTGTGACCCGCGAAACGCGTTGCAAACTGTATTTTTATCTTGGAATACTAAATTGATTAAATTTGCCTTTTTTACCATAGAAAGTGGTCCGTTGTTTGCTTGTAGGGTGGGCAAGTCCACCATTGCCACTCGCAATTTTAATTATTTTAATTGGCACTAATTTTACTCTATTTGGCACCTCTGTTTTTTCATTTACGCTATTATCCACCTGGTGGATGGGTGAGGACACCCCTTCTTTTTCTACGGAGAGTGACTTCTTAACCTGAGCGGGGACAGGTTTAATCTCCCCGCCTGCAATTCAAGTGGTTGCCTGATCCCGGCAACCTACACTTGTGAGTATAATCTACTATTATTTTCCCTAGACCATTTGATCTACAATAATACACTATTGGGGGCTCTCGATTGTTCCTTTCTCTCTTTTTAGCGTTTTACAGCTGGCTGGGTGCCCACAATACATTAACGCCAGTGGGAAAATTGTTGTGGAGCTGATAAATCCACTTCTCCATCAAGGCTGCCACCACCTGCACATGGACAATTACTACTCTAGCAAACGTCTTTTTGAATTTCTCAACTCAGCCCAGACTGTTGCTTGTGGGGTGGTGAAGGCAAACCATTTAGGTCTCCCACAGGTGGTCAATAAAAAGTTGAATAGAGGAGAGTCGTACGGCCTCAGATACAACAAGCTCCTTGCAACCAAGTACCAGGACAAGAGGGAGGTTATGATCTTGACATTGATGTACACCAAGGCCAAAGCTCCTGTCACGTCAAGAAGAGAGAAGACTGAAAGGCCAGAGGCAATGGTGGATTACAACAAGAAGATGAGAGCAGTGGACTTAGCAGATCAGATGCTGGCTCCTTATTTGCTGAAGAGATAGCGGAGGAGGACCGGATATAAAAAGGTAGCGTTTTTACCTGTTCCAGACGGTCATGCATAATATCTACAATAAAACAGGCAGTCCTCCAGTCCCTCATTTTTTACTCTGCCCAAACTGCACAACAAATTGATCCAATTCATTTAACCCCTTTATCCACCACTACAGTATATCTATGTCCTCTGTGACTTCATATAAGCCACGAGGACGTAGATATATGTCTTGTAGCAGAAGCAGTGCTGAGCAGGATTGGGCCTGCTCATGTCCACACTTCTAGCACTATCTGATGCAGCAGTAATTGGTGAAAGGAATTTGTGTTTTTTTTATCAACAGTAGCACTTTTTATTTTTAAACTGTAATTGATGAATCTGAGAATGTGTTTTTTCTATTTTTTTCCCACTAAAATGCATTGCAAAAAAAGTTCCATGGAAAGAATGTCATACAATGAAAGCCTAGCCTTTGCTGAAAAAAAAAACAATAAATATTTTCTTTATGTGTCATAAATAGGAATAAAGGGACATAGCTTAACTGTCAAAACTGCTCTGGTCCCTAAGGGGGAAACAAGGCCTGGATGCGAAATACGAAGTGGTTAAAGTGCATTAGCAAGTGCATTGACAAGTGTTGTAGGCATATCGCACTCTCACCAATTTTTACTTTTTTTTGTTATTTTCATAACTTGGACATATTTTACTGCCCCTTTTCCCTTTCCTATACTGTATATTTGTCACTTTCTGTCCTCAAAGGAACTCACATTTGGCCTTTTTTTTTTGGGGGGGGGGGGGGACACATACAAGCTTAAAAACTGAACTTTGGACCCTGGTGCTAGACCAGAGTGCATAATGGGGCTATGCAAAAAACAGTGCACCTTAGGTATAATGGATTTCTGCACCAAAAGTTTGTTACTAAGTGAGACTTTCAATCATCACACAATAAAGTCGATCGCTTAATCTCTCGGTCAGTATTGACCTGGGTCCCCCATGGGCGCTCCCCCTCCATCTTAAGTTTGCGGCGGGGAGGGGGGTCGGATCCCCCCTCCCTCACCTGGGTCCCCCATGGGCGCTCCCCCTCCAGCTTAAGCTCAGCAGTAGCCACACTGTATTGTAAGTGGACGGCATTGCAGGAAGTGACGACAGTGGAACGCACGCTGGAACGCGGAAGAGGTGAGTCATCCCCGCCCGCTGCCTCTTACTAATAGCGGCGGCTGCTGCTCAACTTAAGCTAGAGGGGGAGCGCAGATGGGGGACCCAGGTGGAGGAGGGGGGGTCCGACCCCCCTCCCCGCCGCTATGCCCAATACCCCCTTACTGCCCGCTACCCCCTCCAGCTCGGCGACAAGTGTAGGACTGCTCCTGGGGGCAGGGCGCTACTTCTTCTTCTTGCTTGGCCTGGCCCCTTCTTTTTGCTTGGACCGGTCCTGGGGGCAGGGCGCTACTTCTTCTTGCTTGAAGGTTGAGGCACTTAGCCAATTATATATATAGAAGATTCTGCTACATGGAAACCTACGTTTGACAGTCACTGGATTATTTAATTTTCTGTGACTCATTCTAGTTGTTAAAGGGAATCTTTACATTATAAACAGAAATGGCTGCAGCAAGAGTCTGTTTGCACTTCAATATTTTGAAAAATTATTATTCCCTTTCAAACTGCAACAAGCTAAGAATTTCTACAAACAAAAAAAATTTGATTTAACCACTTCAGCCTGCAGGTGTTTTCACCTTAAAGAGAAACTCCAACCTAGAATTGAACTTTATCCCAATCAGTAGCTGATACCCCCTTTTACATGAGAAATATGATGCTTTTCACAAACAGACCATCAGGGGGCGCTGTATGACTGATTGTGTGCTGAAACCCGTCCCACAAGAAGCTCTGAGTACCACGGTACTCTGGGCAAACTGCCACAATGTAACAATGTTCACAGACAGGAATTAGCTGTTTACAGCTGTCTCTAACAGCCAAAACAGCTAGGAGCAGCTACATAACCTGCCCACGGGGAGAGGAAAGATTTTACAATGAGCAAACACTGACTAAATCATTTATACATAATTATTGTAAAAATGAAGCACTTTTTTTACTACATTATTTTCACTGGAGTTCCTCTTTAAGGATAAAGCGATTTTCACCTGTCAGCGCTCCTCTCATTCAATTGGCAATTATTTTATCACTACTTATCACACCTAAATGATCTAGATCTTGTTTTTTTGCCACCAATTAGGCTTTCTTTGGGTGGTACATTTTGCTAAGAATGACTTTATTCTAAATGCATTTGAAGGGGAATAATAAGAAAAAATTGAAAAAAGTCATTACTTCTAAGTTTTCGGCCATTATAGTTTTAAAATAAAACGCTCTACTGTGCATAAAACCCAAACATTTTATTTGCCTATCTGTCCCAGTTATTGCAATCTTTAAAATACTTCCCTAGTACAATGTATACGACAAAATTTTATTTGGAAATAAAGGTGCATTTTTTCAGTTTTGTGCCCATCTGTAATTACAAGCCCATATAGGCAAAAAATAACAGTAATATGCCCTCACAACATACATATTAAAAAAAGTTCAGTCCCTAAGGTAACTATTTATGTATTTTTTAACTGTCATTGTTTATTTTAATTTTACATGTGTTTGTTTTGCAGCTACGTGAGAGGTGTGACAACCATACCTGTGCACACTACTGCTATTCATTGCCACATTAAGTTGCAGGTACAGTGTGCCACTTCAGTGCATATTTTTTCACTATACTCTTATAGTACTATTGCATTGCTCTGTGTGTGACACTCCACAGCCCACTGACACCCAGAGCTGCGCACACTACTGCTATTGTGGCCACATTAAGGTGCAGGCACAGCGTACCAGTGCATTATTTGTAAGAATGTAATGTGATTTCTTCCCTTAAAACACGGCTACGTAAACTCCGTAATTTTTTTTTTAACCAAAACGAGTTTATTTGAAACAGTAGTGGAAAAGTGTACACAGGCACTACATTAAGCAAAACAGCATGAAAAGGATAACATGTCAGGGGTTACAAAACAACTGTACAGTGCAATAAATAGCTAAGTAAACATATCCATATTCATCTTTGTACGTAAATATGAGAGACATTTAACATTAGTGTCAATCAGAGATCCTTTACATAATATCATACAGGAGTAAATACTGGTGGGGTATTTAAAGAGAGTCTGAAGCCATAATTAAAATGGCTTTTTTCCTTATATATAGCAGGGGCATGTGTGCCCCTGCTAAAACGCAGCTATCCTGCGGCTGAACGAGGGTCCTTTCCCCTCCAAATCCCCCCTGTGCTGCCCGGGGAGCGCTTCCGTGTGAGGCCGGGCTATGAGCTGCAGCCCTGCCTCACACGCGTCTGTCAGCGGCGGATCTCCGCCTCTCCCCCGCCCCTCTCAGTCTGCCTGCGCTGAGAGGGGCGGGGGAGAGGCTGAGATCCACCGCTGACAGACGCGTGTGAGGCAGGGCTGCAGCTCATAGTCTTGCCTCACACGGAAGTGCACAGGGGTAGCAAAATCTACGACCAAGTTGGTCATGATTTTGCAGGGGGGGATTTGGAGGGGAAAGGACCCTCGTTCAGCCGCGGGATAGCGGCGTTTTAGCAGGGGCACACATGCCCCTGCTATATATAAGCAAAAAAGCCATTTTTATTATGGCTTCAGACTCTCTTTAAACAAACATAGAGTGTGCCTCCATTATTAATTACGTGGTCTGGTATTCAAAAATTAAGAATATTAAGAAGGGGGCACAGAAGTATAAAGAGACCAGTGCAGAACGCACTGAAAAACAGTGCGCTCAGCAACCGCCACATTATCGATCAATTCATTTATCTCTCACTAAATGGAATTGTTGTAACCGTTCCCTGTGAGTGTAGACAAGTTACTTAAAGGCGATACCATTGTCAAGGCGTTTGATTCAGCAAGCAAGTTGGGGTGAGTTTGGCGATAGACAGCGCAGGGCGATTTCTTGCCTGGCGGCAAATAACGTCTATCTAATAAAGGTTTTGGTGTCAACTCTTTAATCCTCATCTCGTATTACTCCAAGTACACATAATACTGGGTCAGAGGTAAACTCCGTAATTTTTAGTTGGACTTTTGGCATGGATCCCCCCCCCCCCCCCCGGCATGCCACAGTCCAGGTGTTAGACCCCTTGAAATAACTTTTCCATCACTTTTGTGGCCAGAAACAGTCTTTGTAGGTTTTAAAATTTGCCTGCCCATTGAAGTATATGGCAGCTGAGTTTGCATGTTCGCAAACATTTGCAGAAGTTCGCGTTCACGAACAGAAAATGTGATGTTCCCATATATTCGTCCACTTAGGCATAAGTGGTTAAGCTTGATCCACATTGAAACTTTGACAACAGCACTTGAATAGTGATGACTGTAATATGCTAATCTCGCTTACCTGAAATTTAATGTAAAATTTCACAATTACACATAATTACAATGGCCTCAATTCACTAAGCTTATCTCCTGTCTTTAATAACGATTCTAGAGTGATCACCATGGTGATGAGGCATGTCGTATTCAGGAAACATTTTACCTCAGGCAAACCTAAAGTTAACTCTTCTGTCTTTAAGTTAACTCTTCAATCCTTAAAATAACTCCAGAGTTAAAGACAGGTTGTTAATTAACTGCGTGTGAAAATAACTACAGAGGAGGTAAATTAACTACAGAGGAGGTAACGTAAGGAATGAAGAGATAAGATAACTCTCTCACTGACTGTGTGGTAGTACATTTTCTCTTGCCTTATTATCTCCAGCATGATCTTAGTGAATTGAGGTCATTATCAAGATTGAATGGATTTTGCATAATCCCTTAGTCAATTTAGCATTTGGCGTGAAATTATGAATTATAATGTTTTGAGTATGGAATTGATCAAATTGATGTATACCAGGCTTTATTCTTTACATATCAGTAAATTTTTTGTTAGAAACCCTGCGGGGCGGCCGTGTAGGATCAAAGTAAGAAAGCGGAGGTATTATTGTTGTTGTCGTTAATCCTTTGCAATGTGTAGATTACTAAATTGGAATTTCCATGCTAAATTTTACATGTAAAAAAGTGGGAAAAAAAACAATATAAAAGACATTATAATTTAATAGGCAATATAATATTGCTGCTACAGACTACAGAATATGTAAGGGACACAATGGCTGCTGTTATTCTCTTCCTTTCATATACATAGTCATTAAGTTTCCGCGCTCGTGTCGGTCGTTGTGTTTCCCGCGGGAATCAGCCACGCACTGAACTGTAATTCTACTTTCTGCACGCACCACTTGACATCAGATTGCATTATTTATGATTTCACATCCATACATTATGTTGGCAAGGACGAGGATGCATCCGATTGTTCAGCTGATCATTTTAATGCGAATTTCTGGCAGTTTAGTGATTTATATTAATAGACCCCTCGGTACGCCTGACACTGGTAAGAAATAGCACTCCAGTATTTATAAAGATGTCTAAAAAAGCCTAAGGTAGAGCCACAGATTTGGGGGATATGTGTGACCACTTACCCTGGCATGGGGGGGGGGGGGGCTTCCATGCTTTTCAACGAGGCTAGACCTTGCAGCTAGACTCGACATATGCAGGGCTGGAGGAGGGCCTCTATGATGGGGTTTTTGCAGCCTGAGGGGTTGGGTGTTAAAAAGGGACCAAAGAGTAAGGTCCCCTTTTCTGTGGGGAATGGCTAAGACTGCTGGACACAGGAAGAGGTGGGCCGAGTTAGTAGGGAGGGGCCTCCCTTTCCTTTCTCGCAGCCACAGAGTAAGGAGTTGAAGTGTTTTCCAACCCTCCCTCCCTATAGATTTTATGGAATGTCAGGCGTTTGGTGTTTTTTTTCATGGGTTGTTAATTTTTCTTTTCTTTTATGTTGTCATTGCATGGATGTTTTTTGACAGTCTGGTGCTGTTTGGGCAGTCTTGCCTCAGGTGCAAGCCCACCCAGGAGGATATTAGTCATTGGGTAGGACCGTTTTCCATTTCGTGGGTGCTCACAGCTGTCGCCGTGCAGTTCGTGGCAGGTGGCCTTAGTTTCAGGCTGTGTAGCCATTTACCTTGTTTGAGTTATAATGTTGCCATAATGTTGCCATCCCCTTAGACCTGCCTCTCTCTCTTATTATATATTACAGTATTGTTATAAATTTATTGCAAGTTGTGTTAAATAAACAGGCTGCTGTGGCCTTTACCATCCATGTGAGCAGTCTGTATATTTTGTTAATTAGCATGCTGGGTCAGTTAATACAGGTTGATGGTTCAAGTCAGTACCCCGCAGGTGGTCAACAATACCACATCATGGAGGGCAGGAAATGAGATGAACTAGCAAAGATTATGTGATAGCTCCTTCTTTTCCCCTTTCCAGCAATGGAAGGGGGTGTAGCTCAGACTGCCTTGCTTTCCAATTGGACTAGACCATGCTGGGTTGCCAAGAGGATGAGATGGAGCATGGAGTGGTCATGTGACTGCTCCACCCACTCCCCCTCTTCCCCTTTCCAGCAATACTGGGCCAATATTGTGTCTCCTGTTAATGACGTAGATGTCCATGCCCAAGTGCAGTATCGCTAAGAATTAGAAGTTTTTTTTAGTATTAGTGAAAAACCTTGCAACCACTGTTATAGCTTGAGGAAAAACTCCGTCCTCACTCGGTTTTCCAGGTCTGCAGGGCAGCAAGTGGTCAGTCCCACTACTAGGGTTTACGAAATCTCTAAAAAAACTTTTCCCACTTAACAGAGTTGTACAGCTGGCAGAAGACAAGGATGGAGGCACCAAAAAAATATAATATTATCAGATAAGAAGTGTATAAAAGAGTGGTAGTATTGGTTTTACCTCTCCCAATGAAAACAAACCAGTCAAAACTGGGAAAGATTTAAATTCAAGCACAAATAAGACAACGCGTTTCACAGGTACACACCCACTTCCTCAGGTAAATACAAAAAGTTCCTGTAATGAGCATAAACACAGCTTGAAACAAGATACCCATTTTATAAGTGTTGTAGGATGGACACTTCTCCCCAGTGTGTGTGACACCTCAGTGTGAATGTCCTCTGTTGACTTCCCTGGAAAAACAAAAACGTCATGACAGCCCATAACTCCAACGCCATGAAGCTTGCTTGTGCCTCATCGCAGCTTCTCACAAAAAAAAAAAAAAAAAAAAAATGTAGAATCGCAAACGTGATATTTGCAGTTACATACTAAGATATTGGCTGTCATATACCTCCACACTCGCTTCTCTATTTCATTTGGAAGCACCCCCTTGTATCTTCTGTAATTTTTCTAAGTTGAACAACCGCCGCTGACGTGGTAGAATTTCACTCCAATGTTATCCCAACAACAGGGCCGGTGCCAGCTACAATGGGGCACTGGGGCAAAAGTAACTTAGGGGGCCCCCCTGATGCCCCTCTGCCAACCAAATCACCCCTGGGGCCCCTGAGCCAACTGCCGGGCCCGATACAACCCCCCTTACCCGGCATACAATATCATTAGGTGTCCGTCAATTGTCCCTTAAAGAGAATCTGTAACTTTAAAAAGTGCCCCTGGGGGGTACTTACCTCAGATGGGGTAAGCTTCTGGATCCTATCAGGGCTTCCCCAGTCCTGCTCCGTCCCACGGTGGTCCGCTTGGCCGCTCTGAACAGCGGCCGTGTAAATATTTACCTTCCAGGCTCCAGCGCAGATGCAGTAGCGGCTCTCGGCTCGGAATCAGGCAGAACTAGCCGACTTGCTCCTGCGTAGTAGAGCTGATCCAACTGGGATCTGATATTTCTGCCTGATCCCAAGCCGAGGGTCGTGCCTGCGCTGGAGCCAGGAAAGGTAAATATTTCAGAAGGTACTGCGTCTCGCTGTGGGACGGAGGAAGATGGGGGAAGACTTATTTGGATCCAGAGGCTTCCCCCTCCCGAGGTAAGGACCCCCCAGGGGCACTTTTTAAAATTACAGAGTCTCTTTAAAAAGTATTCTTGGGTTTCCCAATTTTTCACCTCCTTCTTTTCCTATATAGAGTAAATACACGGCATCCCTGCTGAGGCTCTGAAACCCTGGGGCAATTGCCCCCTTTGCCTCTATGGAAGCGCCGGCCCTGCCCAACAACCCAGACCAGTGAACCAATGGAAATCCTCCGTGCCATATTCAAGTGCAGTAAATATCATTTGAATGCCACAACCAAGTTACAAGTATGCCCAAATTGGTGATAACTTTTATATGTTAATGCGCTGCTATAAAAATGTCTCTGATGCCAGAGAAAAAAAATAAGGTTTAAAAGTCTGAACTGGTTGGTAATTTTCTGTAGAAAGTAAACTAATTCTATCCTTAGTGTCTTTGGAGCGTTTTGTTCCCACATTTATTATCTGAAGCCAGAAGACAATCGGTTTTGTATTTCTTTGCGTTTGATACATGTAAGTCTCCAAATCCTTCGGATATATCGTTATTTTCTCATTGAAGCTCACTATAATTCCTTGCAGATTTTTTCTCCCTGCCATATAGAAGGGAATCTGTTCTCGCGGCGAATGTATCTGTTCGGAACGGACGCAATTTGCAGTAAATATTCCATTTTTATGCAGCACTTTCAAATTGATTACTTTTGTATACACCACATAAAGGAAATGAAATGAACATTTGTAATCGCTTGCTTTGAAATGCAAAATGCGTGCATAATAAGACCATATGGCTTTATCAACTGGAATAAACCTTTCCGTGATATGTACGCCTGTTTACACAAAACATTTTTTTCATGCTTTTTGACTTTTTTTTTTCTTCTACGTCATTTTCCTTTCCCATATTTGTGGGTTTATTTTAACGCTGGTTGCATGATATCCAAATTCTGCACCTGATTTAACCTCTTTACGACCGCATAGCGCCAATTAGCGTCAAGTCCGGGGGGCGTGTTTTGCTTGGGATTGTGTATCCCCGCTTGAATGAAGGAGCTCCGCTCCATCATCAGTCTCCCATCGGCGATCGCCGCTAGGAGACTGTTAGACGGCCAGGCCCGGACTTACCTCAGAGAAGCCTATAGGCACAGACGTCAGAGGCGTATCTAGAGGGGTGCAGGCATGGCTTGTGACATGGGTGCCACAACACCATGGGCGCCCATGGCTGCCTCTTCCTCCCACATGCTCCACCACCATACTGATAAATGCAGCTCATAACTTATACTTGGGGGGCTAACTCTAGCAACCTATACTGGAGGGGCTACCTACGGGGGGGGGGGGGGGGGGGAGGGAGTAGCACTCTTCTAATTACTTATGCTGGGAGGGCAAATTAAACTTGTTGACTACCTATACAGGAAGGGCTACATCTGGCTATCTATCCTAGGAGGTGACCTCTGGCTACCTGGCTACTTATACTGGGTGGCTAACTTTGATTAACAATACTGGGGGGGCTAATTTTCACTACATATACTGGGGGTACCTCTGGCTATCAATACTGGAGGGACACCTTCAGTATGTATATGGAGCACAATTGGTTATGGTGCACAAATGGATATGGGGCGCAATTTAAGTTTTTGCCATAGGCGCTATATTACCCAGATACACCACTGACAGATGTACTGGCACCATAGACTTTGCCCTCTAGGAATCTACAAACCCCCACTTAACCACACTGCAAGTGTGATGGCTGGTCCAGCTGTAACTTCTTCATTACTTCCCTTGCCCATCATAGGTAACTACAGGTGCCCCTTAGTATTAGTTGGCAGGAAGTACCCTCAATATTAAGTAACTAGAGTTGCCCCCGAGTATTAAGTAGCTAAAGGAACCTCAATATTAACTAGCTAGACGTGTCCCCAACTATTAGTTAGCTAGAGGGGCCGCTCACTGAAGGGAGATCTCGTCAGTTGAAGGTCATCAGGACTCTGCATAGGGATGGAGGGAGGTACTTAGGGAGTGGAGTGAGCCGCCTTTCCATCATCAGGCGCCTGTAGGCATGTGCCTGCAGTGGCTTATGGTAAATCCGGACCTGTAGACGGTGAAACCGCCGTCTATTTACATTGTACAGTGCTGCGATCTACCAGAGGCGTAGCTAGGGTTTTCAGCGCCCGGGGACAAAGATTATTAATGCGCCCCCTAAGGTGAAGGGTCGTGACCAAATGTGGGCGTGGTTATGGGTGCTCCACATTTGGTCACGCCCCTTCAAATGTACATGGAGGTTAGCAGGCTCACGCTCACCCACCCTCCCTTAGTATGTACCTTCCAGCATGTTCCAAGACAAATTCAGCAATCATGAGCCCCCCCCCCATCAAGACAAATTCCGCAATCATGAGCAAACATGAGGCCCCCAACATGACCAACTCAGCAATCATGAGGCCCCCAACAAGACAAATTTAGCAATCCTGAGGCCCCCAACAAGACAAATTCAGCAATCATGAGGCCCCTAACAAGACAAATTCAGCGATCTTGAGGCCCCCAACAAATCATGAGGCCCCCAACAAGACAAATTCAGTAACTATGAGGCCCCCAACAAGACAAATTCAGCAGTCATGAGGCACATAAATAGACAGCATTTCACAGTATATGTAGCCAGGGGTATATGTGCCCAGTATATGTAGTCAGGGTTATATGTGCCCAGTATATGTAGCCAGGGGTATAATATGTGCCCAGTATATATAGTCAGGGGTATATGTGCCCAGTATATGTAGCCAGGGGTATATATGCCCAGTATATGTAGCCAGGGGTATATGTGCCCAGTATATGTAGTCAGGGGTATATATACCCAGTATATGTAGTTAGGGGTATATGTGCTCAGTATATGTAGGCAGGGGTATATGTGCCCAGAGTAGGTAGCCAGGGGTATATGTGCCCAGAGTAGGTAGCCAGGGGTATATGCCCAGTATATGTAGTTAGGGGTATATGTGCCCAATATATGTAGGCAGGGGTATATGTGCACAGAGTAGGTAGCCAGGGGTATATGTGCCCAGAGTAGGTAGCCAGGGGTATATGCACAGTATATGTAGTTAGGGATATATGTGCCCAATATATGTAGGCAGGGGTATATGTGCCCAGAGTAGGTAGCCAGGGGTATATGTGCCCAGAGTAGGTAGCCAGGGGTATATGTGCCCAGAGTAGGTAGCCAGGGGTATATGCACAGTATATGTAGTTAGGGGTATATGTGCCCAATATATGTAGGCAGGGGTATATGTGCCCAGAGTAGGTAGCCAGGGGTATATGTGCCCAGAGTAGGTAGCCAGGGGTATATGCACAGTATATGTAGTTAGGGGTATATGTGCCCAATATATGTAGTCAGGGGTATATGTGCCCAGAGTAGGTAGCCAGGGGTATATGTGCCCAGAGTAGGTAGCCAGGGGTATATATGCCCAGAGTAGGTAGCCAGGGGTATATGCTCAGTATATGTAGTTAGGGGTATATGTGCCCAGAGTAGGTAGCCAGGTCAGGTGTCCCCCTCCCCAGCAGGAGGGGAGCAGGGCAGAGAGGAGGAAGAGCTGCTCTCCCTTCCTCGCTCTCCCCTCCAATGTCCGGGTGGCTGGCAGCGGCGGGTGGAACTTACCTCCGTCTCTCGCAGCGCCGGATGGATCTGCCGCTACTCCGGTCTGGTTCAGACCAGAGCAGCAACTGCGCACCCGAACTCCGGCCGGCGCTGGAGCGAGACGGAGGTGAGTTCCGCCCGCCGCTGCCAGCCACCCGGACATTGGAGGGGACAGCGAGGGAGAGAGAGCACCTAAGGTGAGGGAAGGAGGGGGGAGATGGCCCCACAGCTCTCCCTCTTCTCTGCGCTGCTCCCCTCACCCCCTGCAATAAAAATAAAATAAAAAAAAAAAAACCCGATGCTCAGCTGGGCGCCCTTGGGGACCAGGCGCCCCGGGGCACTTGTCCTACCCCGACCCCCCCTAGCTCCGCGCCTGCGATCTACAGCAGTGCTGTACTGGGGACAGCCGTGTCACTCGGCTGTCACCCTTGGGAGGCACAGAGGGCGATGAGCTGGCTCTCATACGCTGATGTCTATGAGAGTCGATCGCTGTGATTGGCTGGCGGGGGAGGGGGGGGGGGAATCGGGGGAAACAAAAAATAGAAAAATCACCATTTTTATTATAAAAAAAGCAGAATTAAATTAATAAAAAAATAACCACTGTCTGCATCAGCGATCAGAGCCCACCAGCAGAAACCTCTGTTGATGGGCAGAAAAGGGGATGGGGAGGGGGGGGGGGTGCACGTATGTGTGGCTCTGCAACCAGACATTAAAGCTGCAGAGCCCTAATTTGAAAAAAATAGCCTGGTCACAAGGGGGGTGTAAGCCGGGGGGGGGGGGGGGGGGTCCTTTCCAGGCTATTCCTATCTGAGGCTCTGCTATTACGCGGCAATAGTCAGAATCTACATCTGGGTAATATCAGGAACTAGGGGCAAATCGGCAATGTGTTTAACGGGCAAATCTGCACAGATATAACATTACATGATTTTGAGCATATTTACTAACATATCTGAGGGCTGGAACCCACTACAGCAAGTGCTGTGTGCTGCAATTCCTAGGCCGATTGCAATCGCATTTGGCTCCAATTTGAAGCACTCTACAGTAAACTGTACAACGGTTCTAATTAGCGGTTTCTTTTTTTTATATTAATAAATAAACGTTATTATACTTACCAGCTTCCGTCTGTAGCCCCGCCTCCTAATGGAAGAGGTCATAGGTGCTTCTCTAGGACCAATCAGAAAAGCGCCTGTGAACGCTTCTGCTAGAGGGTGGGGCTACTGGCAGAAGCTGGACATTGGGACACTTGGTAAGTATAATTAACTTTATTTAGAAATGAAAATGCTCAGCCCCCAAAATGCTGCATGTCCTGCGATTGCAATTAACCCTAAGCAAGAAGGCATGGTTTCAGCTTACAGAGTAATTCTCTGCTCATCTGCATGCCCTGGAGTGGTCAGGGCTGGTTCTCTCATGAAGCAAGGTGAAAGATTCACATCAGGTGCAGAGATTACAGGGGCAGCATGTTTGTACTGTGTTTACACTAACAGCATGCAGTCAGAGTAGGAGGAGAAGTGAGAGGAGAGCGAGGTGAGGAGGTCATCATTGGGGAAAAGCAGCTTGTTGTGCTGTGTGAGGAGTCTGAATGTGAATGAGGAGAGGGGAGGCAGGAGAGCAGCAGTGTTTCATTTGACTTGCACAATAGAACGGAGGAGGTGGCACTGCTGTCCTGACTGAGGAGGAATGGAGTGGCTGAGGGTGAGCAGTTTGTCACAGACATCACAGCCAGCCAGTGTGATATTGAGTTGAGCTGCAGTATATCATATGAGAACATTGAATGAAGTAGAGTAAATTGTCGGATGCTGTGCGATCATTCCAAATCATGGGAGGTGCATCCTCACAAGTTTGCCTCAGGCAGCAAAAAGTCTAGAACCGGGCCTGGGAGTGGTTAAGACTACCCCTACCCACCAGGCGACACAAGCAGTCGATTGGGGACCCAGTCAGAGTATAAGGGGCCCTATCAGCACTCAATCCTGCCCTGATGTTATCACCTGCTGTGGCAGCAGTATGAATTTCTGATATTGCAGCACAACCTGTTATTACACCAGCCTGTGCAGTCAGTGTGCGCCACATCAGTGCACTCACCGTGGCTGACGCTGCTTACCTCAGTTTCCACCTGCCCAAGTCCTGCGGCTTGTTCCCTTCTCACTCATCATCTGCCTGCCAAATCAAGTGACCAGACTCGGCTGGCACCATATCTGGTGAGTAGGCAGGCAGTTCTGATGTCATGCCATGAATATCCTGAAATATACACGTGAAAATGACTCAAGGAAGATATATATATATATATATATATATATATATATATATATATATATATATATATAATATGGCCTCAATTCTGGTAGCTATGTGAGGTAAATATTTTTTGTAGGTAATACCTCATGAAGTATTGTCATCTCTTTTTAGCAATTCTGAAAGATTTTTCTCCATTTCCGAACATGAGGTAAAACATGAGGTAAATGCATAAAGTGAGGTAAAACATAAGGTATTTCAGCGGTAAGCATGCAGTAAATAAATAATAGTACTCTTTAATTGTCTTCCATAAGTTAGGATAGTCTTTGGAAGATTTTTTTTTAAGGGGGGAGGTGTGTTTGATTATGTAGCAACTTATGAAAAGTATATTTATAGGCATTCCTTATAAAAAAAAAATCCAGTAAATATTTGGAGATTTATTTCTACTATTCTTTTCTATTACACAGCCTCAATAGGAACTTCACTAAAAACTGCAAAATGCATACAAATTGACTTTACCTCCAGGTACAGGCAGTTCTTAAACTGATCGGTAAATTACGTGCTAACATGCTGCCTAATTTCCATGAGAAGAGCTATCATTACCTCATAATTTACCTCATGAGGTAAAACATGACTAAAACCTACCAGAATTGCTAAATGTCATTACCTCATGAGGTAAATTACCTCACATGAGGTAATTTGTTTGATAACCCTACCAGAAATGACTCGGCCAATGACAGTTATAGTTTTGATAAAAATGACCAAATATGTGGTGATGAACCTGTCCGGAAGGGAGGCCTAATATAAGTGGTCCTTAGTTCTATTATGACATGATTGGGGGGGTGTTGAGGGAGATAGGCCCCAAACTTCCTACTTTGCTTGAGGCCCCATTTGGTCTTAATCCGCCTCTGATAGGAAGCTGTGAATCTTTTGGCTGCTGTGAGTTTGGGATTCTGTCGCTGGCACTTTGCAATGCCGACTCTCTGCAGATCCCAGCTTCTCCTCCTAGAAAGCGGCACTAACCTCCCCTAACTAATTAATGCACTTTCCTAAAGTGAGGCCTAATTACTGGAGGTCAGAAGTCTGATAGCTCGGAAAGCTGCCAAATTGTTGTGTGAAATCCAATGACAAGTTTAAGAGCACATTAAAAAATCTATTCATGCCCCAGCCTGCATCTCTCCATAATCCTTAAATTATTGCCTCGTTTCTTATTGCTTGAAGTACCTTAGCTTACATCTTTAATCTCTGATATCTTAAAAATGCTCATCATGCACAAAAAGAGAGAAAAAAAAAATCAATGAATCACTTCTTGTAAGATGTGTGTGTGTGTGTGTGTGTGGAGAGGGGGGGGGGGGGAGGGTAACTGTAAGTGGTGGGGCCTCTAGGAAAACTTTTTGGGGCCCCCACATCTCCCTCTACCATGGTGACAACACAACACGGGGCAGTGGCGGCTCTAGCTTCAATTTTTTTTTTGGGGGGGGGGGCATTTGGGTAATCAAAATCGATGTTTGTATGGTGGACTTTAGATATTTTTGTCCTAACTCAGGTGATGAAATTAAGGCTTACTAGATCAGCAATGAATGAGAGGAACCAAATGTGAACATCACAAACAGAACTCTGAGGCTTTTGAATAATCTATTCTATTCTATGTGCATTGTAAAGTGTGTTGGTCCTAAGAACAATTTTTGCAATTTTAAAGCAATTTTATTGACCTGAGGAAGCGGCACTGGCCATGAAACGCGTTGTCAAGTGTGTACAATAAAAATGTAAGAACCTTTTTAAACCCTACTTTGACTCTGAATGTCACTTCTCTAAATATAGGCGTATTGGCACTTTTTCTACCTTAGTCTATCTACTTTTAAAATACAGTCTAGCTTCTTGAGTCATGCACGCAAAAAAAAACTTTCGCATCTTATAGCGAAAAATGTCAAACAAAATTTTAAATTTTTCGCTATAAGATGCAAACGTTTTTTAGCGTGCATGCTTTCATGCGGACGGTGTAGACGCGCTATTGATTGGACGAGTCCATGCATGCTTTTGTACGGATGTGACGCATCTAGTCTCTATGCGGACGTAGTAGGCGCATTTATTATTGGACGTATCCATGCATATTGTTATATGGATGTGATGCGTCTAAGTCTTTTGGCGGACGTTGTCGGCAAATAGTGATTGGCCTGCTCTATGCGTACTTTGTTACGTATCTGCGTAGTTTCCAAGTGGACGTTGTCGCTATGCAATTGATTGGCTGTGCTTTCCATGACGTGTCAAAACTCCTCCCTTTATCCAAATTTTCAATATGTGAGACATTAGAGTGTGGTTTAAAATATTTAGAAAGCAGATTTAGACTAGAAATAAAAGGTTATACTGTTAAGACACTATTTTAATTGTAATCAACAGGTTGTGATATTTTACTCCAATTTGTTAGTACTTTGACATCAAATTATTTTGATTGGTGGATTCCATTCATGAATATGCAAATTATAATTCTTCTATCAGGTCCTCTTGAGACCTATAAAAGATGTGTGTTTCTTGTGGTGTATTGTCAGACTCTGCAATGATATGAGAAAGAAGGGTCGAAACGCCTGTGCAGACCATCATGCAGACCTGTTTTTACTGATGTCTTTTAATTGAAAGAGCTATTAATAAAGAAATGTAATTGTTGGATGGTGCGGACCTTTGATGATTGCCGATATTCTTTTTGCATTCATTTCCACAAAAATAATATTGAATTCAACTTTTCAGCAAAAATGTAATTGAAAATCATTTTGTAATAAGTTTGTGATTTTTTTTTCACATTTTTTGCAAATTTTCACGCTAAAATTTAATAATTGCACTTTTCATGAATTTTAGCATCGGAAAAAAAATTCATTTCCTTTGACCATATTGCAAAAATACAGTGTATTTTCACAAATATTTTATCGAAAACAAAAATTGCATTTTTGATGTGAAAATGACTTTGGCAAAAATCCACAAGCAACTCTTGTTAACCTTCCTGGCGGTAACCCCGAACGTAGTTCGAGGTAAGCCGCGCAGGTTTTCTCTGGCCCTGCTCGGCCGATTTACTTAATTTTTTTTTTTGCTGGACGCAGCTAGCACTTTGCTAGCTGCGCCAGCACACCGATCGCTGCCACCCGCGCCCGATCGCCGCTATCCGTCGCGGCGCGCGCCCCCCCCTAGACCCCGTGCGCTGCCTGGCCAATCAGTGCCAGGCAGCGCCGAGGGGTGGATCGGGACTCCCAATGATGTCACGACGTCGCTGACGTCGGTGACGTCATCCCGCCCCGTCGCCATGGCGACAGGGGAAGCCCTCCAGGAAATCCCGCTCTTTGAACGGGATTTCCTGATTGGAGATCGCCGAAGGCGATCGAAGCGGGCGGGGGATGCCGCTGAGTAGTGGCTATCATGTAGCGAGCCCTGGGCTCGCTACATGATTTAAAAAAAAAAAAACTGCTGCGCTGCCTCCTGGCGGAGTTTTTCATACCGCCAGGAGGGTTAAAGGCTGCCATACACTGGTCGATTGCCAACAAATCAACCAGCAGATAGATCCCCATGTGATCGAATCTGATTAAAGAGGGAACTATTGGCTGCCTACACTGCAAACAGATTTTGAATCGATTTCACTATGAAACCGATTCACAATCTGTGGAGCTGCCTGTGCCACCGCCCCCTTGCATACATTACCAGATCCGGCCCCGGTCTCCGCTGCCTCTTTTCCGCCCTGGGCTCCAGCTTCACTTTACTTCCTGTCTGGGGAAGTTTACACACTAGAGGGCACTCTACTCTTTAAACTTCCTGTCGGGACAGGAAGTAAGTGAAGCCAGCCGGAGCCCAGCGTGGAGAAGGGACAGCGGGGAGAGCGGGGACACGCGCCGGCGGAACAGGTAATGTATTGCCGCTAGCGTAGGTCATCGGACATTCGAACGTCGCTATCGACGAACTCCCAACCCGCCGGCGATCGAGCAAAATTTTCCGCGCGGACAGATCGACGGAAATTATCGATTTCGGATGGAAATCGATAGTTTGGTCAGCATTTCCGCAACGATTTCACAGCAGATTCGATCACAGTGATCAAATCTGCTGTATATCGGCGGGAAATCGTGTAAGTGTATGGGCCCCTTAAGAACTGTAATTTTATTGATCCAAATGAACAAAACTCTCATAGATTGCAACTCGTTTCTCAGGACTAGGTTCTCACTTCTTCAGGCTTCCTCTTCACAGAGGTGCTAGGCTCTTAACAGGGATTTTAATCTTTATGTGCCTGAAGAAGTGGGAGCCTAGTCCCAAGAAACGTGTTGCAATCTATGAGTTTTTTCATTTGGATTAACGTGAAGACAGTCCTTCTGTATGGATGTGATACATGGAAGGTGACAGCAGAGATAGCAAAAAGCCTCCAAACCTTTATAAACCGCTGCCTTTGAAGAAGAATAAATATCTGGTGGCCAAATGTAATATCAAATAAAGAGTTGCGGGAAAGAACCCACGAACAACAAGTGGACTTGCAGGTAAAATGCAGAAAGTGGAGATGGATTGGCCATACTCTTTGCAAGGATACATCAACTGAGAAAGAAGCCTTAAAATGCAATCCTCAAGGCAGCAAAAAAAGAGAAAGACCAAAGACAACTTGGAGAAGAAGTGTGAAGGACGAAATGAAGAATACAAGGAAGTCATGGACTGAGATAGAAAAAAATTGCCTAGGACAGAAACATACATTTGTTGAGGCCCTTTGTTCCAGTGGGAGACACAGGATGATGATGAAGATGGATCTTCTGTAAAAGCTGTCCTGTTCTTGTTCGGTGACTGGAGTCGCACCTTACAAAGTGTTTTGGTGCTGTCAGCCTGGAGCCGGCCAGGCTTGTTGGTTGTGTGGATGTCACCAGCTCTCCAGTCACCTGTACCAGAGGGAATGCTCTGATGTTTACAATGACTCTGAGACGTGTCCTCTAATGTCTCCCGAGGAAGTCAGCTATCGTCTTTTAATCAGGCAGTGATTGGTACATGGCTGCGCAGGGCAGGAGGCGGCTGGTAGATCGCTCGCTTTCTCGCATGTTATTGTCAATTAAACAGGAGACTGAGCCCTGATGTTACTGGCGCCATCTTCTTGTAGCTTGTGTAATTGGTACTAAATAGATTCTTCATCTTCGGGCATCTTAAAGAGACTCCGTAACAAAAATTGCATCCTGTTTTTTATCATCCTACAAGTTCAAAAAGCTATTCTAATGTGTTCTGGCTTACTGCAGCACGTTCTACTATCACCATCTCTGTAATAAATCAACTTATCTCTCTCTTGTCAGACTTGTCGGCCTGTGTCTGGAAGGCTGCCAAGTTCTTCAGTGTTGTGGTTCTGTGATGCATCTCCCCCCTCCAGGCCCCTCTCTGCACACTGCCTGTGTATTATTTAGATTAGGGCAGCTTCTCTCTTCTCTCTTATCTTTTACAAGCTGGAAAAATCCTCCTCTGAGCTGGCTGGGCTTTCACATACTGAGAAATTACATACAGGCAGAGCTGTCTGCACTCTGCAGGAAGAAACAGCCTTACACTTCAGTGGAAGATAGCTGCAGGGGGAAAGAAACACACAAATGATCTCTTGAGATTCAAAAGGAAGGGTGTATACAGCCTGCTTGTGTATGAATGTATTTTCTATGTGTGGACATACTGTACATCAATCTACTTCCTGTTTTGGTGGCCATTTTGTTTGTTTATAAACAAACTTTTTAAAACTGTTTTTAACCACTTTTAATGCGGCGAGGAGTGGCGAAATTGTGACAGAGGGTAATAGGAGATGTCCCCTAACGCACTGGTATGTTTACTTTTGTGCGATTTTAACAATACAGATTCTCTTTAAAGGACAACCGTAGTGAGAAGAATATGGAGGCTGCCATATTTGTTTCCTGTTAAACAATACCAGTTGCCTGGCAGCCCTGCTGATCTATTTGGCTGCAGTAGTGTCTGAATCACACCCAGGGCTGGATTTCAGGAAAGGCCACAAAGGCCCTGGCCTTGGGTGGTTGCAGGCCAAGGGGCACCTGGACATGAAAGAGGGGTTAATATATATGAAAGAGGAGGCTGAAAATGGGGAGCGACACATGAAAAAAGGGAGACTGATGATCAAGGGAGATGTTCATGAAAGAGAGGAGCTGCTGCACATGGGTGATACACATATGAGAGGGGGCTGCACATGGAATGGGAGGGGCTGCTGTACAGCTCTGATCTTGTTCCCTCTGGTCTTGCGTGCTTTACGTAAACGAGACTGCCGGGAAAGATCGTGAAAAATGAATAGTGTGTTATAGGCTGACTGGACATATTCGATTTCAGATCAATTTAATTCCAATTTGAAACTTTCTGTTTCATGAAACTATGAATTATAAAGGAATAGGTAAAATAAGTAAAATCATGTGTTTTTTTATATATGTTTCATATTATATACTAATATCTGAAGACTGATATGATACTAATACTTTTTATTTACTAATTGTTACAAAATTCAGTTAAACTTGATCATCTGTGTATAGCATACATTCTTAAAGGATACCCAAAGTGACATGTGACATGATGAACTAGACATGTACAGTGTCTGGCACACAAAAAATTATGCTGTGTTCCTTAAATATCAGGTATGTAAGCGGCTGACTCAGTCCTGACTCAGACAGGAAGTGACCACAGTGTGACCCTCACTGATAAGAAATTCCCCTTTTTACTTCTTTCTTGCTCTCAGAAGCCATTTTCTGCTAGGAAAGTGTTTTATAGTTGGAATTTCTTATCAGTGAGGGTCACACTGTAGTCACTTACTGTCTGAGTCAGCCACTTACATACCTGATATTTAACTCTTTCAGGCACGGAAAGAAAAAAGGAACACAGCATAGTTATTTGTGTGCTAGGCACTGTACATACGCATGTCTATCTCATCATGTCACATGTCACTTCGGGCATCCTTTAAAATATATAATTGATCTACAAAGCTGATCGAATCACTTTTTAAAAAAAAAGTGGTATGGTATAGCCAATAGGGATGATCGGAAAGAGCAAATTCCGTTCCGCTGGAAATCGCGGATTCCGTCAGCATTAAATTCCATCGCTATGAAAATTCCGCCAGATTTTTACGAGAATTCCGGATTCCGCTGGAAAAATTAAAATAATCGCAAAAGCAACCTTATTTATCCTTTATGGTAGCCCAAAGACCCTATTAACTGTTCCCTTAGTCCTTTTTCTCCTCCCCTTCCTTCCTCGCGGAGGAAGGGGGGTCTCGTCTTCCAGGGAATTCTAGTATTTCAAAAGCCAGCTTACATACCTTGGTCGGGAATTGAACCCAGGTCTAGTGCTCGGTAGGTAGCTCTCTTCACCACTATACCACCACCAACACTACTTGCTGAAGCCAGCCTAGCATGTACCATTATGTCCAAGAGAAAAATGAGATTGCTTAAAGGGAAGGTCCAAGCAAAAAAAAAAAATGAGTTTCACTTACCTGTGGCTTCTACCAGCCCCATGCAGCCATCCTGTGCCCTCGTAGTCACTCACTGCTGCTCCAGTCCCCCGCTGGCAGCTTTCTGACCTCGGAGGTCAGGGCCAAATTGCATACATTTTTACGCATTCCAGCTAGTGCAGGAACAAAAATTTACGCGTTGCACCACTAACGGGTAAAAATGTATGTGTTAATGTCCCTGCACTAGCGGGAATGTGTAAAAATGTACGCAATTTGGCCCTGACCTCCGAGGTCAGAAAGCTGCCAGCGGGGGACTGGAGCAGCAGTGATTGACTACGAGGGCACAGGATGGCTACATGGGGCTGGTAGAAGCCCCAGGTAAGTGAAACTCATTTTTTTTTTTGCTTGGACCTTCCCTTTAAGAATTTGTAGCATGTCAAAAGCCAACTCACATTGGCCAGGAATAGAACCCAGGTCTAGTGCTCGGTAGGCTGCTATCCTAACCATTATACCACCAACACAACACACTACAACGCTACATGCTGAAGCCAGCCTAGCATGTCCCATTATGATATATCCAAGAGAAAAATGAGCTTGCTTAAGGATTTGTAGCATGTCAAAAGCCAACTCACATTGGCCGGGAATAGAACCCAGGTCTAGTGCTCGGTAGGCTGCTATACTAACCATTATACCACCAACACATCACACTACAATGCTACATGCTGAAGCAAGCCTAGCATGTACCATTATGATGTCTCCAAGAGAAAAATGAGCTTGCTTAAGGATTTGTAGCATGTCAAAAGCCAACTCACATTGGCTGGGAATCCAACCCAGGTCTAGTGGTCGGTAGGCTGCTATCCTAGCCATTATACCACCAACCCCACATGCTGAAACTTCTTGGAGCAGACTTACTTCCTTCCTCCAAAAGACACACATACATCCGCATAAAATCATTCAACAGCAACTGCATGCACAGTTTTTGTGGTACACAGTCTCTGTGGCACAATTGGTTAGCGCGTTTGGCTGTTAACTGCAAGGTTGGTGGTTCAAGCCCACCCAGGCATGGCCTTGCCTTTTGTGTTCAACAGTTGTCCGAAGAGAACCCCAGATAGCCATGTAGATTCATCTCTCTCTCTCTCTCTCTCTCTCTATCTCTCTCTCTCTCTCTTTCTAATAGGAATGGTCACCGCTTCCCGCGGAATTGTATTTTCCGCAATTTTAGGCGGAAATTGATCATTCCGTTTCATTTGGTAGGAACGGAATTGCTTTTTCAATCTGGCGGAATTCCGAAATTGCCTGTGAAATTCTGCTAGTATCAGTTGATGGTTTTAAGCTGAAAATTCAGTTCAATAGCATCAAGTCTTAGAGAGAGAGAGAGAGAGAGAGCTCATTTTTCTCTTGGGTATATCACAATGGTACATGCTAGGCTGGCTTCAGCATGTAGCATTGTAGGGTGTTGTGTTGGTGGTATAATGGTTAGGATAGCAGCCTACCGAGCACTAGAGCTGGGCTCGATTCCCAGCCAATGTGAGTTGGCTTTTGACATGCTACAAATCCTTAAAGAAACACTTACGTAAAAAAAAAAACCTCTGTTAACATACATAAAGACAGATTACTATCATAAGACACTTACTGCAGTGTCTTTTATCTCGTGCAGCCCTCCATTGTCTGGCAATTCTCCCCGTCAGTCTCCCCTGTCGGCGCCTGTCGCCGAATGACCCAGGATCATAAACAGTAGGAGACTCCCTCCTGCGCTGGGTCCTAATTCCGCCCGCCGCGCTCCAAGTTCCTGAGCTGCGCGAGCAGTAGTATCTCGGCTAAGGGCGCGCACGTGCTCGCAGGGAGCGCACGTGCACGCATGGTGTGCTGCGCGGGTTGCGCGCGCACGCTCGCTTTCTCGTCCGCTCACATTTAGCAACAATGTGAGCACATATATATATGAGACACGCTTCAGGGGACTGGGACAGGGGACATGCTCCAGGGGACTCCCCTCCTCGGGAGCTGCGCTTTGGGAACGTTCGGCTCGTGCACTATAGCAGCTTTGGATGTGCACGAGCCAGCAGTACAACTACCGCGCGAGTACACCCAGCGCGAGTAGTGACATAGCAGGGAAGGAGCGCTGGCTGACCCGGAAGGAATTCCGCCCAGCAGCGCCATTTTGAATAAATTAAAAATCATAACGGAGAGGATAAAAGCAGATCTAAAGCTTGCACAGCGGCGGTTTTTGTGCCATAAGGAAGCGCCATAAGAATGCTACACGGTAATACCTTTATAAGATATATAATGTCAGACTTAAGTTTTCCTTTAAGCAAGTTCATTTTTCTCTTGGATATATCATAATGGTACATGCTAGGCTGGCTTCAGCATGTAGCATTGTAGTGTGTTGTGTTGGTGGTCCACCTCAAAACCTTTGGAGACAGAGCCTTTTGTCATGCTGCCCCTACACTTTGGAACTCCCTGCCACACCCAATCAGGACAACTCCATCCCTGGAAGCATTTAAGTCTAAACTGAAAACCTACCTCTTCAGTCTGGCATTCATGAACATTTGACTATCTCCTCTGTAACACAACCCAGCCTGCAACCCTGTATTAATCTGAGACACAACTATGCGCTTTGAGTCCTATGGGAGAAAAGCGCTTTACAAATGTTATTGTATTGTATTGTAGGATAGCAGCCTACAGAGCGGTAGGCCCGGGGTTCAATTCCTGGCCAATGTGAGTTGGCTTTTGAAATGCTACAAATCCTTAAGCAAGCTCATTTTTCTCTTGGATGAATCATAATGGTACATGCTAGGCTGGCTTCAGCATTTGGTGGTGGTAAAGTGGTGAAGAGAGCTACCTACCACGCACTAAGACCTGGGTTCAATTCCCATCCAAGGCATGTAATCTGGCTTTTGAAATGCTACAATTCCCTGGAAGATGAGACCCTCCTCCCTCCGGGGTGAGGAAGGAGAAATGGAGTAGAAATACCTGTTATTAGGCAGAAACCAGTTTGGTAGGGAAACAAATTTGAATTCCGTAAAATTCCGCTGAGTGAATTTAAAAATTTTCAGCGGAATTCCGTTTTAGCCCCATAGCAATTCCGTTCCGTCATATCGGAACCGGAATCACCAAATTCCATCTGCAATTTCGGAATCCAGCGACCATCCCTAATAGCCAAGGACATGTATCCTAAGGCAGTGTTCCCCAACCCTGCCATCAAGGCCCACCAACGGTGCATGTTTTGTGGAAATCCACACAGGTAGGTAATTAGCTCTGCTGAGACACTAATTACTCCACCTGTGAATGCTTTTGGTTTCCTGCAAAACATGTACTGTTAGTGGGCCTTGAGGACAGGGTTGGGGAGCTCTGTCCTAAGGGACTCTATAGAAAATAAGATAGCACAAAATAACCTCATTTCAGTTTATCAGCATAGATTTACTAAAAACATGTCTTTCAGCTTTAGATTGTAAGCCTGCAAGGGCAGTGCTCTCTCACCCTTATGTGTCTTGGATTTTGTTGTTCATTTCATAGCTTGCACTCTGTTATACATTTTATTCATCATGATCTATCTGTCATTGACATTGTAACCACCAGTTCTATATTTTGTACCAATATTTGATGTATATCTATAACGATTGTGGAATTATCTCCGTGATCAGCGCACAAGGCGTGCGCTGACACGGCGGAAATCCTCCACAAGCGTATAAAAGGAGAGAACCCAGCTTTTGTGCAAAGCACCAGTAGAGGGAAATTCCCACCGGCAGGTGGAGCTGTGGAGTGCAGAGGAGCAATCTGTACTACCACAGATGCCAGATGGGAATTGTCCGAATTGCAACCGAGCAGGGCAAGATAGCCCTTGAAGAGAGAGAGTACAGCGACAGGGTGAATGTGTGTTCACCAATCTAGTCGCCAACCCGCGACAATGAACACACAACCGTGAAGATCAGGTGGGAAAGCAATCGCAAGAGATAGCGATTGCTAATAGCCACACAAGACTGAATAAGCACAGAAAAGGGATGTATGTATGGGCACCAAACTAGTCGCCAACCCACGACGGTGCACCCACAACAGCAGAAACAGAGTAGGAACGCAATCGCGAGAGAGACGATTGCCAGAGGTGGCACAAGACTAAGCAGAGGTAAACCTAGGAGCAGAGCAAAGGCACAGTAAATCATACAATGAGAATGATAAGGAAAATAACAAACGCTAACTAAACGCGAACACCGCACTCATTCGCAACAGCGAACGCGTTTACAGCGCGGTCTCCGCACGTTAAGCGCAACAGAGACAAGCACGCCACCCTAACTAACCACCGACACACAAACACGAAACAGAGAACGCGAGCGCTTGCTTAACGGTTACCTCACCGAGCCTACAGCAAGCGTTCGTATCAGACAAGACAGACAGACAGACGGACAACAGGAATATGAGAGAAACGATCCACCGCTCTTCCGCCAGAGCGAGTGCGATCCGGGTTCAGGGATAGGACAGGAAAGATCCACTGCTCTCTCCGCCAGAGCGAGTGTGAACCAGGTAGGGAAACAGAGTTAGCAGGATCCACTGCTCTTTCCTCCAGAGCGAGTGCGATCTGTGAGAAAACGCGGAAAAGCCGCCGCGTGTACTGATAGCAAGGCGGCTGGCTCCGCGTCCAGCGTGGCGGTTTGTACGCAGCAGCATGCGTCTGATACTGTGATAGATCGCGGAAAAACCGCCGCATGTACTGGCAGCAAGGCGGCTGTTTCCACGCAGCGGCGTGCGTCTGGTGTGGCTGGGTCTGTTAGTGCACCTGGATGGAGAACTATGCGCGCGAGCCAGAAGTCAGGACCTTTATACCAGCAGGAGATGGATCAGCTGATCAGGACGATCAGCTGATTCCTGCTGGACTCCTGATTGGCTGAGTGGCTCGGGCGGGGCGGCAGAGTCCTGCAACTATATATACAGCTTGCTTGCCAGTTGCTGGTGGTCTGCCATTGTGAACACTTACGTGGAAGCATTCAGACCATAGTCAGATCCTACAGTGTGTTTGAACCAGGAGGACCTGGGAATTCACACTGAGCCAGATTACTTTTGTTTATCATTGTATTATCTTTGTGTTATACTCCAGACTAGTTCCACGGTGCTGAGACCACGGACCTCGCACCCAAGACTAGTGAACTGTATTATCTTTGTGTTATACTCCAGACTAGTTCCAGGGTGCTGAGACCACGGACCTCGCACCCAAGACTAGGGAACTGTATTATCATTTGTTTTATACTCCAGACTAGTTCCAGGGTGCTGAGACCACGGACCTCGCACCCAAGACTAGGGAACTGTATTGTCATTTGTGTTATACTCCAGACTAGTTCCAGAGCCTGAGACCACGGACCTCGCACCCAAGACTAGGGAATTGCATTATCATTTGTGTTAGTCTCCAGACCTGCTTGTGACGCCCATCTTCCAGGGGTCACTAGCCACCGGGTCTTCTTGCTATCCAGCCTGACTCCGCCCCTTGGAGAGTCTCAGGCTGCTGGAAGGTTCTTGTACTCTCAACAGCAGTATTGCTCATACTGCCTGCTATCACCTGTTCACAGGTGCATTACTCAAAGTATTACTGTTACACCAAACACTCACATACCTTAGGTGTCCAGAGGTTAGCAATATATCTGTATTATCGGTGATTCTGCAGATCATCAATAATCAGGTATATATCTGCATTCTTGGTGATACTGCAGATCACCAATAATCAGATTCTCTCTGCGTGCTGACACCAATCGTTACACGATCCAAGTAAAGCAACAAAGCTAGCAGGATCCACTGCTCTTTCTGCCAGTGCGAGTGCGATCCAAGTAATGCAACAGAGCTTAGCAGGATCCACTGCTCTTTCCGCCAGAGCGAGTGTGATCCAAGTATAGAAAGATGAGGTAGCCAGTAGCAACCGCTGCTCCAGCTTACCCTCCAAGAATACAGATCAGAAGGATACACAGCCGCTACCGCTAGAGGCTAGTGCGATCCAAACAGACGAACAGAAGGAGCTACCAGTAGCAACCGCTGCTCTGGTTAGCACCCCCAGACAGACAGAACAGGCAATACAAATAATACAACCTGACTGAACTAGAGGGGTGTCTAATACAGCCCCCAGAATACTCTAAGATAACTTTAACAATCCAACAGGAAAGGCTGACACTCAAGGAGTGTGTTAACAAACCATTATGACCAGCAAAGGATTGTGGGAGAAGAAGGCTTTTATACTGCCAGCCCTCAAAGGAGACAGCTGGGCAATTTGCATGTATGCAAATCCCTCAGCAAAGCAACTCTGAAAGTTGCAAGATGAAGCCAGGTCTCTTTTCCAGAGACCTGCATCCCTCAGACATAAGGAATGGTCAAACAGCCGTCTGCCTGTGCAGCCAGCTGAGCGGATCATTACAATATCATTGTCTGTATCATTATCTACCCCTTTGTTTGTTTTTTACTTTGTACAGCGCCACGGAATATGTTGGCGCTTTATAAATCACTAATAATAATAATGAAGTGGTGAATGCAAATCTAAATTTTGGGAAAACAGAAGTTAAGGATATAGGGGCTGGGGGGAAATGTGTGTACAAAAAAAATAGATAACTGGCTAAGGGAGAGAGTGGTGGTGAATTTGATCATACTCAACGTGGAAAACTATTATCCACTTGGGTCCCTCAAGGGTCTGTACTAGGTCCAATCCTTTTCAATGTATTTATTGATGGCCTACTTGATGGAATACAGAGTGATGTTGCTATCTGTGCAAAAGATGAAAAAATGTGTAGAATTGTCAACGCTCAACAGGATTGTAACATAGTACAGATTAGTACAGAAGGATCTTGACAGCATGGCTACGTGTATGGGCAGACAGTTGGCAGATTAAATTTAATATAGATAAATGTAACGTCATGCCTTTTGAACATGCCAATGGTAGAGCCATATATATAGGATGAATGGCTTACAGCTGGGAACATCAGACTTTGGAGACAGACTTATGGATACTGACGATTCAAGTTAAGTAACCGTATACAATGCAAAGCAGCAGCTGCTAACGCAAATACAAATCTGGGATGTATAAAATGAGAAAATCACTGGATGCCAATATATTAGTCCCTCTGGATAAATCACTTGTGAGGCCACATCTGGAGTATGGGATACCGTTTTGGGAAGGGATGGTCGGAAATGCAGATTACTGCTCATTTTCGGGGGGGAAAAAGTCTCTATCTCTTAAAGCGGATCCGAGATAAAAAAACTAACTATAACAAGTAACTTGTCTATATATCTTATCTAAAGTTTAGTTAGTTTACACAGCAAATCTAGCTGCAATGCAAACAGCTTTAACAGAATATGATTATTTCTTTCTGTGATACGACGGCGGCCATGTTCTGTTGGTAAACATTGCACACAGGCAAGCTGATCTGCATCTCCAGCCCTCAGCCTGTGAAAACCTAATTCCCCCTCCTCCCCTCTGCCTCTGAAATCTCTGGCTAGTAACACCTCCCCCTCCTCCTGCCCAGACAGAGCTCCCATAAGCCCTTGCTACTGTCTGAAAATGCCAAGGCACTCTGAAAAGCTGTGGGCAAGGCTTGTTTAGTTTATAGGGAATTAAAGTATTAAAACAAAAACAAAAAAAGTATGTGGCTTGAGGAATGCCCTATAAACTATATGAAAAGAACACAGTTATGCAATAAGTAAAAGTTTATCTCTGATCCACTTTAAAGTAAACCTGTAGGGAGAGAAAGTGCCCCTGAGGGGTACTTACCTCAGGAGGGGGAGGCCTCTGGATCCACCATCCTCTTCAGCCTCGGGATCCTATGGATTGCAGCCCCCTGAAAGGGTACACACACACCAATATTTGCAATGTGCGCTCCTGCGCAGGCGCAGTACAAGTTTCCTCTCGGGCTCTGGTGGAAATAGCTGAGCCCAATCATGTCAGCTTTACTGCGCAGGCATAGCAACTTGCGCCTGCGCAGTAGAGCGGACACAATCAGGCTTGGTTATTTCCGGTTATTGGTTATTTTACACCAATTAGGCTTTCTTTGGGTGATACATTTTGCTAACAATTATTTTATTCAAGCTGCATTTTAACTGGGATAATAAGAAAACAATGTAAAAAAATCATTAGTTCTCAATGTTCAGCCATTATAGTTTTATAATAAAACGTTCTAGTGTGGATAAAACACACACATTTTATTTGCCCATTTGTCCCGGTTATTCCAACGTTTAAAATATTTCCCTATTACAGTGTATGGTGACATTAGTTTATGTGGAAATAAAGGTGTATTTTTTCTGTTTTGCGTCCATCACTAATTAAAAGCCCATAATTGTAATAATAACAGTAATATAACCCCATGACATACAAATTAAAAAAGTTCAGTCCCTAAGTAGAGATGTTGCGAACATCAAATTTTGAAATGTTTGTGAACAGGCAAATCTGCCGAACCGCCATAGACTTCATTGGACAGGCGAATTTTAAAACCTGCAAAGACTGTTTCTGGCCACAAAAGTGATGGAAAAGTTCTTTCAAGGGGTCTAACACCTGGACTGTGGCATACCAGAGGGGGATCCATGCCAAAAGTCTCACCAAAAATTACGGAGTTGACACAGAGTCGGGTTTTAATCCCTAAAGGGCAGAAATCACATTATGCACAGCTCTGGGTGTCAGTGGGCTGTGGAGTGTCACACAAAGAGAAATGCAATAGTACTATCAGAATACAGTGAAATAATAATGCACAGGAGTGGTTCTGTGCCTGTAACTGAGTGAGGCAACAGCCGTAGTGTGCACACAGCTCTGGGTGTCAGTGGGCTGTGGGGTGTCACACACACAAAAAACACAGGAGACCGATGTGCTAGCCCTCAAAAGGGCTGTTTGGGGTGCTTTCACAGCAAGCGAGGAACAAGAACAGAGGCCTAGCTAATGCTTTCCCTACCTATTTGCAGCAAGTCTTCCCCTGCCAGCAGAGAAGGAATCCAATATGTCCACCGCAACTGCTTTTTGATAGAGGGGTGGGGGGTCCAGGAGGGGGTGCAAGCTGATTGGCTGCCATGTGTCTGCTGACTGTGAGGTAAGGGGTCAAAGTTTAGCTCAATGATAAAGTATAGGGGGCGGGTTGAACATGCAAAATGTTCATTGCGAATGCAAACAGCGGAAGTTCGCAGAATACTGTTAGCCGGCGAATAGTTCGGACCATCTCTATCCCTAAGGTAACTATTTATATTTTTTTAACAATATATATACATATGCAATTTTTTTTATTTGGGCAGCTATGCAAAAGGGGGGTAAGGGGTTTTTAAATTTAAAAAAGTGTCTTTTTATAAGAAAAAAATAAAATAAAAAATAAATAAATATATATATATATATATATATATATATATATATATATATATATATATATATATATATATATATATATAGGTGTAATTTTACTTGAAGATGTCCTCATGCAATTTCTTCCTGCCGTGTACTTATAGTACGAGAACAGGAATTAAAAAGTGCAAGTGTAACTCACTGTAGTTCGTTACACAGACCGGCGTTCATTAACACCGGCACTTAACTGATCTCTGGTCTAACGGGCAGCGGAAGAGAATGCGCGCGGGAGCAAGCGGCTGCCGTCCGTGGCAATAGACGTATATATCTCTGCCCCTGTGTGGGAACTGAAGTCCTGTGGGCGTAGGTATACTGCCGCGAATGGCATAAGTGGTTAAGGGGCCAGGTATTCTGGGTTCCGAAGTAGTTAAAAAAGGGGGTTTCACAGTAAGAGGATGATTCACAAAAGTGTGATAACTGCTCTGACACACGGCCAATTGCATGCAAACCTTCCTTTATCACGAGTAATGGTGTGCGCGCACAAACCTTGGTACGCCGGCTGATCGCGTGATAACTGCTGGTAGAGCAGTTATCACACTATTGTGAATCATTCTCTAAGGGTGGTAAAGAACGTGAAATATCTTTCCTGAGGAAGTAGATATGGTAAAAGCTATACTTGCATTTGAAAAGGGTTTGGATGCTTATGAAGGACATCCACAGTCAGGACTGCCAAAACGATTGATCCAGCCAGGGGCATTTCCGCTTGTGGCCATTATTTCCTCGGGACTGAGGTGCAGTAAGGTTCAAGAGGTTGATCTTAAAGGACCACTGTCGCAAAAAAAATTGTAAAATGTAAAATACATGAAAACATATTAATAAAATGTACATTTTTTTCAGAGTAAAATGTGCTATAATTACTTTTCTCCTATGCTGTTGTCACTTACAGTATGCAGTAGAAATGGGACAGAACTGATAGATTGTGGGGGCACCTGCATCTTTGTATAGATTCTTTCAAGGGAGAGTGTTTGTATAAGATAAATGAAATACTGAGAATCCCTCATGAAGAAATGGACTAGTCAAAAACCTGTCAGTTCCATCAGATTTCAATCAACTACTGTAAGTGACAACAACATAGGAGAAATGTAATTTATAGCTCATTTTACTCTGGAAGAAACAGACTTCTTATTTGTATGTGTTTCTTTTTTCAACATAGGTAACTTAACAATGCCTGTTGTATTATTGACCTAGACCTCATTTCAATATGTTTTAGCCACTTTAAGTATAAGTACTCTAACACATTCCCAAAATCCCCCTGACCTTCTCTAATGATTGCATTCACCTTCTCAAAGTCAGGCCTAATTGAGGGAGTCTATTGCCCCCCTGCTTGACCCCCAGAAAGCTGCCGCGCTGCTCTGTGAAATCATATGCTAAGTTTATGCGCATAATAATAAAAAAACAGCTTTCATACCCTTGTCTGCATCTTAAAATAACGAGTAAGTTATGCGCCCGTTTGCCATTGTTTGAAGTGACTTCACTTAGATGTTTTTTCCGAGTCGCTATGATAAATATCATAAAAGCCAAGTCATGGTTATGGATGAAAATGTTCTTATTGCTGCTAAAAGATCAAATAATTTCTCCGCCTGAATAAAAAAAAATTCTCTAAATCATGTGCATTAATGAGCTTACAGACAGTTTACAAAATGATTTGCATCTCCCTCCCTTCCTCCAACCCCCAACCAAAACTAATACAATCTAATTGCTTTTTTTTTAGCCCAAAATAGAGGTCATGTGACCTCACCTGCATCCAGATGTGACCTGCATCCAAACCACCAATGTTTTATTAGATGTTGATAGTTTTGAGTTGAGGCAATTGGTATTTTAATTTTATGCAAAGGTTTGCAATGTACAATTGGACCAATGGGAGCCATCAGCTACTGCCTGAGAATGGACCAGGTCCAATCTGCATAGATTTGCGTCAACTGCAATTATATTACCACCTCATTAACCCTTTCCAATCCACTTTCATAAAAAAAAAAAAACATGTGCCCCTCGTGCTTGGAGCAGCATGGTGTCGGAGGATACTAGACCTGGTGATAAGGAAGCAATGATGGGGTTTATGGGATGGGGTATTGTGGGAAGGAGTAGTGTTGGAATGGCTCCAATTGGCTTCCGTTGCTTCGCCATATGCCAGGACAGTGGAGTTGGATGATCCCTAAGCTGGAAATCCTTTTAACCACTTGAGGACCGCAGTGTTAAACCCCTCTAAAGACCAGGCCATTTTTTCAACAGATAGGCCACTGCAGCTTTAAGGGCTCGCAGCAGGGCCGCACAACTTAGCACACAAGTGATTCCCCCCCCCCCCCCTTTTCTCCCCACCAACAGTGAAATAAACGTTGTTATATTTCTTATATTATATTTTTTAAAAGGGACACTTAAGTCAAACAAAAAAAAAATGAGTTTTACTCACCTAGGGCTTCCAATAGCCCCCTGCAGCTGTCCGATACCCTCGCCGTCTCCCTCCGATCCTCCTGGCCCCGCCGGCAGCCACTTCCTGTTTCGGTGACAGGAGCTGACAGGCTGGGGACGCAAGTGATTCTTCGCGCTCCCAGACACATTAGCACCCTCTATGCTGCTATATGGTATATGATATATGCTATAGCAGCATAGATAGCACTATTGTGGCCAGGAACGCGAAGAATCACTCGCGTCCCCAGCCTGTCAGCTCCTGTCACCGAAACAGGAAGTGGCTGCCGGCGGGGCCAGGAGGATCGGAGGGAGACGGCGAGGGCACCGGACAGCTGCAGTGGGGTATTGGAAGCCCCAGGTGAGTAGAACTCATTTTTTTTGTTTGACTTAAGTGTCCCTTTAAACTCCCTCCCTCCCTCAGCCAGCCAATAGCGGCAATCGGCTGTCATAGACTTCAGCCCATGAGAGCAGATCGCTCTCCTGTGTCCCAGGGGGACAGCCGTGTCACACGCCTGTCCCCAGTACAGTGCTGCTGTAGATCAGCACTGTACAATGTTTATAGATGGCAGTTTCGCCGTCTAACAGTCTCCGAGCGGCAGAGCTCCGCCTTCCAAGTGGAGATGCACGTGCATCGGCGCACGCGATCACCTGCTAGCCCCATTGAAAGCCGTTCATGGCAATCGGCATGAAGCGGTCCAGGGGCTGCCGCCGCGTTCACGCCAATTGGCATGAAGCGGTCGGCTAGTAGTTAAAGGACCACTATCATGAACATTTTAAAATTACAAATACCGGTAAACACATACAAATAAGAAGTACATTTCTCACAGAGTAAAATGAGCCAAAAATTACTTTTCTCCTATGTTGCTGTCACTTACAAGAGGTAGTAGAAATCTGACAGAACCAACAGGTTTTGGACAAGTCCATCTCCTCATGGGGGATTCTCAGGGTTTTTTTTATTTTCAAAAGCACTTAGTGAATGGCAGTTGCTCAGTCCAACTGCCAAAAAAGTGTGCAGCGAGCAGGAAAGCTGCTCTGCATTATTGTATAAATCCTTTTCAGGGAATAGATTTATAATGATTAAAAGCCTTGCTGAAAATCCCCCATGAAGAGATGGACTAGTCAAATACCTGTCGGTTCTGTCAGATTTCTACTCCCTACTGTAAGTGACAGCAACATAGGAGAAAAGTAATTTATGGTTCATTTTACTCTGGAAGAAACATGCTTCTTATTTGTATATGTTTACACATATTTTAAATGTTACAATTTTTCGTGATAGTGGTCCTTCAAGTAAGTGTGGGGGAGGGTTGGAAGGTGGGTACACAGCTTTGGGACTTGAAGGGGTGGCAGTCGATAGTTTAAAGAAGAATCCTGGCTTTAGAGATGAAAAATAAAAACTACTGAACACACTAATACATTTTTTTGCCTCAGATGGGACAGCAAGGGGAGTTTATTTCAATGCTGGAGATGGGTTATCCAGTCACATGGGTGTGCAAGGGGCACGTGGGGTCAGAGCTGGGACAAGGTCCTCCAGCACCCAAGGCTGAGACACCAAAGTGCGCCCCTCCATCCCTCCCACCCCAGCCGTCACACACTGATTGCTATTAGACTAAGAGGGCCACAGGGCCCACAACCTCCCCAACACCTTAATATCTAGTTATCTGGCTTGCAGTCACTGCTATGTATCCCCTTTTCTTATTTCTTTCTGCTTCAAACACAATTGGGAATGACAGCTGAATGAATTGTGCACCCCCTCCTACACTGCGCCCTGAGGCTGGAGCCTCTCCAGCCTATGCCTCGGCCCGGCCCTGCGTGGGCCCCATCTCACAGGGTCCATAAAAACAAGTGTGGCCATCATGATCTTCACACCCATAACAAGTGTAGCCACAAAAACACCTGATCTGAAGTACAGTCTCCTGTATCAGAGGAAGGGACTGGGCCGGCGCTTCCATAGAGGCAATTGCCCCAGGGCCCCCGCATCCATAGGGGCCCCCAACTGTCCCCCTTTGCCTCAAAGCATATGACTCATATGCCGGGATAGCCTGCTAACTCCCCACGGCTGCCGCCAGCCAGATCCTTCGGCGTGTTGCCCGGGAATAAAGTAAGTGGGAGAGAGACACACTCACCCCCGAGTCCCGAACGATGCAGGCAGTACAGCTCCCATCTGTCTGCCCTGTAGTGATTGTCCTGCACTTCCTGATAATCCGTTTGTGCTCTAGTGCCTGAAAGGAGAAGCAGGAAGTGAAGGACAATCACTACAGGGCAGACAGACGGGAGCAGCACCGCCTGCATCGTTCGGGAGGTGAGTGTGTCTGTCTCCCACTCAGGGGTGTAACAATAGCCCCTGCAAGGGATGCAGCAGCAGGGGGGCCCTTAGGGGGAGAAGCCTTAGGGGGGCCCCTGGCTCTGGGGCCTTCCAGGGCCATTTTTTTTTCCAGGGCAGGAGGGACGCAGCACAGGAAGAGGGAGCATCCGGGGCACACAGCAGAGGGGGGGGGGGGGGTCTCCCCCCTCACCTCGGGCTACCATCAGCGCTCCCCCCTCCATCAAAGACAGCTGGGGGGGCCCATCCAAAGTTTCGCAGGGGGGGCCAGTGATTTATAGTTACGCCCCTGCTCCCACTGACTTTGTTACACTGCAGTGGGGCAACACACTGAGGGAGAAGCGAGCGAGGGGGGGATCTGACTGGTGGCAGCTGCAGGGGGGGGGGGTATTGGTGTCGGGGGCCCCAGATTACTTTTGCCCCGGGGCCCCATCTTAGCTAGAACCAGCCCTGGGAAGGGAAGGTTTGTAGTTGGGGCCCCCACAGCTCTAGGCCCTCCTGCAAACGCAGGTACTCCTCCCCTCTAGCTATGACCCTGCTCTTATCCATTCATACATGTGGTCACAATAAAACTATCAGATATGAGACTAGTTAAACCAACAAACAATAAGGCCCTATTCATGCTAGAGCGTTTTGCCGCGATTTCGGCAAAACGTTTAAACGCTAGCGCTTTTTATGGGCCCATTCTTACTTGGGCAATTTGCGCTAATCGCCGCAAATCGCCCAAAAACGGGCAAAAGTGCGTTGCCTGCACCATTTTCAGGCGATTTCCCGGCAATCGCGTTTCAGTGCTATAGAAGCACTAAACGCGATCGTGACAAAATCGCCACAGTGTTCAGTGATTTTTCCACGTGGAATCGCTGAAAATCACTCCTGCAAAACGCCTGCAAAAATAGTCGGCGCTTTGCGTTTTTTAAGTGTGAATGGGGCCTTAAAGCCGATTGGCTGGGATGAGTTTTCTACTCTTTGCGCATTGCTTTACTCACTTATCCACAGAGCAATGATTCTATCCAAGCAGGAGTAAGAAGTGTAGTTTTAATGCTACCAAACAGCTGTGACTCAAAGCGCTCAGAAACAGCTGCTCGTCTGATATATTTTTATGCGCGCCGCTGCCTGCGCAAGTTAAACAACCTCTAAAACCACTTCAAGTCGCTTTGGAAACAGCCCATCAAGGCTCATAATTAGTATTTATATTCCATTGGTGAAATTATTAATAAGTGAGTCAGCTCAGATACCCGCGCAGGAAGAACGCCTTGCTCGCAGCTCGCAATGTGCCTAATTAGTGTCAGAATGAAACAATTAGGTGTTTATATACCTCCCAGTGGCAGTTCGTAGAAAAATGAACTATTCCAGCAGAAATTACCTCTGTACAACACAAGTCACGGCCGTGCATGACTTTTATATTGTACCGGTGATGGCGAACGCGGCACGCAAATCGTTTTTTCAGAAAGCGAAGTGTAAGTTTTATGCAGTTTTTTGAGAATGGACTGAGCTGTATGGTCTGCTTTGATCAAGCAGCCAAACACCTGTTTTAAAGGAGGACTCACGCAATACAATTAAAAAAAAATTTGATTTGACAAAACCGATTCAGTTTTTCAGTTGATTAAAAGTTTTGAGGAAGTTGCTCGAGATACCACCCACACGTGCTCGCGATTTCAGCAATTTCATATAAAAAAAGATTGTATAGGGCAAATAAGTTGGTTGCATAGAAAAACATTTCTTCACTCAATAATCAACTTTTGATCTATGAGATTTTTACTATGAATGCCCTTTTTAATATGGATTTTTCAAATTTAACATCTCTGTACATCAGTATCTCATGCCATGATCATCATTTGCTGTTTAGCATTACAATTACTACTGAATACCATATTGCTACTAACAGGGGATGTAACATCTCTGTACATCTATCAGTATCTCATGCCATCATCATTTACTGTTTAGCATTACAATTACCACTGATCACCACATTGCTACATACAGGGGGATGTAACATCTCTGTACATCTATCAGTATCTCCTGCCATCATCATTTGCTGTTTAGCATTACAATCACCACTGACACCACATTGCTACTTACAGGTGGATGTAACATCTCTGTACATCTATCAGTATCTCATGCCATCATCATTTGCTGTTTAGCATTACAGTTATCACTGAACACTACATTGCTACTTACAGGGGATGTAACATCTCTGTACAGCTATCAGTATCTCATACCATCATCATTTACTGTTTAACATTACAATCACCACTGAACACTACATTGCTACTTACAGGGGGGATGTAACATCTCTGTACATCTATCAGTATCTCATGCCATCATCATTTGCTGTTTAGCATTACAGTCACCACTGACACCACATTGCTACTTACAGGGGATGTAACATCTCTGTACAGCTATCAGTATCTCATGCCATCATCATTTACTGTTTAGCATTACAATTATCACTGATCACCACATTGCTACTTACAGGGGATGTAACATCTCTGTACAGCTATCAGTATCTCATGCCATCATCATTTGCTGTTTAGAATTACAATCACCACTGATCACTACATTGCTACATACAGGGGATGTAACATCTCTGTACAGCTATCAGTATCTCATGCCATCATCATTTACTGTTTAGCATTACAATCACCACTGATCACCACATTGCTACTTACAGGGGGATTTAACATCTCTGTACATCTATCAGTATCTCATGCCATCATCATTTGCTGTTTAGCATTACAATCACCACTGACACCACATTGCTACTTACAGGGGATGTAACATCTCTGTACATCTATCAATATCTCCTGCCATCATCATTTGCTGTTTAGCATTACAATCACCACTGACACCACATTGCTACTTACAGGGAATGTAACATCTCTGTACATCTATCAGTATCTCCTGCCATCACCATTCTGTGTTTAGCATTACAATCACCACTGAACACCACATTGCTACTTACAGGGAATGTAACATCTCTGTACATCTATCAGTATCTCCTGCCATCACCATTCTGTGTTTAGCATTACAATCACCACTGAACACCACATTGCGACTTACAGGGGGATGTAACATCTCTGTACATCTATCAATATCTCCTGCCATCATCATTTACTGTTTAGGATTACAATCACCACTGATCACCACATTGCTACTTACAGGGGATGTAACATCTCTGTACATCTATCGGTATCTCATGCCATCATCATTTACTGTTTAGCATTACAATTACCACTGCCACCACATTGCTACTTACAGGTGGATGTAACATCTCTGTACATCTATCAGTATCTCATGCCATCATCATTTGCTGTTTAGCATTACAATCACCACTGACACCACATTGCTACTTACAGGGAATGTAACATCTCTGTACATCTATCAGTATCTCCTGCCATCACCATTCTGTGTTTAGCATTACAATCACCACTGAACACCACATTGCTACTTACAGGGAATGTAACATCTCTGTACATCTATCAGTATCTCCTGCCATCACCATTCTGTGTTTAGCATTACAATCACCACTGACACCACATTGCTACTTACAGGGAATGTAACATCTCTGTACATCTATCAGTATCTCCTGCCATCACCATTCTGTGTTTAGCATTACAATCACCACTGACACCACATTGCTACTTACAGGGGATGTAACATCTCTGTACATCTATCGGTATCTCATGCCATCATCATTTACTGTTTAGCATTACAATTACCACTGCCACCACATTGCTACTTACAGGTGGATGTAACATCTCTGTACATCTATCGGTATCTCATGCCATCATCATTTGCTGTTTAGCATTACAATCACCACTGATCACCACACTGCTACTTACAGGGGGATGTAACATCTCTGTACATCTATCAGTATCTCCTGCCATCATCATTTGCTGTTTAGCATTACAATTACCACTGATCACCACATTGCTACATACAGGGGGATGTAACATCTCTGTACAGCTATCAGTATCTCATGCCATCATCATTTACTGTTTAGCATTACAATTACCACTGAACACCACATTGCTACTTACAGGGGGATGTAACATCTCTGTACATCTATCAGTATCTCATGCCATCATCATTTGCTGTTTAGCATTACAATCACCACTGACACCACATTGCTACTTACAGGGAATGTAACATCTCTGTACATCTATCAGTATCTCCTGCCATCACCATTCTGTGTTTAGCATTACAATTACCACTGATCACCACATTGCTACTTACAGGGGGATGTAACATCTCTGTACATCTATCAGTATCTCATGCCATCATCATTTGCTGTTTAGCATTACAATCACCACTGATCACCACATTGCTACTTACAGGGAATGTAACATCTCTGTACATCTATCAGTATCTCCTGCCATCACCATTCTGTGTTTAGCATTACAATCACCACTGATCACCACACTGCTACTTACAGGGGGATGTAACATCTCTGTACATCTATCGGTATCTCATGCCATCATCATTTACTGTTTAGCATTACAATTACCACTGCCACCACATTGCTACTTACAGGTGGATGTAACATCTCTGTACATCTATCGGTATCTCATGCCATCATCATTTGCTGTTTAGCATTACAATCACCACTGATCACCACACTGCTACTTACAGGGGGATGTAACATCTCTGTACATCTATCAGTATCTCCTGCCATCATCATTTGCTGTTTAGCATTACAATTACCACTGAACACTACATTGCTACTTACAGGGCGATGTAACATCTCTGTACATCTATCAGTATCTCCTGCCATCACCATTCTGTGTTTAGCATTACAATTACCACTGAACACCACATTGCTACTTACAGGGGGATGTAACATCTCTGTACATCTATCAGTATCTCATGCCATCATCATTTGCTGTTTAGCATTACAATCACCACTGATCACCACATTGCTACATACAGGGGGATGTAACATCTCTGTACATCTATCAGTATCTCCTGCCATCATCATTTGCTGTTTAGCATTACAATTACCACTGAACTCTACATTGCTACTTACAGGGGATGTAACATCTCTGTACATCTCTGTCATCAAAAAGGGGGGGGGGGAAGCAGGAACTTGACCCAATTAATAGTTTTACTCAAAAAGAAGAGCAACAATCCCCCCTTTTTCAATATCAGAAAATTAGCGCTTATCGCCTATTGCATAATCCTATACTAAAAAAAAAACTGTGTCGCTGCGTCCCCTGTCCCATGCGCGGCACATGAGTGGACTTGGGAGAGCAGGAGGACGGGTATGCGCTGTGGCTGTGCGTGAGCATGCGCACTGACCGGCGGCGGCAACAGGGGCAAGAGGGGAGAAGAGTTGGGAGGGGGGAGGCCTAGCGTCCTTTTTTAAACGGGTCTTCGGTCTAGTTCAACAAAAATCCCGTTATTTAATCCTACTTAATAACTGGGGATGATTGGAAATGCTGCTATCCGATTCCACGGAAATTACGATTTCTGCCAATGACGATTACCGATTCCACAAATTTTCATTTTCTGATTTCAAAGGAGCCTTTTTTTGTGGGGTTATTTTTCGCATTCTCTGATTGGCCAAATACTTTGGAGATGACTTTGTATTTTCTGATTGATGCAAAGCTTCCGAGTTCTGTGGTTGGGCTAAATACCGAGTTGTGGTAATGCCGTATTTCTTCTGAAATCCGTTTTTCCCGAGTTTCTTGGTCTAAATGAGGAAATTTCATTTTCGCTGAATCCAGATAAGCATCCCTATTAATATCAATAAAACCAATTACAATTAAGACTAAACAGACAATACAGGAGGGAAGGAAATTTTAGGATTGTGTGCAAGATATAGTTGCCATGCCGATTGTTGTGCCCCGCCCCCTACCTGCTGCCATCTGCACTCAGGACAGGGGGCATCAGACAAATAATATGATGGATCGGTAGAGTTCAGCGCCTGATGACAGAAGATCGTGCAAGCTCTCTGCCGACCACACACAAAAGTACGGCCACTTCAAAGCTAAATTCTGCATATTTTTTTTCCTGCAGGAATTACAGTTGATGTATGTTTGAATAAGCTCTATATATAGACGTCATAGTAATGAAAAGAATGCTACAACATGGGCCGTGCTTCTCAGTAATTAGTTATTTTTGGATCTCCCCAGGGCTCCTCCGTACCAAGCAAAACATTTATTCCCAGAATAGTCTTTAAAGGGGAACTGAAGCAAGAGGTATACGGAGGCTGCCATATTTATTTCCTTTTAATCAATACCAGTTGCCTGGCAGCCCTGCTGGTTTATTTCTATGCAGTAGTATCTGAATAACACCGGAAACAAGCATGCAGCTAGTCTTGTCAGATCTGACTTTAAAGCCTGAAACACCTGATCTGCTGCATGCTTGTTCAGGGGCTATGGCTAATAGTATTAGAGGCAGAGGATCAGCAGGGCTGCCAGGCAACTGGTATTGATTAAAAGGAAATAAATATGGCAGCCTCCGTATACCTCTTACTTCAGTTCCCCTTTAAAGCACCTGTTCAATTCACTCATTTAGCCCATTCATTCTTGATTCTTTCTACCTTTAGTTATATTTAAAACAGAGATTTTTTTTTATGTTTACTGGATTTTATTTATTTTTAATTATCATTTTCCTAATTATATGTAATTATCTATATTATATGAAATATAATCTAGTAATGTTTAACACTTACTGCTTACAGTCAGCAGGGGGAGCCCTAAATGGTCCAGATCACAATGTCACTGCAGTAACACAGTCCATGTAGAAAGAGGAAGTTGTGATAGGATTTCCCTACTAAAGCCAAGAAAGACTCCAGGGCCAATATGCAATCATCTTCTTCTCCTGAGTTATCTCTTAGGAGATAATTATCCTGTTCTCTTTAAAATAACTTTTTTCACCTGAGTTTTCTTCTAAGTGATATTTTTACAACTTGTAAATAATATTCCTTTTTATATAACGGGCAAGCAAACACTCAAAATATATATATAATTTTTTTTGGTAAGTCAGATTTTATTGATTATCAAAAGGGTAACAAGTAAATGTACAAACATTCAAAAATATTGCAGTTGTTCTCTAAATATTACAGAAAGTGCATAGAACATACAACAATCTTATGAGGCGAAATTCTACCCAGAATCCTCTGGGGTCTATATATAATATCATCAAGTAACTATTGTATAATCGGTGGATAACCCTTTGAAAACCCTTTTATATATAGAGTGGAGTAGGAAAAGTAGAAGAGGAGAAAAGGAGTGAGAAGGAAGAGAAAAAGAGGAGAGGAAAAAGAAGAAGAAGGGTAAGAGGGTTGTCACCAGGGGGGACATACTGAACCATAATATATATCATATACAAAAGTGTTGGCATGAGCATAAGATCAAGAAAGGGATTATAACCTAAGGATTATTCAGTATTTGATGTCCATAGATGCGTATCTCTGTAGTCTATCCATAAAGACCATTGAAAGAAACATACATTTTTCCCGTTTATCTTGAGCATAAGGCCTAGTGCACACCAGAGCGGTTCGGCTGCGTTTTGCGATCCGCTTGCGGCTGTGGATACGCTTGGGTAATGTATTTCAATGGGCTGGTACACACCAGAGCGGGAGGCGTTTTGCAGAAACGCATACTCCCGAGGTGAGGCATTTTTTGGATTGCGGATGCGTTTCTGCCTCAATGTTAAGTATAGGAAAAACGCAAACCGCTCTGAAAAACGGCAGTTCAGAGCGGTTTTGCCGGCATTTTTGTTACACAAGCTGTTCAGTAACAGCTTTACTGTAACAATATCTGAAATCTACTACACCAAAAACGCTTCACAAAACCGCAAAATGCTAGTTGAAACGCTACAGAAAAAGAAGAAAAAGCGTTTCAAAATCTGCTAGCATTTTGCGGATCTGCTAGCGGTTTTTGGTGTGCTCCAGGCCTAAGGCCTGGTGCACACCAGAGGAGTTTTTCTGAGCGTTTTGAGTTTTTAAATCTGCTGCTAATGTTATCCTATGTGTCTGTGCACACTGGAGCAATGAGGTTTTGTAAAAAACCCATAGCATTACATTGGGAAGAGCTTTTAGAGGTTTCAAAAGCTCTTCCCAATGTAATGCTATGGGTTTTTTTTACAAAACCTCATTGCTCCAGTGTGCACAGACACATAGGATAACATTAGCTGCAGATTTAAAAACTCAAAACGCTCAGAAAAAAAAACTCCTCTGGTGTGCACCAGGCCTTAGGCCCAGTGCACACCAAAACCGCTAGCAGATCCGCAATACGCTAGCGGTTTTGGGAGCTGATTTCAGAGCGATTCTAGGTATGTTTAGAGAGGTTTTCTAAACATACCTAGCGGTTTTGGGTGCATTTTTGTGTAGCAGATTACACATATTGTTACAGTAAAAGCTGTTACTGAACAGCTACTGTAACAAAAATGCCTGGCAAACCGCTCTGAACTAGCGTTTTTCAGAGCGGTTTGCGGTTTTCCTGTACTTTACATTGAGGACGAAACGCTTCCGAAAACCGCAAACGCGCAGCAGGAGGCGCGTTTGCGGCTTGGCAAAAACCGCAAACCGCCGGTGTGCACCATCCCATTGCAATACATTAGACAAGCGTTTTTAGAGGCGTATGCGGCCGGCGGATCGCTCCAAAAACCGCTCGGTGTGCACTGGGCCTCAGAACCAGTTCCTCCATCCTCATGATGTCATTGATGGTATTAATCAGGGGTGGTCGTAGTCAGCCAACTTTGCTACGCTGCAAGTACGCATAGTTTTACGCAATTACGCTTCGCTAAACTACGGCTTCGAAATCAAATATTCGCTTCATATGCATTTCGTAGACTACACGTTAAAATACGCAATTACGCGTATTGCAAAGCGTAGTGTATGCGGATGCTTATGCCCATATGAAGAAAATTTTGCGCATTATTTGCAATTTGCAATATTTGCGTACACATGGAACCCTTCTATGCGTACATTCCCCTTTCCAATGCGTAAATTTGTAAGCATACAGCATGCGGAAAATTACGCGAGTAACGCATTCGTAGTTCACTACGCAATACACATGTTAACTACGCATAGTGGGTGTAAGCTATGCGTAGCGGTACTTCGCTACGCGTAAATTCGTAAGTGTAGTTTTGAAACTTCACCAACGAACTACGATGCGTAAATTCGCACTGGCGTAGTTTCTGCTCATCCCTGGTATTAATTACTTCACTCAAAATAATTTTGATAGTATTTTTTCAGCTACTTTTTGGTACCTTTTCCATTGCAAAGTGCTAAAAGTATAAAGAAAATAAAGTAAAAAATGAAAGAAAAAAAAAATTATCGAGTGGCGTATAAAAAGGAAGTCAGAAAGTTTTCTGTGGATACATTTTGCATTGGGATTGATTAAATTTCTGCCTTTTCATGCCGTAAGCCTTTTATGCGCTCCCCCTCCCCCAGCGCGACGGTATTATTGCATTTTTTACTATCATTTTCATTCCATCTAGACAGCCTCTGAGGCGTGAATGGGCGCGCACCGATCTTAATAGCAATTTTCCGCGCCCCGGTGTTTCTCACTGATGCGTTACGCCATTTGGTTAGCGCACTTTACCGAAGTGAAATTATTCAGTCACCTCTAGAGGGGAACCTCTTACACGCCGCTGTCTGATAAATATTATAGAATACGGCCAGACTAAGATCTCACGGTAAAACGTCAGAAGAAAAATCCGCAGAAATATATCAAGTGATTTGCGGAGGAACAGATCATCCTCTGGGGAGAACACATTTCAAATCGCATATCAAGCAGTGATGAGCAAAAATGGCAACATTATTTTCGCAATAATTTTCGCACAAATAATGTTCGATCTTCGAGCAAATATTCCATTGAAAATAAGTTTTTTTTTTTATTTTTAACGTTTTTTGAGAATTTTTACAGTAATTCTTTGCGGTACAAATTTTGGGGTAAAAATATAGTTTTCAGCATTTTGACGCTTTTTACTGTAAAATATTGATTTTTTTTCGCTTTAAAAAAATACAAGCTATTTTTGAATAATTTTGCAATTTTTTTTGTAATCTTTGCAATTACGATCTAGATCGTGATTACCATTTTGCATGTAATCTCGATTTTGCATAATTTTTGCAAGTGACGCAAAAGTTACGATCATGGAAGTCACTGAAGTGCTTTGAACATATTTTCGCACAAATGAGTAGAAGTGCAAAAATGTTAGGACATGAATGCGAAAATTCATTTTCACCAAAATCAACGGCCATTTTTACATAGATTAATATTTCACAAAATGACGTGTCAATGTGAAATTCTGCATTTTGATTACAAATATGTGCGTATTTGCAATAGCTCAAAATTTCGCCTTACTATTTTGCAATTGCGATTTTTGCTTTGAAATGACTACTATGTGAAATACAAGCTCATTACTAATGGATGGTAGCGAATAGCGGTAACAAGAGGGAGAAGAGAAAAAGCGAAACATCAAAGTGGAAAAGAGACTAAACATGCCCATCTTATCGATTTTCCTGTTCGTTTTACAGCAGATTCGATCACTGTGACACAATCTGCTAGGAATTGATTCCTCCCAAAAGTGTAATCGATCGACTTTCAAGCATCTTTTATGTTACGGTCATTTAGATTGAGGCTGGTTTCACATTGATAACCAGTGTTTTTGTGCGGTGCCAGGGTCGCACCGTACTGCAAAAAATCAGCCTTCGGGGATTACTTGGTTAATACGTGGTAATCCCCGTGTGGCAGCGGGCCAAGAAGAAAGTGAGACACTGTAACACTCACTTCCTGTTCCTGTGGCCTAAGAATGGAATTGCAAGTAAGTGTATTACTAAAATACGCTTCCGTGCATGCGCGCCACAACAGTATACGTCACCATAGACTCATACGACTTCCGGTCTGCCGTACATCGCCACGCAAATTGATGGTAGCCTAGGTATGCGCTCGCATCGGGGTTGCGACGATTAAGTCACTTTCACCGCATTGCATCGGTGTGAAAGGTCCCATAGACATAGCATTGGCCTGCAGCAAAACCAGGCCAAAGCAATGCGCCAGTGTGAAAGGGGTGGTGGTCGATCAACACCCCAAAGTGTTGCACTGCATCATAGAAGAGCATCGCTGCAGTTCAATCATATATTGAATCAATCAAGCACTTAAATCATCAATGAAAACTGCAGAGCAAAACCAATAGTGTAGAGTATCAGTAAGTACGCCTTAGTGCTCTGCTAAATGGGGAATCCAACTGTGCATTTCATCGACCCCAATGAATTGTCATTTAACCACTCTGTCCACTGGTACAGTATATCTACGTCATCTGTGGCACCCTCCAAGCCATGATGACGCAGATATACCATTTTAGCTTGCAGTCCTGCTGTGCACGATCGGCGCGCTTCAGAACGCACCCCCCCCCCCCCCCGGCACTGTCAGCTGCATTACTAATTGGTGAAAGGGAACATGTTCCCTTGTAGCCAATAAGTGACCCCCCCCGTGGATAAACGATCACCGCTGTAGCCAACAGCGGTGATCCTTCATCTCTCCCCCTCCGTGGTCGGATCGTTAAAAAAATGCCCCTGCAAGGAGAATATCTCACCTGAACTGGTTCCTGCGATTATCCTGCAGCTCCAGCTTCCATGCACCGCTCTTCACTTAGCCCTGTGACGCTGAATATCCGGGTCCCGGCTTGATGATGTCATCAAGCCGGGACCCGGTTGTTCGGTATCTGGCTATAATGGGGAACGCTGATCCCGGGGACACATCTGGCTATAATGAGGGGTGCTTTAATGGGGTGCGCATCTGTCTATATACTGTATATATGGGGGGGGGGGGGTAGCAAATACAGGGACACATCTGGCTATAATAGGGCTGATATTGGGAGGGGGGCGCACATCTGGCTATACTGGGGGCAGTCTGATACTGGGCACACATCTGGCTACCTATCCTTGGGGGACATAATACTGGTGGCATGTCTTTTACCTACTGTAGCACTTTTTGTTTTTTACTAGAATTGAAAAAACCTGAGAAATAATGCAATTTTTCATGGTTTTCCCTCTTTTTTCCCACTAAAATGCACAGAAAAAAAAAATTCTCGGGACAAAATATCCCCCAATGAAAGTCTAGATTATCCAGAACAAAACGATATCCAAATCATTTAGGTGTGGTGAGTAGGGATAAAGTTATGGCTGCTTAAATAGGGACATAGCTACAATGTCAAAACTGCTCTGGTCCAGAAGGGGAAGACAAGGTCTGGATGCGAAGTGGTTAAAGTAAACCTGAAGTGAAAATAAACTTATAGGATAATGAATTGTAGGTGTGGGACAGATACCATATAGAACGGTAGCAAAGAAAATAAATTGCTACTACACATACCAAGGCTACAGAAGAACGATTGAAGAGAGCCACGGCCAGAGCAGCACGCGCAGTGGCCCGCGACTGGCTGAGTCGGCCATCTCTCAGGAGGGCAGTGACTGAACGTCAGGGCCAGATTTCTGAAAAGGCTACAAAGGCCCGCGCCTTGGGTGGCTTCAGCCCAACAGGGCACCGGAAAATGAAAAAGGGGATGCTACATAAGAAAGAGGAGGCTGAAAATGGGGAGCATGAAAAAGGATACTCATGCCCAAGGAAGCTGTTAATGAAAGACAGGGGCTGCTGTACATGGATGACACACATGGAAGAACAGGCTGTACATGGAATGGGAGGGGGCTGCTGTACATGGATGATACACATGGAAGAGGGGGCTCCACATGGAATGGGAGGTGCTGCTGTACATGGTTGTTACACATGGAAGAGGGGGCTCCACATGGAATGGGAGAGGCTACTGTACATGGATGTTACACATGGAAGAGGGGGCTGCACATGGAATGGGAGGAGAGCTGCTGTACATGGTTGTTACACATGGAAGAGGGGGCTCCACATGGAATGGGAGAGGCTACTGTACATGGATGTTACACATGGAAGAGGGGGCTGCACATGGAATGGGAGAGGCTGCTGTACATGGATGTTACACATGGAAGAGGGGGCTGCACATGGGAGGGGGCTGCTGCACATGGATGATACACATAGAGGGGGCTGCACATGGAATGGGAGGGGCTGCTGTACATGGATGTTACACATGGAAGAGGGGGCTGCACATGGAATGGGAGGGGGCTGCTGTACATGGATGTTACACATGGAAGAGGGGGCTGCACATGGGAGGGGGCTGCTGTACATGGATGATACACATGGAAGAGTGACCAGGACAATTGCAGGGGCCTCGAAGAGGACGCATCACTCGGCAGATTGCGCAGCAGACTGCGAGAAATGCTTTAAATACCTCATAATCCACGGATGGACACGTGGATAACACTCACAGCTGCGTAGGAACCTGAGCGGTTCTGCCGGAAGTCCCAGCCTTCTGTTTTCAATGTTCAGCTGCTGATATGAACCGTCATCACCGTGCCAGAGGTAATTGGGAAACTTCAGCCTCACACTGTAAACATTCTCCAACCTGATTATCGCAGCCCCATTTGTAAGTTATATACAGAATATCCTGGCCGCTTTGTTGTAGTTACCTGACACAACAGGGCAGCTTTCAGCACGGTGCGTTTATTTAATCTATTTCTTTCTCAGGGATGTGATGACCGGGAAAACTTCAGGAATGAAGTTAGAGGAATTCTGAGAACTTTGGTTCTGAGGGGAGGAGCCGATATGGGGAAGGCAGGAAGACAGAGGGTGAGGTTAGAGGCAAGAAGCCATCATGTTGCTTAAAGTGAACCTTAAAGAGAATCTGTACTCTAATATTCTTACAATAAAAAGCATACTATTCTATTCATTATTTTCTCCTGTGCCCCTCTGTGCTGTTTCTGCCACTCTCTGCTGCAATCCTGGCTTGTAATTAACAGTTTTAGGCAGTGTTTACAAACAAACTAACCAGCTTCTAATAGGCTCAGCTAAGCATAGTGTGTGAGTCATTCAGAGTGTGCAGGGGGCCTGCAGAGGGTGTGTATCGCTTCTACCAATCACAAGCAGCCCTGCACATTCCACACAATCAAGCCTTAGCCCGACAAACAGGACAGAGGAAAGATACATTGATTTATTACAGAGACAGTGCAGTTAGGAAAGATTGCAGTAAGCCAGAGCAGATTAGAACAAGCATAGGAACTTATAGGATAGAAGAACTAAGGCTGAAAAATTTGTTACAGAGTCTCTTTAAGCCAGAAAAAAAAAAAGAGTTTTACTCACCTGGGGCTTCTACCAGCCCCCTGCAGCAGTCCTGTGCCCTCGCAGTCACTCACTAATCCTCTGGTCCCCCGCTGCCAGCTAGTTTTGTTTTTGCAGACAGGCCCGTCAGGAATGGCCACGCGTAGCTTTTCCCGCATTCCCGACAGTAATTAGCGCTATTGCGGACCGCAAGGCGTACAAAAATACGCGTTGCCACATATGTACGCGTAGGTAATGCGGAAATGCGTATCTTTGTACGCGTTGCGGCCCGCAATAGCGCTAATTACAGTTGGGAATGCGGAAAAAGATACGCGTGACCAGTCCAGACGGGCCTGTCGGCAAAAACGAAACTAGCTGGCAGCGGGGGACCAGAGGATTAGTGAGTGGCTGCGAGGGCACAGGACTGCTGCAGGGGGCTGGTAGAAGCCATAGGTGAGTAAAACTCATTTTTTTTTTCTGGCTTAAGGTTAACTTTAAAGGACAACTGAAGTGAGAGTGAGATGAAGGCTGCAATGTTTACTTCCTTTTAAAAAAAATACCAGTTGCCTGGCAGTCCTGCTGGTCTATTTGGCTGCAGTAGTGTCTGAATAACACCAAAAACAAGCATGCAGCTAATTTAGTCAGAACTGACGATAATGTCAGAAACACCTGATCTGCTGCATGCTTGTTCAGGGGCTTTGGCTAAAAGTATTAGAGGCAGAGGATCATCAGGACAGCCAGGCAACTGGTATTGCTTAAAAGGAAGTAACTATGGCAGCCTCCATATCCCTCTCCTTTCAGGTGTCATTTAAAGTGAAAATGCAGTGAGTAGGGATGGTCAAAAATGCTGATTTCTGATTCAGTGGAAATTCCGATTTTCGCCAATGCTGTTTGCACAGATATCTGATTTGTATTTTTATTTTTTTAGTCATTTTTCGTATTCTCTTATTGGGCGAATGCTTCTGAGTTATCTCGGAATTATTGGACCAATTAAAGAATGTAGAATTTTACCTCAGGAATTGAGAAACTGGAAATTTTTGGCCAATCACAAGACTCAGGAATAAAACTACTGTGGTGTAAAACTACCGCAGTAATAACATTTTCGCTAAATTATTCTGCACTCTCTGATTGGTCCATTGCTTCTGAGTTCTGTGAATAGGCTAATGACCGAGTTGCAGTAATGCTGTATTTCCACAGAAATCATTTTTGGATCAGAAATGCAGATTTCCACGTGGAAATGCAAGGGTGTGGCAATAGCCATAGCAGCCATAGCAACTGCTATGGGGCCCTGGAGCACAGGGGGCTCAAGTTGTATTTAATTAGTTCACTATACTATTAAAGGGGCACTACAGCGAAAAATTTTAAAATTTAAAATATGTGCAAACAGACAAATAAGAAGCATGTTTGTTTTTTCCACAGTAAAATGAGCCATAAATTATGTTTCTCCTATGTTGCTGCCACTTACTGCTACTGCTACAGTAGGTAGTAGAAATCTGACAGAAGCGACAGGTTTTGGGCTAGTCCATCTGTTCATAGGGAATTCTCAGCAAGGCTTTTATTCTTTACTAGCCGACCTGCGGCGTAGCATACGCCGCATAAGGGGGTAGTGGGCAGGAAGGGGGTATTGGGCACAGCAGCGGGGAGGGGGGTCGGACCCCCCCTCCCTCACCTGGCTCCCCCATGTGCGCTCCCCCTCAAGCTTAAGCTCAGCAGCAGCTGCCGCTAATATTAAGAGGCAGAGGGTGGGGATGACTCACCTCTAGGGTTGAGCCGAAATTTTCGAAATTTCGCGTTACTATAATTACGCATGCGAAATTTGCTATTACGATGCGAAATTATGGTAGCGTAATTGCCATTAAAATCGTAATTGAAAATACCGTAAGCGTAATTTTCAACGCGTAATTTCACGTTTTGTTCATAACGTAATTTCGCGTTAAACCATAACGTAATTTCGCGTTAAACCATACCGTAATTTCGCATTTCTTCGTAATTTCGCGAATTTCGTAATTACTTGTTAGCTATAAAAAAATTACTTGTTCGCATTAGCCAATCAGAAGCGAATCAGCGGTAGTCAGATGAACGCTAACAAATTTTCGCATATAAACACTTTTTCACGTTAAATAATGTAAAAACTAAGCATGCGCAGTTCAAGGGTGTAAACTACGCTTACAAACGTTTGCATGCAAGGCAAACGTAATTTCGCGATACCCACCGTAACGCGAAAACGACGTGAAAATTAACGCTTACAGTAATATGAACTATCGCGAAATTACGTTATGTAACTACGCTTACAAACGGTTGCATGCAAGGCAAACGTAATTTCGAGATACCCACTGTAATGCGAAAATTACGCGAAAATTACGCTTACGCGGAATTTCGCTAAATCCTTCTTCATTACGATTATGTACTTACGGCCATAATCGTAATTACACTAATTACCGGTACGCGAAATTTCGCGAAATCGTAATTAAGTCATTACGCTCATCTCTACTCACCTCTTCCGAATTCCAGCATGCGTTCAACTGTCGTCACTTCCTGCAATGCCTCCCACTGTATTTTAAGTGGACGGCATTACAGGAAGTGACAACAGCGGAACGCACACTGGAACTCGGAAGAGGTGAGTCATCCCCACCCACTGCCTCTTACTAATAGCGGCAGCTGCTGCTGAACTTAAGCTAGAGGGGGAGCGCAGATGGGGGACCCAGGTGAGGGGGGGGGAGTCCGACCCCCCTCCCTGCCGCTGTGTCCAATACCCCCTTCCTGCCCGCTACCCCCTCGAGCTCGACGGCAAGTCTAGGACCACCCCTGGGGGCAGGGCGCTACTTAATAATAATAAAAACACAAACATTTGTATAGCGCTTTTCTCCTGTCAGACTCAAAGCGCTCTAGAGCTGCAGCCACTGGGACGCGCTCAGGAGGCCACCCTGCAGTGTTAGGGAGTCCTGCCTTGAACTCCTTACTGAATAGGTACTGACCCTAGCCAGGATTCAAACCCTGGTCTCCCATGTTAAAGGCAGTGCCCTTGACCAGCACCCTATTCAGCCTTGCTACTCTTCTTCTTGCTTGGACCGGCCCTGGGGGCAGGGCGCTATTTCTTCTTCTTGCTTGAAGGTTGAGGCACTTACGCTAATATATATATATAGATAAAGATATTCCCTAAAAAGGATTTAAACAATGATGCTGACCAGCTTCCCTGCTCGCTACACAGTTTTTTTTGGCAGTTGGACGGAGAAACTGCCATTCACTAAGTGCTTTTGGAAATAAATATATCCCTGAGAATCCCCCCATAAAGAGAGATGGACTAGTCCAAAACCTGTCGCTTCTGTCAGATTTCTACTACCTACTGTAAGTTACAGCAACATAGGAGAAAAGTCATTTATGGCTCATTTTACTCTGGCTTGCTAACAAGCTGCAGCAGCAATTACTCACCTCTTCCGGCAGACGGCACAGTCCGGGCACTCTTGCCATATTGTCCTCCTCTATGATCCGGCGTGCGTTATTTGTAAACACGCGCCGGGTCACAGAGGAGGTGGAGGACAACATGGCAAGAGTGCCCGGACTGTGCCGTCCACCAGAAGAGGTGAGTAATTGCTGCGGCAGCTTGTTAGCAAGGGCCCCGGGGAGCAGAGCGAGCGGGGGAGCAGGCAGCATAGCAGGGCTGGCGGCACGTGGCCTTTGTAGAGGTCGAGGGCCCCGGGGCAATTGCCCTCTTTGCCTCTATGGGAGCGCCAGCCCTGGTGTTACCTGATCCAACCAGAGAGGATCAGCCTTCGAGTCTTTGTGGATTGAGGTGTACTGAGGCTCAAGGGCTTATCGGCACATGACTTTTGTCAACCTCAATAATTATGTAACGTAACATCAAGAGCTCAGACCAGGAGCACATTTCATGAAAATATACTGTACTGTACTTGAATCCCTGGTAAGTCAAGTAAGGACATGAGGACTTGTAAAGTGAGGGGGAGGTAGACCACTGGGCAAGCAATTTCTGCCATATTCATAGATAATGCAGTTTTCATGTTTTCTTAGTGATGAGCACACATTTTGCATAATCGCCGTAATTTTGCATCGTAATTCACAATTATAATGCAAAATCATAATGCAAAATTTCAGGGAAAAATGTAATTTCATTTGTAAACGTAATCAGGAACTGTAATTTCATAATTTTGCATATTTTTTGCATAATTTCGTGCGACTTTTGCGGTTAATAGCAACGCTACATACTATCGTCACTAAAATTGATATGTATGTTAGGGAAGATAGTGGGAAGAAGACAAAAAAGACCTTGTATTTTCTGAGAAAATGTATTTTAAAAATCGTAGAAAAATGTTTTTTTAAAGAGAATCTGTACTCTAAAATTCTTACAATAAAAAGCATACCATTCTATTAATTATGTTCTCCTGGGCCCCTCTGTGCTGTTTCTGCCACTCCCCGCTGCAATCCTGGCTTGTAATTGCCCGTTTTATGCGGTGTTAACAAACAAAAGACATAGCAAGTGATAAGCTGAGAGTAGCTCAGTGTGTGAGTCATACAGAGTGTGCAGGGGGTTGGAGAGGGTGTGTATAGCTTCTATCCAATCACAAGCAGCACAGCACATTCCAGCCTGACTGCCTGAGCCCGACAGAGCCGACAGAGGAGAGAAGATTAGATTATATAACTGAGATAATACAGCCACTGTGCAACTAGAAAAGGCTACAGTAACACAGACCACATTAGAACAGGTATAGGAACTTATAGGATAGAAGTAATAAGGCTCAAAATGTTGTTACAGAGTCTCTTTAAACTAATTTTTCAGAGTTTAAAGAGACTCTGTCCCTGGGTGGTACTTACCTCAGGAGAGGGAAGCCTCTGGATCCTATAGAGGATCCCCCCCCCCTCGTGCTTTTCCATCCCACGGTGGTCTCGCTGAGCCCCTCCAAAGCCACAGCTGCAGTGGGGCCAAGTAGCGTCGTGCTATGGCGCAGGAGCAGTAGCGCCTGCAATATTTACCTTCTCTGGCTCTAGCGCAGGCACAGTAGCGGCTCCCCAATGGACTAAGGTGGAAATAGCCGATCCCACTTGCACCTGCGCAGTAGAGCGGACCCAATTGTGATTGGCTATCTCCGCCAGATCGAGAGCCGCTACTGCGCCTGTGCTAGAGCCGGGAAGGTAAATATTTACATGGCCGCCGTTCGGAGGAACCCAGCGAGAACACTGTGGGACGGAGGATGGGGGAGCCTCGATAGGATCCAGAGGCTTCCCCCTCCCAAGGTAAGTCTCCCCCATGGGTATTTTTTTACGTTACAAGTTCTCTTTTAAAACCATATTTCCTTCGCATTTTTAAAATCGATTTTCTCAAAAACTACAAAGTCTTTTTGAAAAAGATGTTTTACTTATTCCCACTATTTTCCTTAACATATGTAGCAATTTTGGTGATGATAGCATGTACAGGGGCTTTGCTATTAAAGCGGAATATAACCCTGCATTTCAACTTTGCTCTAAAACATTATTTACAGCATATTATATGCAACCAGCATTTTTTTTTTACTAGACCAGCATTGAAAGGGTTACACACAGAGCTTTAAAGTTCCGTGGAGAGAAATTCTGCCGCAGCTGAAGTTTAAAAGGATACATTTAAGTAAACACGATGTAACAAACAGGAATGTGACTCTCTGTGTCGGGGAGCTCCTGCACAGTCAGAGAGTGAGTAACATTCCACACTTGTTACATTGTGTTTACGTAAATGTATCTATCTAAACTTCGGCTGCGGCAGCATTTCTCTCCACGGAACTTTAAAGCTCTGTGTGTAACCCTTCCAATGCTGATCTAGTAAAAAAAAATGCTGGTTGCATATAATATGCTGTAAATAATGTTTTAGAGCAAAGTTGAAACGCAGGGTTATAGTCCGCTTTAACCGCAAAGTTGGCAAAAAATGACACAAAAATGACGTAGGATTAAGAAGGAACTGTACGAAATCCATTGAATGTAATTATGTATGGCTGTAAATGCAAATATGTATGAAAAAATTCACATAATCGCGATTAGCAGATGACGATCCTCACTAGTTTTCCTGCTGCAGATGATTCCAGATGGGGTCCCCCACACAACATGCACACATAAAATCTAATAGTAACTTCTGATAACAAATACAAAATGCCCATTATGTTCCTTTAATAAAATGACGCGTTCACCTTAATTCCCCTCGTTTTGCGCGCAGATTGTCCTTCCCGTCTCCTCCTCACAGAGCAGCTTTTTCACACGTCCTTCCAACAGCCAAACAAAGTCTTTTCAGGACACACAGAATTGAAATATTTCTCACGTTAAATTCATTTAGATATCAAACATGTCAAGCTGTTTTTGTGTCTGATTGAACTACAAACAGGCTGAAAAGAGTAGTGCCATGGAAATGAAAGCAGAGGAAACATCCTGTGATATAATACAAGAAAATACGTCTGTTGGGCAGCCAGGTGGGTGGGGGAGGGGGCGCCAATTAAATATGGCTGACATTCTGATGACACAATTTAACCTCCCCCTTGGTGCGTCAGAATTCAGATTTGCATGTTTGTTGCTCCTCCCTACGGCGCCATTTTGTTTACCTACCGCACCTGTGGCCCGTCTGTGGCCGCCATGTTTAGAGTTCTGCCAAGAGACACATAGCACTGCCCACGCTAACAATTCACTTTGAAAATTGACAGTGTCAAAACCATTTCATTTCCAAAATAGATGCCTTGTTCCCACAATTCCTCTTAAAGGATACCCAAGGTGACATGTGACATGATGAGGTAGACATCAAGTATGTAAGTGGCAGTTCCTGTCTGAGTCAGGACTGGGTCAGACTACAGTGTGACCCTCACTGAGGGCTCTTTCACACTAGAGCCCTTTTTCTGCGATTCAACGCAAAGTTGACACTTTGCGTTAACCAAGGTAAAATGAAAGTCCATAGACTTTCATTTTACCTTTCACACCCGATGCTGCGTTTCGATGCGATGCGGTACAACGCACCCGGCAGATTTTTATTGTCGGGAGCCGGCGTTTTCCAGTCGGGTTAATTAATTACTACCGCCGGTGAGTTGCGTTGCACCGCAGATTTCTGACGACACGCCGCAGGCTATTCAACCTGTGCAGGAAACGGTTCCTGCATGTGTTGTCTAATGTGAAACAGGCCTGATAAGACATTACAACTACAAAACACTTTCCTAGCAGAAAATAGCTTCTGAGAGCAGAAAAGAGAAGAGTATGCTCTGGCATACTTCAATGAATGTGTCCTTGAGCAAAAACAACAGTAAAGACTTAAAAAGTAGATTTAAATATAAATTAAAACTGGAATGTCTTAAAAAGTCATTTTTAAGAGAAGGAGGATAGATACAATTGTTTATTTCATTCGTTTATTTTCACCTCGGGTGTACTTTAACATACATAGCAATTTGATGGTGATAGCATGTATGGGCTCTTGGCTAATTATGCAAAATTACTAAGGGATTACTTGAAATCAATTGAATGTCCAAATCATAGTTATGTATGGGGTGATTGCAAAAAATTATGCAAAATGTTGCGTAATCGCAATTAGCATATCATCACTACATCTGACAGGGGCCCCAAAAGGATAAAAGGGACTAAATTAGCTTAAAGAGAACCTGAGGTGGGGTTCTAAGAATGATATTCACACACAGAGGCTGGGTCTGCCTATACAGCCCACCAGCCTCTGTTGCTATGTAGTGTCCCACCAAGCCCCCCCCCCCCCCCCGTGCTATGCTATGCCCCCATAAATGTGTCGACATGCAGCGGGCTGTATTTACCTATGTAGTGTCACTCTCGCCGCTCCCCCCGCCTCCTGCATAGCTCCGGTCCCCGCCCGCGTCCCTTCCCTCCAATCAGAGGGGAGGGAAGGGATGCGGGCGGGGACCGGAGCTATGTAGGAAGCGGGGGGAGCGGTGAGAGTGACACAACATAGGTAAACACAGCCCGCTGCGACACGCTGCGTGTCGACAGCGCGGCTGTGATTTATGGGGGCATAGCAGAGCGCACGGGGGGGGGGGCCTGGCAGGACACTACATAGCAACAGGGGCTGGGCTGTATAGGCAGACCCAGCCTCTGTGTGCGGATATCATTCTTAGAACCCCACCTCGGGTTCTCTTTAAAAACCAATTTGATAATAGAGGAGGCAGTGGTGGACTTACCTCATCCAAGCAGAACACACGAGTGTAGATTTTCAGTCAAAAAACGTTTATTGGGTACTCCAAAATAAAGTGCAACGCGTTTTGCAGGTTAAACCTGCTTCCTCAGGTATACAGATAGGAGTAAAAAAAGCATCTGCTAGTAACATCAAAGCTGAGCGCCTCTGAGTCCACCCTAGGTGGAGGGTTGTACCCACTTCCTTCTTCTACTACAGAGAGCGACTTCTTATTCCTGAGTGGTGTCAGGAAAATCTCCCCACCTGCCTTGACAGTGGTTGCCTAATGGTAACCCTGGTTTGTGAGTATTACATTTTGAATTACTCTATAAATCTTCCATTACCAGTGCATACTACACTATATTGGGCTCTTGGTGTTCTCTTCTTCTACATCTGACAGGGGCTTACTTTGAGGGGAGCTAAGGCATCAGGAAAGGGCTTAGTATTGGGGTGTAGGGTTAGGTGTCTTGAAGGAGTTTATGCTGAAGGAAGTTAGGGCTAGATCTGAGGATTAAAATGAAATTAAGAGGGATAATAGGTGTCTAGAAGGGGCTCACGTTGGGGAGGGGAGGTTAGGGTTAGGCGTCTGGAAGGAATTTAGTTGGAAGGGGTTTCTACCATAACCCCTGTCAGGAAGGGGCTTATGTTAGTGGATAGGGGATTAGCTTGGGGAGAGTTTTGGCATCTGGAAGGATTTAAAGGTCCACTATTGTTGCGAACAGATTGTAAAATGTAAAATACATGTAAACACATACAAATAAGAATGTTTCTTCCAGAGTAAAATGAGCTGTAAATTACTTTTCTCCTATGTTGCTGCCACTTACAGTCGGTAGTAAAAATCCGACAGAACTGACAGGTTTTGGACTAGTCCATCTTTTCTTCATGGGGGTTTCTCAGAATGGCCTTTATTTTTTATGAAGACACTCCCTGAAAAGTATTTATACAAAGATGCTGGCCAGCCACCCTGCTCACCACACATGTTATTGGTAGTTGACGGAGCAAATGCCATTCACTAAGTGTTTTTGAAAGAAAAAAAACCCTTGAGAATCCCAAACCTGTCATTTCTGTCAGATTTCTACTATAAGTGAGAGAAACATAGGAGAAAGGTATTTTTGGCTCATTTTACTCTTATACTTCTTATTTGAATGTGTTTAGATGAATTTCAATTTTTTTCTATTTTCAGGTCATTGGGAGGAAGTTATGGTTAGGCATCTGGAAGGGGTTAACATTGGTGGAGAGGTGAAGGTAAGGTGTCAGGAAGGGGATTAGGTTGGAAGAACAACATATAATTTAGCATAGCCTGTACAGAGACCTGGCACCAAGATGACACATCGCCATGATCATGCGCTATATATATCCCAGTAGGACTTGTTTACCTGCCATTGTTTGAGTTTGACCAGAGTGTAGTTTGCAATGTTCTGCAGGACTCTGGATATTTGTCACAGCTGGAGGAGATCAGCAGAAAGGAATCATTGTTCAGTCTCCATGCTAACTCGTTTGGAAGGAACGGCCACCCGCTGGTCTTTTTAATACCTCATTGGCGATGTACGAAGAACACCTCGCTGAACCCACCTCTCAGCCTGAGCCTTCACTAATGACTGGCTAATTGTGAGCTGCCTTGTAATGAGACAAACAGCGGCCCAGCGCAATTCCCCTTCTCGCTTTGTGAAGTCAGCCAAGCGTACCGTGTTCCTTTTCCACCATCGAATGCAAACATGGAAAAAAAAAACCTTCTGATTAAGCGGTCGGCTTTATTTTGAAGAGACCTGTCCTCTGGAGGATCGGCGGCATTTACTGCAGCTTCACTGGAGACAACAACGCTTTGTCATTCACTCTTTATATAACCTGACATACCCATGGGAGAGCCGTCACCAGATTCTCTTCTCCATCTATCTCTACGCGTACGGGTCGTGTCCTGGAGAGACGCCAAAACTTCCACTCCATGTTCTGGAGCGGCTCATAGCAAACCGGTGTGTTGGAGTACCGGCCTTATTAAGCTGGCCACTAATGGTCCAATTTGTAGCGAAAAATCGTTTGAGCGATCAGAAATTCTGATCGGATTGGTTGTAAATAATCTCCATTGGTGGACACAATTGATTATGAACGAGTGAAAAAAATGTCGCCCGAATGAATTTTCGTCGAACGAAAATTTGGATTTTCTTGGTGGTCGTGATAGATAGGAAGCAATGATCGGTTAGTTGATGGTGTAGTGAATGATTTTTCGTCCGATCAGAATTTCTGATCGCTCGAACGATTTTTCACTAGAAATTAGACCGTTAGTGGCCAGCTTTAGAGTACCTGTTAACGAGCGACTAGTACTCCTGGTGACGCCCGAGTAGATAGACTCACAAAATTGGTCATAGAAAGTTGTTTGCCAATCTTAAGTGGTGACGGTTAAGTCACGAAATTTGCAAGTCACATGATACAATTAGCAATGTAAATAAACATCAATTCACCCATCAGATGGGTGTCTTTCATCCTGAGGTCTGGTTGAATCAGGGAATTCAGATCTCAGGAGATCATTTTAACTTCTAAAATGAGGGCAGAGGAGCACTCCCAATGAGGAAGTGGGTTAAGCTAATGAAATGCAACAGCCATTGTCAAATAATAATCCTTTTTTACATTTGGTGTCATTTTTTCAGGTAAGCCTTCTCTAAGCTATCTATTAGATTGTTTTTAACCTAATTTTATACCAACCTGGGTGCCTCTTCTCCCCACCCCATTATCCCCTCCCTGTGAGGGTGTGGCCTCCAGTCTCAACTTCCTGAGCTGGTGTCTCATTTTTTCACAAGATTCCAAGGAGATCACAGGATCAACTGAGTGGTGAATCTCCATCTGTCCTTTTGGTTGGATCCAGAGGATTCCTCCTTCTGAGGTAAGTACCGCAAAAGAGCTGTTTTTTTTATTTATTTATTTTTTGTTACATGTGTAATTTAAGTACACAAGAGCCCACAGATTGAAGCAGGCAAATTGGGCGCCTGGTAGCACTGGAAGTTTGGGTACTGCCATAGGCTTCTATTGAAATATTGACATTGAGGGGTAATTTGGCCAAGATTTATCGGGTCAGTGAGCGCCCAAATTATGCTATTATTTCTATAAGCACCTATATCGGTGCCCAAGAAATTTAATTTTTTTTTCTTGCAGCGGGGGAGGTAGGAAGTTTTTACTTAAAGGGGCACTATGGCGAAAAATTGTAATATTTAAAATATGTGCAAACATAGACAAATAAGAAGTACGTTTTTTTCCAGAGTAAAATGAGCCATAAATTACTTTTCTCCTATGTTGCTGTCACTTACAGTAGGTAGTAGAAACCTGACAGAAGTGACAGGTTTTGGACGAGTCCATCTCTTCATATGGGATTCTCAGTATAGCTTTTATTCTTTATAAAGATATTCCCTAAAAAGGTTTTAAACAATGATGCTGGCCAGCTTCCCTGCTCACTACACAGTTTTTTGGCAGTTAGACAGAGCAACTGCCATTCACTAAGTGCTTTTGAAAATAAATAAATCCCTGAGAAATCCCCCTATGAATAGATGGACTAGTCCAAAATCTGTCGCTTCTGTCAGATTTCTGCTACCTACTGTAAGTGACAGCAACTTGGGAGAAAAGTAATTTATGGCTCATTTTACTCTGGAAAAAATGCACATCTTATTTGTTTATGTTTGCACATATTTTAAATGTTTTAATTTTTTGCCATAGTGCCCCTTTAAAGCGGGATTGTCACCATAAAAAATCAAATTTCAACTTGTCTGTTTGTATTAAATGATAAAGATGCTAATCCTGCATTCAAAACATCTTATTCTTCTCATAACCTTGTTATGGTTTGGAGTTATCACATACCTTAGGGGCACTGGCCCTTTAATTGCCATTGCCATCGGCTGGCAAAACAGTTTCATGCTGGGAGGTCTTTTTATCTATAATATATTCCTCCTCTTCCCTTTATTTCCCCCTCCTTCTAATGATATAAGACAGTGCACTTCCTAGTATAGACCTCAGTGGGAGTGTCTGAAGACTCTGGGAGGAGGGCGGGTAACGAATGCACAATTAGCAAGAGGAGAAAATAGAGTGAGGGAGGAAATGATGTCAGGATTAGCTTCATTCAAAGATAACCAAGATGGAAACCATCTAGAATAGGATTCTCTGCTTTTCCTTTATAACATTCACTGAAATCATAACGTGGACAGTGCAAAACATCTGTTATGTAAGTAGAACTAGTATTTATCTACTTATATATGTGTTTTTTTATTTCTAGGTTAGCATGAATGTCATTTGTTCTTTAAGTTCATCTTTTTGAGGTCAGTTTTTCCCATTTCCTGGGTGTGGAGATGAGATGGGAGAGGAATTCATTCTTCTTCGCTTCTCTTCCTTGGATGGACCCATTGATGTAATCTGGTGAGACTTGGCAAAGTCGAGCTGCGGTGCCATGTGAGCTCCTGGTGTCTCTCCCATAACATTCATTTCAGAACTAAAGTTTGCCAGTTGAGAGCTGTGGAGAGTTTCTGACTTCACCGTTAAGAGCTTCTCGGCGGATCAGCGTCTGCGAAACTCTCCCCCAATGGGATCCCTCTTGCTAAATAAAGCTGCTCTGCAAAGAACAAAACTCGGGGCTCGTGTTGTGAAGCTCAGACCTGGTGAGAGGTGAAGAGAAGGTTAGTGAAGCTGCAGCCATAATTCACTGCATACACCAAGAAAAGCGTGTTCAGTCTGTGTACCGGAGGAATTAAACCCCACGCATGCCAGATTTCCGGAGGACTTCCTTAATTTGTAGTGTCTATCTTACTTTCCTGTACCTCGCTGGTTTCAGGGTAGTTTTGCTTTTTTAAGCTCTGTACACACGCTAGACTGCAGTTGTCAGAAAACGAATGATCCCCAGTGGTTATTGATAAGCAAATTACATCAGAATATATTTGAATTCAGTGACGGCACAATGAAATTCCACCGATCTGATTGTTACTGGAAGTATAAAAATGAGGACCTGGAATTGCAAAATTCTCCACACATGAGTACTTTGAGTGCATTGATCAATTGTTATCGTACAGACGACATATGGTGGCCATACATTAGAAGATTATGGGCAGATTCGACCAAGAGACAAATTTATCTCTAATCGAATCTGATTAGAGATAAATTTGTCTCTTGGTCGAATCTGCCCATACACTACAGGCCGATTCCCGTCCAATTTCAGCATTAAATCATCAGGGAATCGGCTGAGCCCGCCGCGTCCGCCCCCAAAATGTATAAATGTATGTAGTGTAGTGCGTTTATACATTACCTGTCCTGTAGCAGCTTCCGCACGGTGTCCATCCATCTCGCCGGGTAGCAGCCGCATACACGCTAGCGGCGCATAGCGTCTGACGTCAGACATAGCGCCGCCGGCGTGTATGCGGAACCCGGCGAGATGGACGGAAACTGCATGGAGGCTGACACTGGACAGGTAATGTATAAATGCACACACTACCTACATTTATACATTGCGGTGGCAGCGGCGGGGGTTTCGTCGTCTCGTCACTTGTTCGCAAATCGGCCGCCGTACCGCCACACACCCGACCAACTAACTTCGGCCCGACATCTTGCAGCATGCGCAACCGTGCAGCCAATTTTTGTCCCGAAATTAGTTGCTTTGTCGGTCGGGCATGCACTTGGCAGCACCAATTTTCATCCAATTTGATTATAATAATCGAATTGGATGGTCAATTTGTTGGTTGGTCGGCTAATGTATGGTGGATATCCGGATCCGAATATTGTAACTAAGGAGATGACATCATTGAGCCAATCAGAGGGCTCCCAGCAGAAGCCCTAGCAACCAATCACAGAAAGGAACCCTGGCCAGCCCCACCTGACCTCATTGAGCCAATCAGAGGGCTCCCAGCCTAAGCCTTGGCACCCAATCACAGAAAGGAACCCTGGCCAGCCCCCCTGTATAATAAGGAGGGCTGCCATGATGAGACGTATCGTCCTAGCTTGCTGAATGCTCACTGAGAAACATGCTCCAGTGCTGCTGGCCTAGCAAGGGCTGTACACAGTGATAAACCTAAAGCTGTTCACTGATTAACACTTTCACTATCACTACACTATTCTTGCAATGTTAATTAGCTTGATTTCATTGTGTGATAGTCAGAGTGTGTGCCATGCTGCAGCTGTTATGTGTCTGTGTGTGTGCTGTGCACAGACCAGGCCAGCTGCTGCCTGCTGGCCAGCTATTAGCCTTAGCTAGATACTGTATAGTTAGGTTAGGGATTAGGGAATAGGAATACTGCAGTCAGTGCTACTAGTTGTTAGAGTAGTAGTACTACTGTGTTAGCTTTCTACAGAACTGCTGTGCTGTGAGCAGTGCCAGTGTGACAGTTATTGTGCACTAGTGTCTTCTCCTCTGCTGTCTGACTGTCACTCGGCACTTGGCATGTGTCACGTGGCACTTGGCACGTGTCACGTGGCATTTGGCACATGTCACATGGCATGTGTCACGTGGCACTTGTCACTGGTCACTTGGCATGTGTCACTTGTCATGTGGCACTTGGCACATGTCACGTGGCACATGTCACGTGACATGTGCCACTTGACAAGTGCCAAGTGTCACGTGCCATGTGACAAGTGCCATGTCCGGCATGCTCCTGGCACACTTTACACCTGCTGCTGCTGCTGCATTGCCCTGCGTCTGCTGCCTGTGCTGCTCCCACTGCCAGGCCAGGGTGTCACAGGCCACTAATACCACCTATATTTAACCCAAAACACAATTGCTGCGTAATTTTTTGGGAGGTGTCTTGGCTGAAAACTGTCATGTCCCAGTTGTGCGGTCGGACTTTGGACACAATGTGGGCTGCACGACCGCTGTCTGGAACCTAGGCCTAATGTTAATTGACAGCCAAATTTTTTTTTGGGGGGGGGGGGTTGGATTTTAAGTCCCCACATAATCCATTAGTGTTTTCCTTTAACAAAACATGATGCTACATGCCTCATTTACCCTAAAAAACGTTTTAGAAGCATTTTAAAGCCCACTTCCGGTTTTTCTATTCGGATATCTGAATCCGCCCGGATAGCCCGGATAATGCACTCGGATATCCGCATGAACGCAGATATCTGAAAGTTTGGATTCGGATATCCGAACCGGATCCGGATATCTGTGTATCCGGATCCAGATCATTCGGATATTGAAAAGGGGTATCCGAGCACCCCAGCCCTGTATGTAGAATAGTTTATTTTCGCTGCAGAGAGCAGTAGAAGCTTGCTTAGTTATCTCTAATCATCAGCAAGTGCAAAAAGCTCCCTGCACCTGTGTCTTTACTCTCTGCCCCACCCTCCTCTCCTGAATAGACACATCACCCTGGCAACAGCTGAGGCACTTCAGCAGAGGGAGGGGGTAGAGTGAATGCACAGGCACAGGGAGATTCTTGCCTTTGCCAATGACAAGAGATAAACCAGCTTCTCCTGCTCTCTGCAGTGAAGATAAACTATTTTATACATCTTGAATACTTGGGAATGCTTTCAAATGATCCTTAATATAAGTAATAGTATTTACTAACATTTTAATTTTGGGGGTATAATCCCACTTTAAATTTGCATACAAGTCAGAATAAATAGCATCTTACTGAGCAGAGGGAAGTTTATCTTTCAGAAATACACTTTCCCCAGTCAGCGAAGTTGCAGCTAGCCATGGCAGGAAGGAGTTAAACGTTGAGAAATGCTCACGAGACTCAGGTGGGACATAACTTCTCGTTATTAAAGGCAGCATCGTTTTAGAGAGACGCAGAAAAACCTTCTCTTATATATGTTCACATTCTGGAGGCATCCGTCAGCCGTTTACCAGAATTTACTGCACAAACAGCACTAGTAACGCCAATGATTGTTTATATTGTTCTTCTCTTTTTACCTGAATAATCCAATTTTTTTCCGCTCAGAAAGATGAATAGCGGGTGGAAAGGAACCGGAGACCCCTCCGTATTTGACTTCTGGAGAAATCTAATTTCCCAAACGATTGTTATGTCTGGGAAGTAAAAATTGCAGGCCAGTTATTGTAACAAATGGTGTCATTAAACGGGGCCCGTACTGGTAGCGTTACAGGAGAGTACAAAGCTTTTGTGCAGCGTATGCTGCGGGGGCATCTTCCAGGAGGGGTGCAGGAAGTGTGGTAACTTCTGTGAGGGGCTCTTAAAGTTAATGAAAAAATAAAAAACTTTTTCCCTCTAATGTCTTTGCAGGCTGGAAAAGTTAACCGACGTCGTCTGGACCTCTTCCAGGTGCGGGAAAGCCAGCCATAAACAGGAACGTTTAGTCTGCAGGTAGAAAGCACCAGCAGATGGTCTGCCGTCTGCAAATCAGCTCATAGACGCTCTGGCTTTGCGCCATGTCCTCCTACACCGCTCTCCTCCTAGCAAACGTCCTGCTCCCCCCCCCCCCCTCCCTCTGCTCGCTCTGCCCGCATAGTCATACCTCAGATCAGCGGCGATCCATAATGAAAAGAGACAGGCAGCGGCTGGTACCCAGTATCAGCAGCCGCTGTATGGAGGAAGTGACATCACAGCTCACTTCTTGCATATGGCGGCTGCTGATACTGGGCACCAGCCGCTGCCTGTCTTTTTATTATGGATCTGGACCTTTTTATCTGAGGTATGACTATGCTGACAGCGCAAGCGAGGGGGGCAGGATGTTTGCGAGGAGTAGAGCCGTGGAGGACAAGCAGAGCAGCACCAGCAGGTATGAAAAGCGGCAGGTGGGTGCATGAGCAGGAAGGTGATTACCCAAAACCTGTAGCGCCCCAGCTTCCCAGGCACCCTAGGCACTGGCCTATGGGGCCTTTACCTAAATCTTGCCCTGGGTGTGAGATAAGGTGAGGTGACACAGGGAGTCAGACATTATGATGTGGACAGGGGATTTTCTACTGGAAAATGTGTTAAATTGACCCTAAACTTTATTCTCATCCATTAAATTGATATATTTCTTACTTTCAAAAGTTAAAATGAAGGAAAACTACTGATAATAGAAAGTAACAGTGTTGTTTGAATTATAAAATGAAATCTTTAGCTTAAATTTACTGTACTAAGAAAAAACGCCCCTGGGGAGTACTCGTCTCGGGAGGGGGAAGCCTCTGATCGTATCAAGGCTTCCCCCGTCCTCCTCTGTCCCGTCTCGCTGCAGCCCACTGAATGTACAGCCTACAATTTGTCAGGCTGTGCAATATTTACCTTTTCCTGTTCCTGCGGGTGGTGCTGTTCCAGCTCTCCGCTCGGAAATTGGGGGAAATAGCCAATCTCAGTCGTGTCTGCTCTCCTGCACAGGCGACTTGCATCTGCGCAGCAGAGCGGACCTGACTGGGATCGCCTATTTCTGAGCTGCTACTGTGCCTGTGCTGGAGACGGGAAGGTAAATATTTACATCCCCGCTGTTAGGGGAACTCTATCGATGCCGCCGTGAGACAGAGAAGGACGTGGGAAGCCTTGATAGGATCCAGAGGCTCCCCCTCTCCTGAGGTAAGTACCCCCCAGGGGCGTTTTTTCTTAGTGCAGATCCTCTTTAACCATTTCAGCCCACTGGGATTTTTCACCTTATGCATCAGAGCAATTTTCACCTCCCATTCATTCGCCAATAACTTTATCACTAATTATCACAATTTATTGATCTATATCTTGTTTTTTCCGCCACTAATTAGGCTTTCTTTGGGTGGTACATTTTGCTAACAAGGAAGATTAAGAATAATTGAAAAGATTCATTATGTCTCGGTTTTCGTCCATTATAGCTTTAAAATAATCCACGATACCATAATTAAAACCTATGTATTTTATTTGCCCATTTGTCTCGGTTATGACACCATTGAAATTTTGTCCCTATCACAATGTGTGGTGCCAATATTTTATTTGGAAATAAAGGTGCATTTTTTCAGTTTTACATTCATCACTATTTACAAGCTTATAATTTAAAAATTTTTCATAGTATACCCCCTTCACACGCAAATTTAAAAAGTTCAGACCCTTAGGTAACTATTTATGTTTTTGTTTTGTTTTTAATTGTAATTTTTTTTCCATTAAAAACTCTATTTGGGTAATATTTTGGTGTGGGAAATAAACAGTTAATTTGTAATGTTATTATATGTATTAATTGTAATGGAAAAAATATGCAGATGTAACCTTGAGGTTTTTTTTTTCTCCTTGTGCTTCTCGCTAACCGGACGCAGAATATTTTATTGGCAGAAAGACTGAAGCCTCTAGTAAGAGCGCTTCGGTTTTCTGCTGGGGACCCGGATCGGTGATTGGGAACCATGTTCCCGTTCACTGATCCCAGGGCTACCGGGGGACAGCACGGGGGCGCGCGCGCGGAAGCACGGCACTGCAGCAGAGCAGCCGCCTGGACGTGAGCATCACTTCCGGGCGGCTGAAATGGTTAAAATGTACCCGAGGTGATATGTGACATGATGAGATAAACATGTGGATGTACAGTGCAAAACATATTAATAACCAGGCTGTTTTATTTCGCTGCCTGAAATAGTTACTTTCTAGACATGCAAGTGACAGCTTCTGTCTTGTTGGTACCTTGTCGGGAATATACTGTAGTATATATCACTGATAAGCTAATTACAGCCATAAAGGTTTTCCTGGCAGAATACAACTTCTGAGGGTCGGGAAGGATAAAATACATGAATTATTGACCTTTTTTTTTTTTTTTTTTTAACTCTGGGACACTTAATAGGCTGCCACTGATTGGAGACAGTGAAACATTCAACATACATTGTAAATGTTTAAATATGAAATAAAATCATGGGATACATAAAAAAGTCATTTTTAGGAGTAGGTGGATAAATATAATTGTTGTATCTCATCAGTTTTATTTCACATCAGGTTCACTTTAATCTTCTTTATGGTATGCCTGACTAGAGTAGTGGCAGCCGCAGGGGCTTATCTTAAGGCAGGAGGATCAGCCATACTATGCCAGGAAATAACACATATATAAGTAGATGAATACTTGATCTACTTACAAAACACATGTATTTCACTGTCCATGTTTTGTTTTCAGTTAATTTTATATAGTAAATGAAGAGAATTCTGTTCTTGGCATGGGCCATGTCTTTTCCCTATAATGTGAAGCTAAAACCTGATGTCATTTCCTCCCTTAAATCAGAATATAACCCTGCATTTCAACTTTGCTCTAAAACATTATTTACAGCATATTATATGCAACCAGCATTTTTTTTTTACTAGACCAGCATTGGAAGGGTTACACACAGAGCTTTAAAGTTCCGTGGAGAGAAATGCTGCCGCAGCTGAAGTTTAGAGGGATACATTTAAGTAAACACAATGTAACAAGTGAGGAATGTGACTCTCTGTGTCGGGGAGCTCCTGCACAGTCAGAGAGTGAGTCACATTCCACACTTGTTACATTGTGTTTACGTAAATGTATCTATCTAAACTTCGGCTGCGGCAGCATTTCTCTCCACGGAACTTTAAAGCTCTGTGTGTAATCCTTCCAATGCTGGTCTAGTAAAAAAAAATGCTGGTTGCATATAATATGCTGTAAATAATGTTTTAGAGCAAAGTTGAAATGCAGGGTTATATTCCGCCTTAAGTTTTTTTTTATTTTCTCCTCCTATCTGCTGTGTCATCTCTGGCTTGCTTGTAAACACGTGTGTACACAGGATCATGTTGCAGCCTCAGCCTGTCACACTGAAGTTTCCTCAGACCAATCAGTGAGAAGTAGGAATGTGGGAGGGGAGATGACAAGCTTTCTCCTCGGCGATGGCAAAGAATAGAGGCTGGGTGACTGAGAAAAGATAACTAAGAAAATACAGTTCTGAATAGATTTGTGAGCTTGCACTGCAGGGTGAGATTCCTGGCAGCATTACAAACACATTACAGTGTTTAAATGGAATTTGATTTTGGGGCTGACAATCCTGCTTTAAAAGTATCCCCCTTTGTTATCTCATAATGTTGGGAGGTATGGAGTTGGGGACCTGCTGTGAAATGTGAGTATGTACGGTCCATCTTCAGGTTCAGTTGCAGGGGGAGAGGGGGGAGGTAAGGGAAAAGATGTGGAATTATATTCTAAGTGAACATCTCAGAGACTTTTGTCTGCGTCGCTAGAATCGTTTTCTGGAGGAGATCAGCTACTCTCAGGAGAACCTTTTTTCACATTGGTATCACTACAAATATTTGAATTACAAATGACTAATAAAGTAGAAAAAACAAACAAACCCAGCTTGATATTGCAGAAAGGGATTTTTTTTCTTTCGCAAATAAAAAACAAATGCTTTTTTTTTCTTTCGCAAACTTGCCAATGCTTTTTTGTTTTTATTTTGTTTTGTTTTTTTAAGAGTCTCTAAAAACACAGGGGAATTTAAAGTGAACCTGTGGCTTCCCCACAAGTTATATGCTAAACTTATATTCGTAGCATAGGGGATTTTTCTTTAGCACAGTTGCACCTCCTCCCACCTGATGAGGAATGCAGAGTTAGAGCTGAAGGCTGAAGCAAAATGTAAAATATGAAACGTTCATCTGCTGCTTTCAACAAGTGTGTCTTTTGGCTTATAAAGCGCTAAATAAGGGAGAAGTGACTGCTGGGAGAGCCAGTACACTTGTGGTGCGGTTTGGCGGGATTTCATGGAGGGAGAAGTCCAGGGCTGTTTCTTGGGCACGGCGACCGCCCTAGGCGCAAACAGGCAAGTATAAGAAGGGGGGCGCAGGCAGAATGACATAATCACTAGGTAGCTGGTGACATGTGGTGCAGCCAAATGGAAGAAGAAAAAGATTACCGGTAAAATCACCTTCCTTGACTCCTCCTGGGCTGCCTGCGTCAGACGTCAAGTCATCATCACGTCACCACCGCATGAGGACACCCGATGTCCTGTAGCGGTACTGCAGGCTGTCAGTGCTCGGCGCCCATGGAGGAGTCGGCTTTCCGGGCTCTCTTCGCCTGTGTGTTTACCTGATCCCTGCTTCCTCCTGGATGGGCGGCTGGTCACTAGTAAGTAGGCAGATCTACTTGTGACCTGTGGCTGTGTGACTGTCCCTAAAGAGTAAGCGTTCACAAGTCCACGGGGATGGTGGAAAGGTGGTGCAATTTTTACTCCCTCACCCTGGGTGCAATTTAGCCAAGAAACTGCCCTGCAGAAGTCTATGGTGCCAGGACATCTATGCCTATAGGCTCCTGTGAAGTAAATCCAGGCCTGAATTTTTGCATTAAATATGCAAAGTCATTTGTACATGTTGGTCTCTCTTGTTGTTGGCCAGATTCACACGGTGACCCAGATTTCACAAGGATGCTAAGACCACCTCGTCCGTAAAGTAAATACACTGAAGATTCCTTTTCACAAGAAGTGGCGGGAGGCTTCAATAGTTCTGTTCCCGAATCCCGGGAGAGACGAATTCTCAGGAACTCGTTTCATTGTGTGTAGCTGCTGCGGGTCACCCAATCAGGACATAATGGGCTGCATCCAGCATTCTTCGTCTGAGCGCAACACAATCAGAAAGAGAGCACACGAGAAATCGACTTTGATTTTAGCAGACAATAAGATTTCATCTCAATGCGGTGAGATATTTTTTCCCAAGAAGTTTGATGAACTAGAATGTAGAACACAGCATAAACCTGAAATGGTCACCATATTGGAGTGGCTCAGCATATAGAAAGGTCACTGTGATGACAACAGTTATATAACAGCGCATTAATGAGTACTAAAAATGCCCTAAAAAGGTTCAGTAATCAAAGCGCTGAATTGACACCTTGCTTGTGTGATATGAAGTGTCTGCAGCTAAAAATTCTGTCCTGGGGATCGGATCACATGACCTGCAACCACTGTGTTAAAAAAAAACCTGTAATGAGAAAAACCTCCCCTGGGGGGTACTCACCTGGGGTGGGGGAAGCCTCCGGATCCTATTGAGGCTTCCTCCATCCTCCTCGGTCCCATGGCGGCGAAGATAAAGCTCCCCGAACAGCGGGGATGTAAATATTTACCTTCCCGACTATTCTATATCTACTCTCCGCTCGAAGATAGGCGGAAATAGCCGATCGCTGTTGGGCTGCTCAACTGCGCAGGCGCAAGTCTCCTGCGCCTGCGCAGTAGAGCGGACCTGATAGAGATCGGCTATTTTTGCCTGTGCGGAGAACAGCAACAGTGCCCCCTGCTGGAGCCGGGGAAGGTAAATAAATCAGTGCTTGTCAGCCTTGTCGGGGGAGGATTGCGGGAAACTTCGGGGGAGCCAGCGCTGGACTGCCTGCAGCTACAGGAGTGGGGGAAGCCTCATTGGGACCCTGAGGCATCCCCCTCCTGAGGTGAGTACCCCCCAGGGTAACTTTTTTTTGTTACAGGTTCTCTTTAAGGCAGATAGTTTCAGGACCTGTGGGCGGGGCTTTGGCCTCTTGGGTGGCATCATCTTATTGCGACCGCCTAATAGAGTCAGTGCTGCCCATAATTATTCATTTGAGCAAAAAGTGTCCAGTCCAAAGTTATTCATACCCTTCACAAACAGTCACAGTCTGTGGGGGAAATCCAAAGTTCTATACCATTCCAAATAGCCCAAGCTGTTCTAAAGCATCCTAGTTACCCTGATTAATTGGGAACAGCTGTGTTAATCAACTTAACAGGTGAGAAACAGCAGCTCTCTGCAGTCAGTTGTATATCATTGCAGGGGCCCCCTGTCATTGCAGAGGCCGCTCCCATCTAGTTATGCCCCTCCATGGGTTCTCTTTAGCATACGTTGCAAATTTGTTGATTATAGTATGTATGGTGGCTTTAACCACTTGTGGACAACAGGTTTACACCTCCCTAGTGACCAGGCCATTTTTTACAATTCATCGCTTCACATCTTTAACAGTTTATTGCTCAGTCATAGAAATGAGCACCCAAATTAATTTTACCCCTTTTTCTTCTCACAAATAGAGCTTTCTTTTGGTGGTATCTAATTGCTGCTGCTATTGTTACTTTTTTTATTAATAAAAAAACCAAATTTTTACATTTTTTAATCAGCCCCTTTCCCCCCTAAATTGGCCCTACACTACGTTAAATACACTACACTATACATACATAGACATATGCCTATGCATTAGATTGTGAGCCCCTCCATGGGACAAGCAAGGCAGTACTCTGTGTAGCGCTGCGTTAGATGTCAGCACTATATAAGGGCCGGTTCACACGGACGCTTGGCGGCGTCTACCGTCAAGCGTTCGGGACCCATCGGCTAAACTCTCCCATTCAAGTGAATAGGAGCGTTTAGCATTGCGCGGTTACCGTCGATTACCGTTGATTGCATAAACGCGGCGTTCTGATCCCGATTTAACGCATCGTTTCGGCCGTCCCTAGAAGCCGCATGCAACGTCTAGGGACGGCTAGCCGGTGCGTCTTCATGTCCCCCTGCGGGGACGAGAAACGCCGATTGCGACGATCTCTGTACCGCCGCCACCGAACGGGACGTCAGAGGACGACGCGACTTCCTGGCCGCCCCAACGCCGCCTGCCGTCCGTGTGAACCGGCCCTTAATGTTTTTATCTTAATAAATAAACATTACAGCCTGCCAGCACTAATCAGCCACTGGCAGGCTGATTGCTGTGGCCACTGTGTTTACAAAGACGGGAGTTTGCGTCTAATCTCGCTCCTTGCGAGATGACGCCATTTGTTGTGACTGAGGAACAAAGGAGGCAATTAGCACTAGGCCGTCCCAGAGTGGTTACTAACCGGTAAAGTTGGTGCTGTTGACTTCAATGCAATTAACAGAGCTCCACCTAATAAAGGGAGGCTCTATCTAGCATGAGTATAGTGGGCAGAACATCCACCAATCATATTGCAGCGTGTGTGGCCAGCTGGACACGGCTCCTCTGTATTAGATGCGTTGTCAGTGTTTTGGGTTAATCTCGGGAAGTGCATCTTTCTTGACTTCGCTTGGCTGGGATGATGAATGATTCAGAGTTTGCATTAGCACATAAAGTGTCGGGGGACTCCCTCTGCTTGAGTTACCCTCTTATCTGTTTTGTACATTATCAGATCGAAGCAGACCCCCCCCCCCCCCCCCCCACACCCCCTACCGCCTCAGATAGCAGCAACTTCTGCAATTTAGGTCACCTTAATATTTTCTGCAGGGCATGAATAATTCAGTATAATGTAAGGATCTGTACGGGCCAATAATAATACAAGTATTTTAGTGCTATACTTAAATAACAAAGTCTTAAAGTGATAGTACCACTTTTATTAATGCTGAAAGGATACCCATACTGACATGTGACATGATGAGATGGACATGTGTATGTACAGTGCCTAGCACACTAATACCTATGCTGTGTTCCTTTTTTTCTTTCTCTGCCTGAAAGAGTTAAATATCAGGTATGTAAGTGGCTGACTCAGTCCTGACTCAGACAGGAAGAGACTACAGTGTGACCCTCATTGATAAGAAATTCCCCTTTTTTACCTCTTTCTTGCTCTCAGAAGCCATTTTCTGCTAGGAAAGTGTTTTATAGTTGGAATTTCTTATCAGTGAGGGTCACACTGTAGTCACTTCCTGTCTGAGTCAGGACTGAGTCAGCCACTTGCATACCTGATATTTAACTCTTTCAGGCAGAGAAAGAAAAAAAGCAACACAGCATAGTTATTTGTGTGCTAGGCACTATGCATACACATGTCTATCTCATCATGTCACATGTCAGTTCGGGTATCCTTGAAGTTCAGCTGCTTTTTCATGCATATAATAGTATGTTTGCATTAAAGAACACCCAATGCAAAAATAAACTAATGAAATAAATGATTGTATCTATCTTCCTTCTTCTAAAAATGACTTTTTAAGATATTCTACAGTTTTATTTTATTTTTAAATCTACTTTTTAAGTGTTAACTGTTTTATTGTTTTTGCTCAATGCCACATTTGTTGAAGTATGCCAGAGCTAAAATCTATGAACTATTGACCCTTTTTATCTCTTTCCTGCTCTTGGAAGCCATTTTCTGCTAGGAAAGTGTTTTATAGTTGGAATTTCTTATCAGTGAGGGTCACACCGTAGTCACTTCCTGTCTGAGTCAGGACTGATTCAGCCACTTATATACCTAATATTTAACTCTTTCAGGCAGAGAAAGAAAAAAAGGAACACAGCATAGTTATTTGTGTGCTAGGCACTGTACATTCACATGTCTATCTCATTATGCCACATGTCACCTCGGGTATCCTTTAACTAGCAATGCATAAACGTTTGTGAAATACACACTTCCTTTGTACTTCTTGCAATAAGTATACTTAAAAGTTCACGACTGGCGTGGTCTTGTAGTGCCTTGCTGTCAGGAAAGTGGGAGTGTCGTTGCTAGGACAGAGCAGATCACCTGACCCTGCCCACCTCCGCCATTTGCTGAGAGAGATTAAGCCATTATGGTCAGCAGTGTAGCTCAGCCAGCATCATCTTCATCATCTCGGCTCTTCCTATTCAGTAAGCCAGCACCTATTTAGTGAGGAGACCTTGGGGAAGACTCCCTAACACTACAACTGGCTGCAGCTCAAGCGCTTTGAGTCCGCCAATATAATTGTTATTTTTGCCGCACAAGCACCGTAATATATACATTGCTGCTGAAAATGGGTAAACTACAACCTAGGCACAGTGAACTGGCACAGATAGAGACATGCAGTCACAAAGACAAAGCGCAAAGTTCTGTAAAGGGACAGAGTGCAGACTGGACGAGAAAAGAGTGTAAAATGGGGCAAAGAGAGAGGGCGGCCATATAAAGTGCTGCAGAGTGACAGGCGGCAAGGTGCCACAAAAAAAGAATGTGACAGATCTAAAGGGGCCCATACACCTAACGATTTTCCCGCCGATATACAGCAGATTCGATCACTGTGATCGAATCTGCTGTGAAATCGTTGCGCAAACGCTGACAGAACGATTGATTTCCATCCGAAGTCAATCGATTCCGTCGATCCGTCCGTGCTGAAGATTTTGGTCGATCGTCGGCGGGTCGGGAGTGCGTCGATAGCAGCGTTCGAATGCCCGATGACCAACGCTAGTGGCAATACATTACCTGCTCCGCTGGCGCGAGTTCCCCTCTGTCCCCGCGGCTTCTTCTCCGCGCTGAGTTCCGGACCGGCTGCAGCTTCATTGAACTTCCTGTCCCGGCAGGAAGTTTAAACAGTAGAGTGCCCTCTACTGTTTAAGCTTCCCCGGACAGGCAGTTCAATGAATCTGCAGCCGGTCCGGAACCGAGCGCGGAAAAGAAGCCGCGGGGACAGAGGGGGACTCGCGCCAGCGGAGCAGGTAATGTATGGGGGGGGGGGGGCGGTGGCTGCTTCACAGATTGTGATCGGTTTCATGCTGAAATCAGATTCGATCAGAGAGGGATCTATCTGTTGGTCGAATCTCATGGCAAATCGACCACTGTATGGCTACCTTAAGAGTAGCAGACAGAGGGGTTGATTCACTATAACAGATACTATGCCTTATCAGAGTTAACATGCCTTATCACAGTTAACATGCCTTATCAGAGTTAGTGTGCCTTATCAGAGTAGCTTATCAAGCGCTACAAACTTATGCCTGCTAATTGGCAATGACGAGAGCTCTACTCGTCCTGCCCTGAGCCCCTGCGGGTCCTATCACTTTAAAGGACATTATCCCCGCATTTTGATTGGCCCAACAGGCTGCCTGTCATGTTTCCTGTCAAGTAACAGGCAGCCTATTGGGCCAATCAAAGTGCGAGGATAATGTCCTTTAAAGTGATAGGACCCGCAGGGGCTCAGGGCAGGACGAGTAGAGCTCTCCCCATTGCCAATTAGCAGGCATAAATACACAGCGCTCTTTATACTACTCTGATAAGGCACGCTAACTCTGATAAGGCATGCTAACTCTGATACGGCATGCTATTTGTTATAGTGAATCAACCCCAGAGAGTACCTGACAGGCAGCACAGTCTGACAGACAAAGAGGGAGCATACTAGTTAGGAGAAGTAGAAAGAGACAGCAGAGAAAAATGCGATAGACACCAGGAAACACAGAATGTTATTTTCTTTCACTATAAAACACTCATATAAATGTTTTCTACTTCTAAAGTTATCATCTTCTCTTGAATGTGTGCTCTGACATGTGAAGGAGTAGTCCCATACTCGACTGGCATGCTATTACCATAGAATGGGCAGGTTATACCTGGGAGAAGTCACTTGGCAGCATCAGAGAAGACCTGAACTTTGGCTGATAGCTTTTGAAGAACAATTAACTTCCCTGGCGTTTAATTTCCCAGCAATTTTTGTACCAAAAGCGGTATAATTTTGTTAAGTGTTTATATTGTAAGCATTGTGCGATCTTGCAAGCCGTCCACAAGCACGCAGACAATGTAAAAAAAGAGCTTATTTTTCTTTTTAAAAAATGTTTAATTTTTTTTTACCAGGGATGGTCATAGTCAGCCAACTTCGCTACGCTGGAACTACGCGTAGTTTTACGCAATTACGCTTCGCCAAACTACGGCTTAGAAATCAAATATTTGCTTTGTATGCATTTCGTAGACTACGCAATAAAAAATGCGATTACGCGTAGTGCGAAGCGTAGTGTACGCGGATGCTTAGGCCCGTATGCAGAAAATTTTACGCATTAATAATAATGCTTATACCAGGAACCCTTCTATGCATACATTCCCTTTTCCAATGCATAAATTTGTAAGCATACAATCGTACACGGAAAATTAGACGCGAGTAACGCATTCGTTCACCACGCAATACACATGTTAACTACGCATAATGGGCGTAAGCTACGCGTAGCGGTACTTCACTACACGTAAATTCGTAAGCGTAGTTTTGAAACTTCACCTACGAACTACGATGCGTAGATGCAGGGGAGGACTGGCCCAGGGGGACGGGGGGCAATTGCCCCCCGGGCTGCCCGAATCTTAAGTAATTAGGGCCGGCCGCTGCTATACGCAGCGGCCGCAGACATACCACAGGTGACAGGTTCGCAGTGGGGATCGCAACCTCACGCAATATTTCCCGGCAAGTTGAAGTATCCAATCAAAGAAGGGGCTGAGGCGGCCGGCCGTGGTGTGCCCTTGTGCGTGGCTGTGCCTGCGGTGGATGTGAGCGGCACAAGGACACAAATAGCTTAGGTCCTCTCCGGCCAGGTGGGTTGACCCTGCTTGACTCCGCCCCTCGCCTGGAGCCATTGCTGCCCGCAACGTGCTGCTGTGCCTGCGGTGTCATCGGAGTGAGCTGTCTCACTCTTCAGCTTTCTGTGCTGGGGGGCTGGGGGCCTGGAGCTGCTGCTACGAGTGGCTGGCTGGAGGAGTCGGACACAGTCCTCCCCTGTGCTGCTGTGCCTGAGGTGTCGTCGGAGTGAGCTGTATCACTCTTCAGCTTTCTGTGCTGGGGGCCTGGAGCTGCGGCTACGAGTGGCTGGCTGGCTGTCCTGGCTGGAGGAGTCGGACACTCTGGGGGCTGGGAGTCGGAGATGCCACCTATAGCTGCTTGCTGCTGTGGAGGAGGAGGAGGTGTAGGACTGAGGAGACAGGAGGATAGAGGAGGTCGGGTCCAGGTTGCCAGAGGAGAAGGTGGTTTTTATAAATTTTGTTTCTGTACTTCTTCTCCCTTCTTGTCACTGAGTTACTCACACTTTGCTGCCTGCCTGCTACTGTTGTCAAATTCAATTCTCTGCCCAGGCCAGTGCCCTCTGAGTTTTTTTTGTGTGTGATAATCATCCCCATTCTGACCCTGGCCTGAGGGGGAACGTTTTTTCTTCTTGTGGTGTGATTGGCGGCAGGGGAGGGGGGAGGCAGGCAGTTAGGCACTGTCAAACAGGTAGTTGGAGGGGGGGGGGGGTAGGGTAGTTTGTATGGTGGGTGGGCAGGAGTGAGGTTAGGCATCACCAGGTAGGTAGGTTTGTGTGTGTGTGTGTGTGTGTGTGTGTGGGGGGGGGGGTTGTTTAAAGGAGTTATCAGGCATTTTTAATGAAATAAGTGCTACTTACCCGGGCTTCCTCCAGCCCCACGCTCCCAGCATGTCCCTCGCCGCAGCTCTGCAGTCAGCCATTCGCTGCCGCTGCCTCCCAGTCCCCGGCGATGGCACCAGTCCGACCTGGATGTCGGCCTGTACTGCGCCTGTGCGAGCAGCACTGTCAATCACCGCCACGTTGACCGGTGTGTACTGCGCAGGTGCAGTAGTTCTGCATCTGCACAGTACGCTCAGGTCCATGTGGCGGTGTTTGACAGCGCCGCTCGCACAGGCGCAGTCGGCCTGACGTCATCGCCGGGGGCTGGGAGGCAGCGGCAGCGAACAGCTGACTGCAGAGCTGCGGCAAGGGACATGCTGGGAGCTTGGGGCTGGACGAGCCCTGGGTAAGTAGCAAAAAAAAAAAGCCTGATAACTCCTTTAGGGTTAGGCATCAGACACAGACAGGTAGATTGTGCGGAGAAATAGGGTTAGGCATCAGGTACAGTGTGTGCGTGTGTGTGTGTGTGTGTGTGTGTGTGTGTGTGTGTGTGTGTGTGTGTGTGTGTGTGTGTGTGTGTGTGTGTGTGTGTGTGTGTGTGTGTGTGTGTGTGTGTGTGTGTGTGTGTGTGTGTGTGTGTGTGTGTGTGTGTGTGTGTGTGTGTGTGTGATCACAATTTGAAGATTTGCACACAAGAAAGATATGGCTTTGGGCTGGGGATGCCGTGAAACGGGCCTCTAGTTTGTGTTGTCCCCCCAGGCCAAAAGGTCCCAGTCCTCCCCAGGAACTACGATCCGTAAATTTGCACTGGCGTAGTTTCTGATCATCCCTGTTTTTTATACTTACAATTTTTTATATTGGCTCCAATAGAGATGTTCGTTTTGGATTCAATACAAAAAAAATTTGCCGCCTGAGGTGGTGACTAGAGATGTCATTAACATTAAATTTAGGCTATTTAGGGTGCGTTCAGCAAGTAGTCAGTGAGGAACAAGAACACAGGCCTAGCTAATGCTTAAAGTATGACCTTGCTCTTACTAACAGTCAGCAGCCAGCAGAGAATTGATCCAATATGGCCACCGTAACTGCTTTGTAATAGGGGGTGGGTGGTCCAGGAGGAAGTGCTAGCTGATTGCATGCCATGTGTCTGCTGACTGTGAGGTAAGGGGTCAAAGTTTGGCTCCGTGATGATGTATAGGGGGTGGGTCGAATACGCCAAATGTTCGCAGTTCGCCGAGATCGCAAACAGTGGAAATTCGCCGGGAACTGTCTGCCAGTGAACAGTTGAGGCCATCTCTAGTAGTGACACAGCATGTGCCCGACACCAGGGAGCGCATGCAGCATCATCAGAGGAAGACAACGAGGGACATGATCGCCGGGGGACAGGAAGCCGGGCTCGGCTATACTGCTAGGGAGGTTAAAATGAAAAAAAAAAAAAGGTGTAACTAATGAATGTTATTTATTGCTCAGTACAGTGATATTTCACTCATGAAAACATGGCAGCTGCCCCGCTCTTGGCGGTCCCGTGACCCTCCTGCTTACTTAGGTCCATGCAGTCGGTTTAAAGCTTTAATCTCACAAGCCTGTTTGCACTCTGAAATTGCCCAGCTTATTCCTATTACAATCCATTAGCAAACACAGAAAGGCTCTCAAGGGCGTTTTTTCTGTGACATATTTTGGCTGAGATAATTGCGCTAACCTTTTCCGAGGCGTTTTTCTTAATGGATGGGGGGAGCATCATGGAGGAGAGTGGTCAGGTGTCGTCTGAACTCGGCGGCACCAGGGGATAATCACAGGCTGAGCTTATCATGCCCGACAGCTGATAGCGCACAAAAGGGCGAGAAAGGCTTGAAGTGCAATTTACAAGGTCGGATAGTGCGGCCCCGTGGCTGAATGCGAAGCAATTATGTTTTTCTTTCCTAAACCAACTTGTTACGCCTGCAAAGAAATCCATTTGTGTTTTTCCACAATCCTCAATACAGTCAAGGCCGAGCAACTGCTATTGTAGCAAAGCAGCTAGTATTATTGCCTTGCAGCACTAGTGTCCTGGATTCACACTCCCCCTCCAGGGACACTACATGCATAACATTTATGTATTCTACACATTTGTGCAAGTTTCCTCCACATGCTCACGCCTCCTCCTCACTCCAAAATCTACTAAGTGCTGCATTTATTTACTTCAACCAAATACTAATGGTAGGTACACCCGATACAATTTTCTGGTAGATTTACCTGCCAGATCGACTATTTCCAACATGTCCGATCTGAATTTCGATCAATTGTCCGATCGATTTACCGTTCACTTCTATGAAAATCAATCAGAAGATCGATTGGGAAATTGATTGAAATTCAGATCAGACATGTTGGAAATAGTCGGATCTGGCAGTTAAATATACCAGAAGATTGCATTGTGTGTACTTAGCAGTCGTAATCGTAATGCAAAATTTCAGAGAAAATCGTAATTCATTGCATATGTAATAGTAGTATTGTAAAATTTCATGGAATTTTTCATGGAATTTTGTGCCGACTTTAGAGGTCAATAGAAAAGCCCCCATACAAGCTATTTTCAAAAAGACCTTGTAGTTTTTGAGAAACTCGATTTTAAAAATGCAAGTAAAAAATGGTTTTAAACTGTCATTTTGCTAAGTTTAAAAAACATTTTTTACTTGCATTTTTAAAATCAAGTTTCTCATAAACTATAAGGTCTTTTTGCAAAAAATGTTTGACTTGTACCCACGATTCCCCTTAACGTATGTAGCAATTGTGGTGTCAATAGCATGTATTGGGGTTTTGCTATTTACTACTAAAGTCGGCAAGAAATTACGTGAAATTTCGCCAAATGTTATGCAAAATTACGAATGAGTACACAAAATCAATTGAATTTGCAAATCGTAATTACGTAGAAGCGTAATTGCGAAAATGTACGCAAGATTTAGTGAAATCGTAATTTGTTTATTACGGTCATCACTAGCACCTAGGATAAGAAACAGATTGTGGTGCCGTACATATGCTAGATCGTTGTCCTTAGTAGTGATGCGCACAAATTTGCATCATCATAATTTTGCATCGTAATGCGCAATTATGATGCAAAATCGTAATGTAAAATTTTGTGAAAAATCATAATTAATTAGGTATGTAAACGTCACGAGGAACCACAATTTAGCAATTTCATGTAATTTTCACGTAATTTCGTGCCGACTTTAGTGGTTAATAGCAAAGCCCCCATATATACTATTGCCACCAAAATTGCCACTTATGTTAAGAGGAATAGTGGGAAGAAGTAAAAAAAAAAAATTTATGAGATAATCAATTTTAAAAAAATTTAAAGGAAAATGTTTTTTAAATTTATTTTTCAGAATTTAAAACACATTTTTCCTTTGCATCTTATAAAATCAATTTTCTCAAAAGCTACTAAATATTTTTGAAAAATTATTTTTTTGCCTCTATTCCCCTTAAAGGACAACCAAGGTGACATGTGACATGATGAGATAGACATGTGTATGTACAGTGCCGAGCACACAAATAACTATGCTGTGTTTCTTTTTTTCTTTCTCTGCCTGAAAGAGTTAAATATCAGGTATGCAAGTGACAGTTTCTGTCCGGGTCGGGACCGGGTCGTACTATAGTGTAACCCTCACTGATATGGAATTACAGCCATAAACACTTTCCTGACAGTAAATGGCTTCTGAAAGCATGAAAGAGATAAAAAGGTGAATAATTCATAGATTTGACCTCTGATATACTTCAATAAATGTGTCATTGAGCAGGGACAATGAAACAGTAAAAACGTAAAAACTAGATTTAAATATAAATGAAACTGTGGGATAGCTAAAAAAAAAGGTCATTTTTAGGAGAAGGAGGATAGATGCAATTGTTTTTCTCATCAGTTTATTTTCACCTCACATACATAGCGATTTTGGTGGTGATAACCTGTATGGGGGGCTTTGCTGTTAACCACTAATTGCGAAATTATGAATGGATTAAAGGGACACTATCGATGAACATGTTTTTTCCCAATTGAGATAGGAGATGTTTGGGAAGTGCTGCTAAGTATTGGTGTATACATTTCACTGCTCATCTATTTGATTACTGTTATCTAATTCCTTTCACATTTTTCTGAGGGCAGTCTGCGGAAATTCTGATGGCAGACTCCGCCATGAGGGGAGGGTTATTCCCTTCACAGTGCATCATTAACTCTGTGTGTGCAGGGAGCTCAGTCAGAGACAGGCAGAGCTTTCTCTCACAGAGAGCAGAGAAAATGTATCTTATGTGCAACATAAACATTTGTAATACTGTAGTGTGTGAAACCTGATACCTCTTTTCAAATAATCTGCTTCAATATTAAACTGTTCTTAGCATGTCAGACTGCAGAGATGCATAATTCTGCAAATGAGACATTCCAAATGTAGCTAAAATCTACACACAATGAATTACAGCTTTTGCCTCTGATATTTAACATGAATAATAGGAAAATGTTAACATAGCTACTTAACAATATTTGTACGTTGTCATTTTAGAACACCTGGGCATTGATAGTATTCCTTTAAAGGGAACCTAAACTGAGAAAGATATGGATTTTTCCTTTTAAAATAATACCAGTTGCCTGACTCTGCTGCTGTTCCTGCGTCTCTAATACTTTCAGCCACAGCCCCTGAACAAGCATACAGATCAGGTGCTCTGAGTCTCTGACTGAAGTCAGACTGGATTAGCGGCATGCTTGTTTCAGGTGTGTAATTCAGCCATTACTGTGGCTAAAGAGATCAGCAAGGCTACCAAGCAACTGGTATTGTTTAAAAGGAAAAATCCATACCCCTCTCAGTTTAGGTTCCCTTTAAAGAGAACCAGAGATGAAGCACCCTCTTGTATTTTACCTTATAAATCAGTGGGAACATGACAGTAAACACCTAATCTGCTCTTTGTTTCATTGTTCTCTGTTTAATCTGACTGTTATCACCTCTGATAAGAATCCCAGACTGAGCATTCAGTCTAGCTTTGCTACGGAAAGATTATAGCTAAGTCTGTCTTCTCTGGTGTCTTTTCAAGCCCAAGCCTGCCCCCTTGTGGCTCTGCTATAATGACTCAGCTATAATTATTCCCTGCAAAGCCAGACTGAATGCTCAGCCCGGGATTCTTATCACAGCTGATAACAGACACTTTTAGCAGTGAGGATGAAACAGAGAGCAGGGTAGGTGTTTTCTCTAATGTTCTTACTGATATAGATGGTAAAATACACAAGGGTGCTTCGTCTCTGGTTCCCTTTAAGCAAATTCAATTGAATGTCCAAATTGTAATTACATATGGCCGTAATTGTGAAAAATTACACTCAATTTTGCATAATCGTAATGAGCACATTACCATTATCCCACTAGTTCTTAGAAGGAGAATAATTGAAACTACCTTGGTAGCCACATACCAACATTTGTTTTCCAATATACTGTGATTCCTGTTGACTAATCATCCCATGATGGTTTGTTGGTATGTTTTCTCGTCGATGTGACTCTTTTTCCAATAATACTCGGGCGACAAGTCGTTCCTTGCTCATTTGGGTCAACGCCAGTCTAGCGTATGGACGGAAAAGCACACCTGAAAGGAGAGGGATATGGAGGCTGCCATATTTATTAGGGATCGGGGGAGGGGGGAGTTGAGGTTAGGCATAAGAAGGGGGGTTTGTTTGTGTTCCTTCTAGGCCTGCTATGTCCAGGGGCGTTGCTAGGTTCCTGGGAGATTCGGGCACCCCTGGGCACCAAGAGGGAACAATTAAATGGGGCGTGGTCATGTTGCAGGAAAGTGGGCATGGTCATGGGTTGTCTAATGTACATGAACATAGCAGTAGTGTAACAAATATATGAAATAGGCAGTATTTCACATAAATAAGCCCCTCACCTGGCTTCTGTCTTGTCTTCGGGTGGCTTGCTTGTTATGCTGTACTCGGCTGGCGGTTATGCTGGGCTTGCTAGTGGTAATGCTGGGAAGCTTTGCTGGGCAAATTGCTGGGGTGAGGACTTTGCTAGGCTGGGGGCATTTTTGGGCTCTTTGCTTGGCTGTACCCTTTGCTGGGCTGGGGCCCGGGAGCTTTGCTTTGATGGGCCCAGGGGCTTTGCTAGGGCACAGGGGCTTTGCTGGGCTGGGGCCCTGGGGCTTTGCTTTGCTGGGGGCTTTGCTGAGGCCTGGGGGCTTTGCTTTGCTGGGCTGGTGGCTTTGCTTTGCTGGGGGATTTGATATGCTGCTCTGGGGGCTTTGTTATGCTGGGCTGTGGGCTTTGCTTTGCTGAGTGCTTTGTTATGCTGGACTGGGGGGCTTTGCTATGCTGGGTGCTTTGTTATGCTGGGCTGGGGGGCTTTGCTATGCTGGGTGCTTTGTTTATGCTGGGCTGGGGGGGCTTTGCTATGCTGGGCACTTTGTTATGCTGGGCTGGGGGGCTTTGCTATGCTAGGCGCTTTGTTATGCTGGGCTGGGAGGCTTTGCTATGCTGGGGGCTTTATGCTGGGCTGGGGGGCTTTGCTATGTTGGGTGCTTTGTTATGCTTTGCTGAGTGCTTTGTTATGCTGGGCTGTGGGCTTTGCTTTGCTGAGTGCTTTGTTATGCTGGGCTGGGGGGCTTTGCTTTGCTGAGTGCTTTGTTATGCTGGGCTGGGGGGCTTTGCTATGTTGGGTGCTTTGTTATGCTGGGCTGGGGGCTTTGCTGGGGGCTTTGTTATGCTGGGCTGTGGGCTTTGCTTTGCTGAGTGCTTTGTTATGCTGGGCTGGGGGGCCTCTGCTATGCTGAGCTGGGAAGCTTTGCTGGGCTGGGCACTTTGCTGGGACGGCTGGTTGCAGCACTACAGACCTCAGATCGCGGCGACTGGGGAAAGCAGAGCAGGACGCACATACAGGAAGTGACGTCCCTTCCGCATTTTAAGTGCGTCCTGCTCTGCCTTCCCCAGTCGCCGCGATCTGAGAGGTCTGATCATAGCAGGAGCGGGGAGCCGGCACACTGCGGAGGGACGGAGGCGGGGCACCTGACTACATTGCATCTGGGGCACCATGGCAACAGGTTCAGGGCCGGTGCCCCAGATAAAACCCCCTAGTGATGCCACTGGCTATGTCATTCTTTCTGGTATAACAATTGTAATTAGCATCTTTGTGTATCCTGTATCTCTGGTTAGGCAGAATTACCAGTTGAGTAGATGTTCCCGTTATCTATAAATCACATAGCCCTCCCCACTGATGTATACATTCTATTGCATCGCTGTCCACCTGGAGATCTGCTTGGAATATAATGGTTCCAGCTAAGAAGCTATTGTCATTAATGGATCTGAGCTGTGCTGTCCGCTGTGGACAATAATTTAGCTCTTTGCAGATTGATTCACAACAACCGTTCCACCAAATGGATTCATTATCAGACGAGGTTGTTTTATCGACACGCAATGAAGAGAGATGTTGCAGGGATAATTGTAATGGAATATAATATTCTGTTGAGAAGATATAAAGTCCCCCCCCCCCCACCCCCCTTCTTAGCCCCATTAAAACATGAATAAAACTATATGTGAAAGTGCGCCCGAAACTCAGGGCTGGATCTTGTATGCAGCAATGTGAACCACAGACTTCAGGCGTGGTAATGGTAACTAGAGAGCAAGTAGAGGGCGCCATCTTGCAAATGTACACAGCATGATGCAGAGCAGAGGCAGGGTCCGTAGAAAAAAAAAACTTCTTCTGCCCTATCAATATTGTTCTAATAACTGTATATGGATTAATTAATAATGTTCCTATATATTCTAATTTCTAATTGGTTTATTAACTCCTGGGAAAAACAATTATCAAGATCTTATGAAATCAATCAATGGTCATGAGCTATCAATATATCTCTCAGGATGTCACATTGTGGTAGCCATAGAGAACTCTTCAAAAGCTTTTGATGAGAATGAGATGATATCTTATCCAAAGGAAACTATGATTAATATCTCCAAAGCAGGAATTGCTCCAAAGCAGGAACCCTATTACAGGTGTGGTGGAGTTGTCCCTTTATTAAAAGGCTATAGGCACAATGTTTTCGGTTTATTCGAGACCTACTGGGTATAAAGATTACTATGGACCCAAGCCGGGCTCTTTTGAATCTGCCTGGGTATTATACCTGTCCAATACAAATTACTGATTGCCAATATCTTACTGGCCACAAAGATCGCAATATCAAGACATTGGAAAGACTTCGTCTGCCTCACTTTACCTGAAATTATTCAGATAGTAAATGTGAACTTTAACTATATTGTTACATAGTTTGGTTGAAAAAACGACATTCGTCCATCAAGTCCAACCAGAAAAAAAAAAAAAAAAAAAACACCATCATGAACCCGCACATATCCCAGTAGATCCAGGGCCCAGGGAGGGTGAAAAACCTTACAAGGTAAATTAGCCTTAAAAGGGAAAAATTCCTTCCTGACTCTAGATGGCAGTCAGATAAATCTCTGGATCAACTAACCTAATAATTATAGCCCTGGATGCCCTTCAATGCAATGAAAGCATCCAATATGAAATCCTGTGTGCTACTTCTAACTCAACTGGCCAAACCAAAAACACTAAAAACAGATGGGAGGGTCGGAATGTTGACCCACAGAGGCTACAAGAAAATATAACAGTAATAATAAACACAACCTGTATGTGCGCTCCTCAAATTAAATTAATACAGCTACACCTGGATCGCACCTAAAAAAAGTGTGTGTATCACTCTATAAGCAGTACAAAAGGTAAACAGGGCGCTCTACAGTAAGTGGTTAGGATTATACTCAAACATTACATAGACACAATGATACAAAAGGGTGAACTTGAATAAAAGACTATATGTGAATGTCTCTAATGTTAAAATCAGCCCCTGATGAGTCATAGGACGAAACTAGTTGGGCGTGGCCTGAGGAGCGAGGGACGCTGAAAGAGCTCATAAGGATTTTATATGTGCAATTGATTCTATAACATTGTAAGTGCACTACGTTTTTACTATTTTAAATAAAAGAAGATTTTACACTATATATGGCCCTGTTTGAGTTCTAGGAAGGCTGTCAGCGAAAGTATAAGCTTGATGCAAGCGGCAAAGCGATCAATGCTGGTCTGTGCTGGGTCAGCCAGGCTATGTGGTGAGAGGCTTTATTGATTATTTGGTGGTGGAGCACAGGGTGCTGATGTCAGATATTGGGAGCACTGGTGTTACGGAGTGGATTTGAACCATACAGTATTACACTATTGGAGTCTTTTGTCTCTTATGTTTGAACGGCTTGCTGAGGAGAAAAAAGCTGGGACATCGAGTGAATACTGGCTTGTCCAGAAGCGTGTTTGGCTGATCCTGAGAAGGGCAGCTGTGGAATCTGGTGAGCGTATACTATTACTATAATATTCTGGAACCGTTGGAGGTCACCCATGTATTGAATAAGTTTGGAGGAAGAACCCTGTGGACTTATATCTGATTTTAACATTAGAGACATTCACATATAGTCTTTTATTCAAGTTCACCCTTTTGTATCATTGTGTCTATGTAATGTTTGAGTATAATCCTAACCGCTTACTGTAGAGCGCCCTGTTTACCTTTTGTACAAGAAAATATAAGATTACAGGGTACACTATTATAACTTCTCTAAACAACTATCTGGAGGTCAGGGAAGAGTGGTGAAGGTAGAGGAGAGTGATGCTGTGCAATCACATACTGTATATACTTGAGTATAAGTCTGGAAATGTAGGTCTGATTCACTTCATAAAAGTATAGGGGTCGACTTATACACAAGTCACAAGCAACACTGAGTAATTTGTGTATGTAACAAACTTACCTGGTGTTGTCTCTGCAGGCTGCTCTGATCGTGTTGAGCAGCTGAAGAGAGCTTCCTCTTCTTCTTTGGTTGGTTGCATACCCGGCTCCCCTGTGGATGTGAGTCAGCATGTTGGCATCCCTGGCTCCCCTGTAGACGTGAGCCGGCACCACGCATCCTCCCAAGACCCTGGGCGAACGCGCACAACCTGTGACAGCCTTTATAGGCTGAGAAGACGGGTGTGGGGCTGGTCAGCTGATACAGCGGTCAGCTGACTAGGAGCAGAATTCTGATTGGCTGGCAGTTCGGGGGTGTGCTGCACTTTCCCTGTGTATTTAAGTCTTGCTCTCTCAGTTCCACGCTGTCCGTTATAGCAATCAGGTCACTGAGCGCTGGACTTTGCTCTGCTTCTGAGTCTAGTTAGAGTTCTGCTGAGTTAGATATATATGCAGTGTTTGCGATATATATATATATATATATATATATATGATATCTATCCTTAGTTAGTATTGTATATTGTATTATTGTGATTGTTTTTCTGTGTATGACCCGGCAAGCCCTCCACTTTGATTAAAGTCTCATCTCTCTGTACTACAGTCATCTGATCCTCGATATTGACTTCGGCTAGCCTATCGACCTTGTCTCTGCCTCATCCTTAACTGTACCTCAGTCATCTGACCTATGTGTATGACTTCGGTCTGTCTAACGTTCTTGCACCTGTCTTAGCCCTCTGTACTTTAGCCATCAGATTACCAGTGTATGATTCTAGCCTGTTATTGACCTTGCTCCGTCTAAAGTCCCTTTGTACCGCATATCTCTGACTTCATGTTTATGATCTCAGCTGACGATCTGACTTTGATTTACCGTATTTTTAGTGTACACTTACAGCCAGCATTACATTATAACGGACCTATAAATACATATCATGGAAGAGTTACAAGGGCACGTTCAGATTCTGGGGCCAGATCAGACTTCAGTAATTTTATGAATCATTGTCTTTCATATTTTGAGGTTAGACAGAGATCCTCTGGTTCAGAATCCCAGAGGATATCTTTGATTAAAACGCTGTTGCAAGGCGACTCTCAGACTTGGGCCTACAGGCTACCCCCTGGTCATGAAGTCTTGTCTTCTGTAAACAAGTTTTTTGAGGCTATGGCCAGAATCTATGCAGATCCTGATGTATCATCCACTGCAGCTCGTAAACTTCGCAAACTGCGACAGGGCCTTTTCGATGCTGGTCAGTTTCCTCCACCTGGGGTGAGGCAGCTCTCCTCGATCAATTTTTATTGGGGTTGGCAGACTCAGTTAACGATGCTCTGGTCAGTCATCCTGAGCCCAAGACTATGGAGGAGGCCATTACTCTGGCCATTCGCTTAGACAGGTGAATCAGATATCACCACCAGGGTAGAACACATCCACCTGTTACATCCGTTTCATGGGTAGGGGGTGCTACTGCCAATGCAGAGCCAATGCAGTTGGGGTATTCTAAGCTATCCCCTTCTGAAAAGCTCAGGAGACGGCATGAGGGTTTGTGTATGTATTGCGGTGTAATATTTTTTGGAATAATTTAACTAGTCCTGCGCAAGCCTTTGTTGATTATGGGGCAGCAGGTAATTTCATTGATTCTGAGTTTACAGCGAGTTTAGGAATTCCAGCCTTGCCTTTACAGAATAAGCTTTATGTAACAGCTATCGATGATTCGCCTCTGCAAAGTGGCCAGTCTATTAATATCACACCAGAAGTGTCTTTACAGATTGGAGTATTGCATTTTGAGAACATTCAGTTGTTCATTCTCAGAATGCCCTCCAGTCTCTTGGTTTTAGGCCTTCCGTGGTTGCAGACACACAATCCACGTATTGATTGGTGCTCTGGTCAGCTTACTAATTGGTCGACTCAGAAAGATGCACAGAAAGATGTTTAAGGAAAATTCAGCTTCATAATGTTGAGATCTTGCCATGTCATTATGCATCATTCGCTGATGTCCTCGGTCTGCGGATAAATTGCCCCCACACAGATCCTATGACTGCCCTATTGATTTATTGCCTGGTTCTTTGCCTTCCCGGGGACATTTATATAGTCTTTCTGGTCCAGAGAAGCAGGCTATGAAAGACTATATTAGAGAGAATCTGGAAAAAGGGTTTATTCGACCATCTACTTCTCCAGCTGGGGCAGGGGTTTTTTTTTTTGTAGAAAAAAAAGATGGTGGATTACGTCCATGCATAGACTACAGAAGTTTGAATAAAATCACTATAAAGAACAGATAGCCACTTCCTCTTATTGATGATCTATTTTCTCAAGTGTCTGGGGCAAAAATCTTTAGTAAGTTAGACCTGAGGGGAGCATATAATTTGATCAGGATTCGACAGGGGGATGAATGGAAGATGGCTTTTAACACTCACGATGGGCATTACGAATACCTCGTGATGCCCTTCGGCCTTTGTAATGCCCCAGCCGTCTTCCAGGATTTCGTCATTGATGTATTTAGAGATGTTTCGGGCAAATAGGTAGTGGTCTATTTGGATGATATCCTAGTTTATTCCAGGTCCTGTCAGAACATCATGATCATGTGAACAAGGTCCTTCAGAGATTACGAGAAAATACTGGGCTGTATAAAAGGGAGTGAATAACTGCAGCACCTTGGGGCCAGGAGGAGGTATTGGCTGCACTTAAGGGACAGGAGGCGTTAATGTCTGCATTACTGTATGCAGTGTAGTCAGCCCCTAAGTGCAGCCATTACCTTTGCTGGGTAGACTTATACTTGAGTCGTTAAAAAAAATTCAGCTTAAGATGGTTGAATATTGGGGTCGACTTATACACAAGGTCAACTTATATTTGAGTATATACGGAATATGGCAATTTGTTTGATTTTGCTTTGGCTTTAATATGTGTTTACATTGTTCTGCTTTTATTTTTTCTTGTAGCGCAGGAAGATTCATGGCCATGTTCATTGTTTCAATGTCAGCATCAGCTATGCTCTGCTTTGTTGCAAAGGATTCAAGTGTAGACTGATTAAGTGTCATATTATTTTTTTTTATAAAAAGTGGCTGAATTTGTAAAGATGTGATCTTGTGACATGCTGTTTTTCTATCTTGTCACAAAGAAAACATTTAAAAACAAACAAAAAGTGTTTGACTGTCCCTAGACTCCCTACTCATCTTTCAGGAGACAAATCCTTATCTTATTATATGATTGTCTGAAGGAGAGGGTGAAGGCATTAAGTGAAAGGCAATCTGTACAGGGCTTGGTGAAATCCTCTGCTTGCACGGCTTATGCTGGGAGTACACCATGCAATTTCTCGTCAGATAGATGGGTCGATAAGATAATTTCCAACAGAACCGATCTAACTTCCGGTTGGTTTTCTCATTGATTTTCTGGTCACTTCTATATAAATCGATCAGAAAAACAACCGGAAATCAGATCGGACCTGTCAGAAATTATCTATCGACCCATCTATCTGACGGAAAATTGCACGGTGTATTCCCAGCAATAAAGGGACCTGAGCAGGACCCAAGAATGCCAAAATAAACTTACCTGGGGCTTCCTCCAGTCCCACATAGTCCAAGAGGTCCATCAGCATCCTCTGGGCTTCTTCCACTGGCAGCTCCTTGCGCACATGCTAAGGAAAACTTCTTTAGTGAATTAACACTTAAAATACTGATTGATGTGTAGAGATGGCTCAAACCTCAGATTTTGGGTCTGCGGACCACGGACGCAAACTTCCGCAAAAGTCCGCGAACGGGCGAATTTGGCGAACCGCAATAGACTTCAATCGGCAGGTGAACTTTAAAAACTACAAACACTGTTTCTGGCCACAAAAGTGATGGAAAAGATGTTTCAAGGGGTCTAACACCTGGAGGGGGGCATGGCGGAGTGGGATACACACCGAAAGTCCCTGGGAAAATTACGGATTTGACACAGAGCAGGGTTATAATCCCTAAAGGGCAGAAATCACATTGCATTCCTAAATTGGAGGCATAAAGTGCTTGAAAAAACATCTTGTGTGTGTAGACATGGATCTCTCAAAAGAGCTTTTTGTGGGGTGCTTTCAGCAACAAGATTGAGCGAGGAGCATGCTAACAGCAGCCTAACTAACACTTTCCCTAGCTCTCCAGCAAGCTCTCCAGCAAGCTCTCCCTGCTCTCACTATAGCAAGATCAGCAGACTGAGAACATGGCCGACGCTGCTGTGGTTTTATAGGGGGGAGGGGGCGGGGGTCCGTGGGTGAGTCCAGCCTGATTTGCTGCCATGTGTCTGCTGACTGTGCTGTAGACGGTCAAAGTTTAGCCCAATGACGAGGTATAGGAGGAGGGTCGAATGCGCTATGCATTTGTTACCCGCCGCAGGCAGCTGATATCCGCGCGAACTACCTACCAGGCGAACCGTTCGAGCCATCTCTATTGAAGTTTTCACTAGTATGATCCATTGAATTGTGGGCCCTATATCTGCATTTTAGATACCGTGCTGAGCACTGAGTTACAATAGCAATGTGACTGATCTATAGAAAGAAAATAAGGAGCAGAATCTATCAGGGGAAGCTGGATAGCAGGGTTCACCTCCACACAATGGGGAAGGGTGACATGGTGACAGCGCAGAGAACAGCATCAATTGACTTCTCTCTCTGTGCACTCCCCTCGCCATAGAAATAGAATTAATTCTGCAGGGATCACAGCAGAGCCCCTTATTACAGGAAACAAACCCCACACTGTCCCAATTCTGACATCACACTCCCCGCTGCCTCTGAGTTCAGATAACCCGTATTGTCGAAGCTGGAGATGTCCGTCTGACTGTGGTGTGTAGAAGGCTGGTTAATGGCTATGGTAGAAGGATATACTCTTATTAATGTTATTTACCCTCTTCTGTCTAGGACTTTATTAATTATTATTTAGTAATCTACTGTATATAGCACTGACATCTTCCGCAGTCAAGTCAGTGTTTGCTTGACCATGCTTCCTACACCCCTCCCAAAGAAGTTCTTTGGGAAACTACGCACAAGTTTTATAAAATTGATCTGGAAAGACAAAAAATCCAGGTTAGCTTACAGCTGCATGTGAACAGCTAGATAAGGTATTACACAGGTTGAAAAGTTTTTCCACAGTCCCTAGACTCCAGGAGGTCTGCTGCAGCCTTGTGTGAGAGATTGGCAGGGACAGGAGTCACATTACAGGCAAGTCACCTCTGTGTGGTGATGTAGGACTGCAATACAGATACGCTCTGTGCTCCCTTTCAAGCTATTCTCAGCCTCTCTCCAATCCTCTTCTCTCCATCAGTCACCTTTGTGTCCCCCCTTCCCCTAGTCCTGCCTGTCTTCTTGTCATGCTGGAAAGCTAAATAAAAGTGCTTTTCTCCCCTTTTTTTCTGGATAGTGTAATGGTTAAGGGCTCTGCCTCTGGCACAGGTGACCTGGGTTCAAACCTCAGCAAATCTCAGCTCTTCCTGTCTGACGTCTTCTTCGTCCGTCCCTCGGCGCCTCCCACGATGCGGTCCATGCGGCGGTCATGTAATTACAAACACTTCCTCCTTCCGGGTTGAAGGAGGTAGTGTTTGTACTCGCTTGACGTGCGTGGAATACATCGTAGGAGGCGGTGGGGGACGGACGAAGAAGATGTCAGAGAGGTAAGATTGACACCCCCCCCCCCCCCCCCAGCCTGCACAGGTATCTGGGTGAAACTGGATAATAACTATCCGGATTCATCCAAAGTTCGGATTTGAGCATCACTGGCTACAGCAGATAAAATCTTGGGCCCTGACATTGGGGCAATTGCGTTCCATTACTAAGAATGACTGAATGGGAAACAATCTTTGTAAAAGAGTCCAAGGCAAGCCACCTCACATGATCTGTACTATCTATCAGGTGATAGACAGAGGTCCTCGGACCAAACTGCTCTTTATTAGAGAATGGGAAAGAGAACTGAACTCTACCATCTCAGATGCTCAGGTCCAGAAACTAAAGTCCTAGGACTCACATGTTCAGCCTCCATTAGCACTAAAATACAAGAGAGCAGTTATAAACTTTTAGAACTTGTTCACACTGTGAGCGTTTTTTTTTTTGTTTGTTTGTTTTTTTAACCGCTGCTCTATGTGAGTGTTCTTACATGAGCGATGAGCTTTCTTTCCAAGCGCAAACACAGGTCCTGCACCATTTCTTGAGCGTTTGCGCTTCAATGTAAGGTAAAGGGAAATGGCACTTGAAAAAGCGCTTTGAAAAGCAATTTGGTTAGCACTTTAAAAAAAAAATACATTGCAATTATTTAGTTCCAGGTCAAAGAGTTCACTTCTTGTCTTCAGGAAGAAAATCTCAAATCGCTTAGACAAGCACTTAACAAAGCGCAAATCACTCTGAAAGCGCAGGGAAAAGTGCTCACAAAAGCGCTCAGCGATTGCTATTGCGCTGGCGATTTATAATGTGAACAAGGCCTTAGTACATTGATATAGGACACTCTGATGCAACTCTCTAGGTTTTACCCTACTCAAGATCCTACCTGCTGGAGAGGTTGTGGGGCTGGGGGGGGGGGGGGGATCCCGGGGGCCCAGTGATTTCTAGTTACGCCCCTGACATCATGTGTTTATTTTAAATAATTTTACTTAGTTCAGGTTCATTTTTGTTCTAAATAAAACATTGACAATCGAGTAATTTGTAATTAAGGGACTGTCTGTATCACATGTACACAGTCATTGCGCCTCACATCTGCCGTTTGAAGATGGGAACAGCTTTCTAAGAGTCCCTGGCATCTCATTGTGGGTATAACAGAAATTGTAAATGCAAACGTCTCAGCATGAGGAATCCTATGGCTATTATCCCGGCCATCAACGCAGCACGAGAAATTGCTTGTTTACTTCTCAGCGACTCCTTAAAGAATAAAGACAAACCACCTGATCTCACAAGGCCCAATCTATGGTGTGTATTTACTATAAATGTGTGTGTGGGGGGGGGGCACATGTAGTATGTCACGCGTCTGTTCGGGGAAGCGGGGAGGGAGACATGTAGTATGTAATGTGTGCAGGGGAAGGGGGGGGGGGGGGCACATGTAGTATGTGATGCATGTGGGGGGACATGTTGTATGTGATATGTGTGTGTGTGAGGTACACATGTAGGATGTGATGTGTGGTAGGTGGGCACATGTAGCATGTGACATGTGTAGGGGGGGACACGTCACCTACATATACTTACATAGATCTGTTCATCAGTGCTGAAAGAGGGGCAAATAAGGAAGAAAGAGTGACAGAGGGACTGTCCTTCTAAAAAAAGGGACAGTTGGGAGCTATGGGCTTCCTTTAAATCTGATCAATCAGGAAGTATTGAATTTGAGAGTGGGACCTGGAGGGCGACTACTTATGATGCCATATCCTCCTCCCTTGGCTGTTGTTTACATCCAGTGTGGAAGTTTCCCACACTTCAGGGATCTCACCCTGTGGGAGTGGCCACTAATCTACACACTCCTCCCCCTTACACAGCTGAAATCACACCAGACAAATGTTTCCCTCCAATACACTTTCATCCCCCCTCCCCTTCCCCCTTGTAAGATAAAAAAAAAACAGGACTCGCATCCCCTATACACCACCCCATGTCACTTACACTCCTCCATCTCAGAACATTTCTCCGCTATGCACAGTATGCCTCTACCTTCTACAGCTTACCCTCAATCCACCCATATATGGCTTTTCCTGGAAGTCTAGTACCACCCCCAGCCCTGTTACTCTGTGGTGGTTTAGTGCTGCCCCCATTGCTGTCAGTCCATGGTGCATGCAACTTGCACTATTCATAAATGTGCATACATGGGGACTTTTAAAGGCTCTGGATTCCCTAAAACCAGTCTGCATGGGCGTAACTAAAAATCACGACCCCCCCCCAGGAAAACTTCAAACACAATAGGGGAATTATATCTAAGTGAGTTGTGCGCCCCCTCCTATGCTGCACCCTGAGGCTGGAGCCTCTCTCGCTTCTGCCTCGGCCCGGCCCTGCTTCACACCCATAACAAGTGTACCCATAAAACACCTGATCTAAAGGATGAGCCCCTTTATCAGAGAGAGTGAAGTAGTAAGTTGGGTTCCCCCACAGCTTGGGATCCCCTTGCGGTCACAGAGGCTGCTCCCCTGTAGTTACACCCCTGCCTGCAGGGGTACAAGGATATAATAAGACTTGGGAAGGGGAGCAGGGGGTGTTTTTAAATACTAGCTTATTGAATGCCCAGTGCTGTCACAAATGTTATTTGTCTAGCCATCACGCCGCACAGCAGCTGCACGTTTATTTGATAAATGTCCGAGCGGTTCACCGACAGAGAGCATTGTGATGGCCAGCAGTGCACGGAGAGGCATACTGTAATGTACTGTCATGCCAATGTATTTCAATAAAGCTGGGAACAGTTCAATACACACAACAGTGCCAAAGCTCACTGCCTCCACTTACCATGTCTCTGCATACTGCTATGTCCGCATACTGCTGCCTAAACATACCCCTGCATACTGCTGCCTCCTCATACCACTGCTGCTGCTATCTCCACATACCCCTGCCACTGTCTCCGCATACTACTGTCTCTGCCAGGGCTGCCATCAAAAATTTGGGGGCCCCTCACACATCATCAGGCCTGCCGCCCCCCCCCCTCCCTCCTGGGCCCACCCACTGGTTGCCGTGCTCGCCCACTAGCCACCCCAACCCCATGATCATGCGCAAAGTGCGGTGTGGCGAAAAATGTGCATAGCTCTGACACTGAAGAAAGCGGCATGCACAGCGTGATGCAGCAAAAAGTGGGAGTGACCATGGTATATTGTGGGTGGAGCCAATTACTAGCAAAATACAGGTAGTCCTAGGTTAACAAAAGAGTTAGGGACTTGTAGGTCTGTTCTTATCCTTTATATGTTCTCTTTTGTCCCCCTCTTTTCTTCCAGTGCCTCTTTTGTCCCCCCTCGGTCTCACCTCAGTTTGTGCCTTTTGTGTCCCTCTGTGTGACCTCATGTTCCATCTCATTTCTTTTCTCCATGTGCCTCTTTTGTTCGCTCTGTTCCCCCTGTGCCTCTTTTATCACCTTTTGTCCCTTTCTGTCTCAGCTCGTCCCCCTGCCCTAGCCAGGTATAGGTGCCCCAAGTATAGGTATAAAGGCATAGGTGCCCCCAGTATTGGTAGCCAGGTATAGGTGGTGCCCCAGTATAAGTAGCCTGGTGTAGATGCCCCCAGTATAGGTAGCCTGGTATAATAGCTGGTGCCCCAGTATAGGCCGGAAAGATACAGGTGCCCCCGTATAGGTATTCAACTATAAGTGTTGCCCCGGTATAGGTAACCTGGTATAGTTGTCCCCAATATAGGTAGACTGGTATGGGTGGTGCACCAGTATAGGTTAGCCAGGTACAGGTGCCCCCCAGTATAGGTAGCAAGCTATAGGCGCACCAGTATAAGTAGCCAAGTATAGGTAGTGCCCCAGTATAGGTAGCCAGGTACAGGTGGTGCCCTCAGTAAAGGTAGCCAAGTATAGGTGGTGACCCAGCATAGGTAGCCAGGTATAGGTGGTGCCCCAGTATAGGTAGCTAGGTAAGGTATAGGTGGTTCCAGCTCCAGTATAGAAAGTCAGCTGTAGCGGGCTCACTCATCTTCTCCCCACGTTCAAGCGCTGATGTCACTCTTCTCTCAGTGCTGGAACGTGGTGTGCTGGTTAGTGAGCCACAGGCTCGCAGCCAGCACATGCGGCCCTTCCAACGGTTTGGGGGGGCAGGGCCCCCAGAAGCCCTGGGCCCCTCACTGCAGTGTCAGTTGTGCCCCCTGATGGCTGCCCTGGTCTCTGCATACTTCTTCTGCAGTCTCTGTATATCACTGTCTCTACAAACCCCTGCCATTGTCTCAGCATACCCTTTGCTGTCTCCGCATAGCGCTGCCGCTGTCTCTGCACACTCCTGCTGCTGTCTCCACATACCATGGTATCGCACATTCCCATAATGGGATAAGCACTTACCAGCTTAGCCCACCACGGTAACTTATTCTAATAATCAACACAGACACAATTAGTGTCAAAACGCAGCGGCCATTTATTGGGGTAACACTAATGGATACCTGAATTACTGAATTCAGATATTAACCAAATTAATAGATGTAAAGTTTATTAAACATAACCATCAAAATTAACATAATAAAGTAATACCATGTAATAATAATAACAAACAAATGTCCGCCCGCAGGGTGACATTACCCAGTGGTTGATACCCCATTAATGACCACGGCGGGAATTAGACAAAAAAGTGTGTGTGGGGGAGGGGGGGGGGAAGGTACGAGCTTCTTGCTTCAGTTGGCCGCCAGCGCTCCGCGGCCGACCCTTTTATACTCTTCCGCTCTCGCAAAACAGCGGCCAATAAGCGCCGCTCTCACCTCTTCTTCTCCCCGGATACTTGCGCACCTGCAACATAAAGGGGAGAGCCAGTACCAGGGAAATTAACCACTTAGGGGCTGGCTCTACCATGCAGGCTTAGGCTGATTGCCTGCACCTGTCCACTGCTGCTGTCTCCGCATACTGCTGTCTCTGTATATCGCTGCCACTGTTTCTGCATACCCCTGTCTCTGCATACCCCTGCCGCTGTCTCTGATCATGTTTAGCTAAATACTGGGGACTGGGGTATTGGGGGTCCAGCCCACAGATCAGTGTGGGCAGGGCCGGGCCGAGGCATAGGCTGGAGAGGCTCCAGCCTCAGGGCGCAGTGTAGGAGGGGGCGCACAATTCATTCAGCTGTCATTCCTAATTGTGTATGAAGCAGAAAGAAATAAGAAAAGGGCATACATAGCAGTGCCTGCAAGCCAGATAACTAGAGATTAAGGTGATGGGGAGGTTGTGGGCCCTGTGGCCCTCTTAGTCTAATAGCAATCAGTGTGTGACGGCTGGGGTGGGAGGGATGGAGGGGCGCACTTTGGTGTCTCAGCCTTGGGTGCTGGAGGACCTTGTCCCAGCTCTGACTGTGGGGATGCCTAGCACTCTGTAGTTGTGCCCCTTCCTGCAGTACAGTATTTTTTTCTGCAGCACTGATCCAGGGGGGGGGGGGGGGGATTGGAATATTGGGAGCAGGCATGGGCGCAAATTCGGCTTCGGGTGAGTCCGGATAGTTCTATCCGGATCTCACCCAGTAATGCTGGGCGGGGGGGGGGGGGGGGGGGTCAAGCTTACCTGTCTGACGTCTTCTTCGGTCGTCCCTCGGCGCCTCCCACGATTCGCTCCAAGCGGCAGTCACGTAAGTACAAACTCTTCCTCCTTCCAGGTTGAAGGAGGAAGTGTTTGTAATCACGTGACGCGTGTGGACCGCATCGCGGGAGGCACCGAGGGACGACCGAAGAAGACGTCAGAGAGGTAAGCTTGACCCCCCAGCCCAGCCCAGCCCGCACAGCATACTGGGTGAGATCTGGATAGAACTATCCGGACTCACCCGAAGCCGAATTTGCGCCCATGCCTTATTGAGAGTCCCTCAACTTGGAAAATGCCCTCAGAATGTCTAATATATGGAACACCACAGAAAGCGCATGATTGTGGCTTGCCTACAACAAAAACGAATGCATTGCATTCAGAAGGGAACATTTTATATAAGCTTTTGTTAATCAATTTTGCATTTACCGTTAAAAATAGAATAGATTATACAAGGAGCATTAAATGAAATAAAATCCCTTCATAGCAGGATAGCGGATACTCCCTCGCAGGGCACAGAGACGTTATATTTTATACTGAGCCGTGGCTGCTGGCGTGGAACGATTCTTATGCATGTATTCCATTACCGGACTGGCTACTGCCGTATACACTATTATTGTCTCATCTTACATTTCTCATTTCTGTAGGGACTTAATTTAATTTGTCCCTTCCTGTTTCAGAACAGGCAGAGCTATATATCTTCAAAGCACGCTGTGATCTATTTTTAATAGCAAACACCAAAATCAACTTCATTAAGCGTGTGATATTCTCATTAAGCAAAGGGTGACATGTGAGCTGCCATTGCTATATGAATTATACAGCGGAACCTTGGTTTGTGAGCATCATTTGTTCCAGAATCATGCTTGCAATCCAAAGCACTCTTATATCAAAGCAAATTTCTCCATAATGGAAATGCAAATTATATTCATCCACAATCCCAAAAGATGTATAAAATAAAGAAGGATTGTATTGAAGGCAGAAGGGTGATAATGATGCCAGTAGGGTGGTAGTGATGGAAGAAGGGTGGAAAGGATTGCAGAAGGGTGGCAGTAATGACAGAAGTGTGGCAGTGATGGCAGAAAGGTGGCAGTGATGGCAGAAGGGTGGCAGTGATAGCAGAAGGGTGGCAGTAATGGGAGAAAGGTGGCAGTGATAGCAGAAGGGTGGCAGTAATGGGAGAAAGGTGGCAGTGATGGCAGAAGGAGGTCAGTGATGGCAGAAGGGTGGCAGTGATGGCAGAAGGGTGACAGTGATGGCAGAAGGGTGGCAGTGAGAGGGCAGTAGTGATGGCAGAAGGGTGGCAGTGATGTCAGAAGGGTGGCAGTGAGAGGGCAGTAGTGATGGCAGAAGGGTGACAGTGATGGCGGTAGGGTGGCAGTGATGGCAGAAGGGTGGCAGTGATGGCAGAAGGGTGGCAGTAATGACAGAAGGGTGGCAGTGATGGCAGCCGCAGAAGGGTGGCAGTGATGGCAGAAGGGTGACAGTGATGGCAGAAGGGTGGCAGTGAGAGGGCAGTAGTGATGGCAGAAGGGTGGCAGTGATGACAGAAGGGTGGCAGTGATGGCAGAACGGTGGCAGTGAGAGGGCAGTAGTGATGGCAGAAAGGTTGGAGTGATGGTAGAAGAATGGCAGTGATGACAGAAGGGTGGCAGTGATGGCAGAAGGGTGATAGTGATGGCAGAAGGGTGGCAGTGATGGCAGAAGGGTGATAGTGATGGAAGAAGGGTGGTAGTGATGGTAGAAGAATGGCAGATGGGTGGCAGTGATGGCAGAAGGGGGCAGTGATGGCAGAAGGGTGACAGAAATGGCAGAAGGGTGGCAGTGATGTCAGAAGGGTGATAGTGATGGAAGAAGGGTGGTAGTAGTGGCAGGCAGATGGCAGTGATGGCAGAAGGGTGGAGTTGATAGCAGTAGGGTGGCAGCGATAGCAAAAGGGTAGTAGCAATGGCAGGAGGGTGGAATTGATGGCAGAAGAGTGGTAGTGATGGTAGAAGAATGGCAGATGGGTGGCAGTGATGGCAGAAGGGTGGTAGTGATGGCAGAAGGGGGCAGTGATGGCAGAAGGGTGACAGCAATAGCAGAAGGGTGGCAGTGATGGCAGAAGGGTGGCAGTGATGGCATTAGGGTGGCAGTGATGGCAGAAGGGTGGCAGTAATGGCAGAAGGGTGGCAGTGATGGCGGTAGGGTGGCAGTGATGGCAGATGGGTGGAAGTGATGGCAAAAGGGTGGTAGTGGTGATGGCAGAAGGGTGGCAGTGATGGCAGAAGGGTGGCATTGATGGCAGAAGGGTTGCAACAATGGAGCAGTGGCAGAAGGGTAGTAGCAATGGCAGGTAGGTAGTAGTGATGGCAGAAGGTTAGTGGCAGAAGGGGGGAAGAGTGGTCTATACAGCACAGAGTCTATACGACTCTGAATAATGAAGACAGTAATATGCTTCTTCAAGCCCTGTGGTATAGCCGGTTAGCTTCTTATTGAAATCCCAGCAGTAGCAGTCCGCTCTATCGTTTCCTGAAATTAAATCATAACTAGCTACATCGGGGAATTTATCTCCATAGATCTCTAAATACTTTAAGCCAAGATTTCATTTTCTGTAATAAAACAGCGGCACGAGGAGGTATTGCATAATCGCCATAATGAATTCAGGCTTGATGGGAAGTGACATAGATGCTTCATATAATCGCCTCAACGCCGCTGCCGAGGCTCAAGATGACATCCGCACGATGGTCGCCGCATACGCTCTATTCATTTCACCGCTGCTGAAATATGTTTTCTGGATGTAAAGCTTAAAGCGGCTGTTTGAGATTTTGATTAATTAGAAGCTATTAAGTAGGAACTTCAAAGGAGGACAACTGTTACGAAAGGGATATGAAGGCTGCCATATTTATTTCCTGTTAAACAATACCAGTTGCCTGGCCATTCTGCTGATCCTCTGCCTCTAATACGTTTAGCCATACACCCTGAACAAGCATGCAGCAGATCAGGGGTTTTTGACATTATTGAACTGATAAGATTAGCTGCATGCTTGTTTTTGGTGTTATTCAGACACTGCTGCAGCCAAATAGATCAGCAGGGCTGTCAGGCAACTGGTATTGTTTAAAAGGAAATAAAAATGGCAGCCTCCATATTCTTCTCCCTTCAGTTGTCCTTTAACCAAGGATTGAACTTCATTCCAATCAGTAGCTGATATCCCCTTTCCTACACTTTTTGTCCAATAGCTCATCAGGGGGCTCTGTATGGCTGATATTGTGGGGAAACCCCTCTGGCTGATATTGTGGGGAAACCCCTCCCACAGTGTGATGTTATGACCATGGTCCTGACAGTTTCCTGTCTGTGAATCTCGTTGTATTGTAGGAGATAACGGCTTTTTTCAACTGCCAAGCAAGCAGTATCTCCCTCTGTGCATAGACCTCTCAGTAACAGACACTCCGTACAGATCACCTGGCAGAACTAAATAACTTACCATCAGTGATAAATTGAAGAATGTAAATCAGGGAAAGGAAAGAATTTACAACGGGTGAACACAAACTAAACAATCTATAAATGAATATTGTAAAAAAAAAAAAAAAAAAAGCAATTTTATTCAGTATGTTATTTTCACTATAGTTCCTCTTTAACATTTACTGTTTCTCATCTGGAACTGATCTGTGCGTATATCATTATCATAAGAGAAGGCGTGGCTGGATGGGCTGGATGGATTTCAAGGTGGGAAGAGGAGCAGGCAGAGTTTGGGGTGAAGAGTGGAGAAGAAACAGAGAGTAGGAAAAGAGGACATGAGAGGAGAGATGAATAGAGGAGAAGAAAGGGGGTGAAAATAGGAGCTGGGAAAAAAGGGCGCATGCCGCTAGTGGACAAAAAGGGCGCCGCCATTCACTCCCATAATAAATAGCGTTTAATGGGCGCCGAGTAGGAAAAAAGGGCGCCGGAGCTAAATAAAGTTTATAAACGGCGCCAGGAGCTAAATAAAGTTTACAAACGGCGCCCGGCGATGTTTAATGATTTATAACTGAACTTGTGGTGATTTACGTTTATAAAATGCACCCGTGCCGAATAACGTTTATGAAAATAATAAACATATTTATCTTATGTAAATAATTAAAACATTATTTAAAGTTTTATCTCTTACTGTTTGTAAAACATTATTATTCACAAAATAAAGCGATCAGTACGTAACGTAAATTGCAAAAAAATTTTTGAATCCACAATTAGTAAAACATTATTATCCACATAATAAAGGGGGGTCTTAGGTTTAGGCACCAACAGGGGGGTCTTAGGTTTAGGCACCAATAGGGGGGTCTAGGGGTTAGGGGTAGGTACAGGGAGGGGTACTTAGGCAACAACAGGGGGGGGTCTTAGGTTTAGGCACTAACAGGGGGGTCTTAGGTTTAGGCACCAAAAGGGGGGTTTTAGGTTTAGGCATTAACAGGGGGGTCTTAGGTTTAGGCACCAACAGGGGGGTCCTAGGTTTAGGCACCAAGAGGGGGGTCTAGGGGTTAGGGGTAGGTACAGGGAGGGTTACTTAGGCACCAACAGGGGGGGTCTTAGGTTTAGGCACCAACAGGGGGGTCTTAGGTTTAGGCACCAACAGGGGGGTCTTAGGTTTAGGCACCAACAGGGGGGTCTTAGGTTTAGGCACCAACAGGGGGGTCTTAGGTTTAGGCACCAACAGGGGGGTCTTAGGTTTAGGCACCAACAGGGGGGTCTTAGGTTTAGGCACCAACAGGGGAGTCTAGGGGTTAGGGATAGGTACAGGTAGGGTTCTGTGTAAGAGTAGGCTTAGGTATAGTTTTAGTAAAATTTTAGTAATAATTACTAATGTATTACAACATTTATTACGAACGTAGTTATATTTATATCATCTTTATAAACAATATTTTCAAATTTTATTATAACAACAAACCATAAATGACGGTTATTCACAATAATATACAATTATAACAATTAAACATATATTATTGGTTTTTTTATAAACGTAATTATAAGTTTAACTTTTGAAACAGGGAAGATTAACGTTTTCACAATTTCCGATTTCATAAACATTATTTAATGATTTATAATTTTGTTAAACATTATTTGTAAACGAAATATAGCACACTATATTTATAAACCCTATTAATGATTAATTATTATTTAGAGTTTACACCCCGCGCCCTTTTTGTCCAGGCGCCCTTTTTGTACGTACGCGTGAAAATAGATCTACAGTGACCCAAGTGCAGTCAAATTTCTTGGGTCAATAATCTCGAATAACCTGACATGCGATAACAACACTGTCACCATCATCAGGAAAGTGCAACAGAGGAGGATGTACCACCTATGGCAGCTAAAAACATTTAGCCTACCACAAAAATTAATGGTGCAGTTCTATACCGCAATCATGGAATCCATTATGACATCATCTATGACTGTCTGGTTCAGCTCTTGCTCCGTACAAGAAAGGTGAGACTGTAGGACATCATTCGATCAGCAGAAAAGACAATTGGCTGTAGCTTACCTTCCCTGCAGGACTTTTACGCTAGCAGGTGCAGAAAGAGGGTGACCAAGATTGCCTCTGACCCTGCCCACTCCATCTTCCAGCGCATGCCTTCAGCTGTGAGATACCGGTCAGTTGCAACTAAAACTTCCAGACACAGAAACAGCTTTTTCCCTCAGCCGGTAGCCATGATTGATGTGAAATCAAGCTAGATCTGCTAGAGCTTAAAAACATTACAGCACAGAACTGAAAATGAGTGCTTCTCACCGTTTGCTACCCCTTTAACTCATATACTTTCCTTGACTTGTAACATCTGTACTGTCTGTCCTCGTATTGGATTGTTTGTGTCCGTTATGCAACTACCAAGTCAAATTCCTTTATAAGTGCAATCCTATGTGGCCAAATAAAATTGATTCTGAAAAGAGAGGAGAAGATAAAAGTAAAGAAGGGAGGAGAGGGTGAGGAAGTTGGATGTCAGAGAGGATGTGAGCAGAGAAGGGAGGAGAGGAATAAGTTAGGAAGAGGAAAAAAAGAAGATGTGCAGAAGACAGGAGATGATAGAGAATGGAGATGAGAAATAAGGCAGTGGGGGAATAAATGTATGGGACAAGAGTGGAGTGGAGAGGGAAGGAGAGAAATGTACAGAAGGGAGAGAGAAGATAGAGAAGGGAGCAGGGGCGTAACAATAGACTCTTCGAGGGATGCGGCCGCAGGGGGACCCAAGAGCCACAGGGGCCCCGTACTGAGAGAATGACAACCAAGGGTGCAGAGAAAAAAAACACTCTTCTCTCTGCACAATTGTTCTAATGTCTGCATCTGCTCAGCCACTGATAACTAATCATACAAAGTTTTGTAGACAAAGATTTGCAGACAGTCCCTATTCATTGTGCAGGGGGAGTGGGCCATCCAAAGTTTTGCAGGGGGGCCCAGTGATTTCTAGTTACGCCCCTGGCAGGGAGGGATGAGGTAGGGAGAGGAATGAGAGATGCATGGAAGAAAGCAGAGGATAAGAGCAGAGAATGATGAGATAGATGGTGGAGTTGGGAAATGCAGAAAGAAGAATTGGGAAAGTGTAGAGAAGAAAGTGATGTAAAAAAGTGATAGAAAAGTCAAAGAGGGGGTTAGGAGAAAGAGGAAGAGAGTAAAAAGTGAGGAAACGGAGGAGAGGCACATGGAGACAAGAGGAGAGGCACGGGCTGATATAGTGATGGAGAAAGAAGGAAAGGGGAGGGTAAAAGAGAGAAAAGGGAGAGGAGAGAGAAGAGGGAGGAGAGAGAAAGTGTGAGAGAGAGAGAGAGGAGGGGAGAGTGAAAGGAGAAAACAAGAGGAGAATGGAGAGTTAGGATCAGAAGAAAAGTCAGTAGGTGTTGGAGGAGTAAAGGAAATAAGAATGCGGAGATATGGAAGAGAAAGGAAACCTGGAGAGGTGGGGAGAGGAGATAAGAGAGGTAGAGAACAGGTGGAGGAGAAAAGAAGGGAGGAAACAGATAGTAGAAGGGGAAGAAGAGAGAGCAAGGGGGGGGGCAGAAGGAGGAGGTGCGGCAAGGAGCAGGGGAGCGGAAAGGAGTAGGGAGGGGAGGAAAGGTGAATTGTGTACATAAGTTAATTTGGGCGCAATGAGAACACAGAAGCCGGCCCTCCCTGTGCCTGGTGATCTGGGGGGGGGGGGGGGGGGGATACGAGAAATGTATTCTCCTGCCGATTACCTCGTCTCTACCACGGCACCCGAATTACGCTGATTTTATTGCGGCCACCAAATACTGTACAACGTGGGTGCCGAACGGGCGTCGAAATGACCGGCTTCAAGATGAATGGAGTATTAGGAAGGAAGAAGGAGAAGTAATCAGAGGAGGAGAGAAGACGGAGGGGACTCAGGGGAGGCAGTATCTAGCGCTTTGCGTGATTTTATTCAAGGCAAACATACAACGTGAATATTTCAACCGAGTACGTCAGGCCACAGGGGCTGCTGGGAAAATCATGCTAATGATTATTCATACTATCACTGCAGACCTGTAAAGATTCCTCCAGAGATTATTTATCCCCTTACATGTATTGTGTAATCTCATTACTATTCATATTATCGGCTGAAGACCGACCTGCCAGGCAGAGATAAGGAAGCCTTTCAGTGAAGAGGTGCTTTATGACGTATCCTTCCAAAATATGTGTTTTTACAAACTTTCATTGGAAAAGAGAGCTGAAAGATCCAGGCTCCGCTGTAAACAACTACAGATACCAGCCGTGCCTCTCTGTATCCAATGCAGAAGCTGCTAAAAAAAAAAACGTTTGGGTCTTGTTGTGCTGCTTTTTAGCAGCTTCTGCTGCAATGAGAGGGATATAGAAGCTGCCATAGAAGCTGCCATATTTATTTCCTTTTAAACAATACCAGTTGCCTGACAGCCCTTGTGATCTATTTGGCTGTAGTAGTGTTTGAATAACACCAGAAACAAGCATGCAGCTAATCTTGTCACACTTCAGTCAGAGCACCTGATCAGCATGCTTGTTCAGGGTCTATGGCTAAAAGTATTAAAGGCAGAGGATCAGCAGGACAGCCAGGGAACTGGTATTGTATAAAATGATATAAATATGGCAGCCTCCATATCCCTCTCACTTCAGTTGTACTTTAAAGCGAACTTGAGCCGAAGCTCGGGTTCGAAAACAGATACCATGAAGAGAGGGAAGCCTCAGGATCCTATTGGGGCTTCCCTCGGTTGCCGGAAGCCCCCCATTGCTGAGCGCGGCCCCCCTCCACATCTTGAATGCTTGAAGCTCGAGCACCCATGCGCAGTAGCACAGAGGCTGTGGCTCCATGCTACTGTGCATGCGTGGGCGAGCTCGAGCGTCTACTGTGCCACCATGAAGAGGAGCTGTGACAGGGGACAGCAGAGAGCAGACCACTGAGGGAAGCCTCAATAGGATCCTGAGGCTTCCTTCTCTTTAGGTAAGTGTCCGATTTTGTGTACCAGAGCTTCGGCTCGGATACACTTTAAGGCTGATAATGGTACCAATAAAGATAGGCCACTCCTCCTTTGTTGTGTTCCTCCTTGTGATTCGTTCTGACTGAAGGAAATCCTCTGATAGGACAGCGGCTGTGGGGAGGAGGGTCCTGTGTCCTGGCCAGTGTGGTAGGCTATTAGGAAGGGTCATTTCTGACCACTTAAAGGCCCTAAGCAAGGTACTACTTGCCACCAACATAACAGGTGCATCCATTCTACCCCACATTAAGCCCTTCCATTACATCCATAAAATAACAAATACAGCCAATATGTTCCCCATGGCAAGTGCTGCCTTCATATCCCCCATATAACAAGTGCTGCCTTGCGCCCCGCTTAAAGGAGTCGTCAAGCTACTCCTGCTTCCCATAGTGCTACTTACCCGAGGCTTCCTACAGCCGCTGGCAGCCGCTATGCCTCCGTTCCCCAACGGTGCACAGGACAATCTCCAGGTCGTCCTCTACAGTGCCTGCACAATTCCCGCCGTCAATCACCTCCAAGTCTGCCGGGGGCTGAGTCAGCCCTGAGTAAGTAGTACTTTGGGTAGCAGGAGTTGCTTGACCACTCCTTTAACAAGTGCAGCCACTACTATGTTGGCCATTCCTATAGTATCTGATTATATTGTCACTTCCTTACATTCCCTCATTAATCTTTAGGTACTATCCTATCCACCTTCCTATCAAACCTTCGCTCCTCCCGGGAGACCCTCTTGTCCTCTAACTTGTTCACCTCCTCTAACTCCCGCATCCAGGACTTCTCACGAGCATCACCTCTGCTTTGTAACTCTCTCTCACAGCCTGTCCATCATGCTCCAAGCCTGGAAACCTTCACGTGTACTTTCTAAACACACCTGTTCAGACAAGCCTATAATTTGCTATAAGTAGCATAGGCGGCTCGCTGCCTCATCTTCTATACCCCGGTGTCTCCTTCCCTAATGTATCCACTACCCACTACCCTCTAAATTGTAAGCTTGCAAGGGCAGGAACCTACTCCTAGTGTTTCTTATTCTGCTGTAAACTCTACTGCTACTAAATCATATCAACTTGTACCAGTATTGGTGATGTCTCAAACCACATAATTGTACCTGTATTACTGGATATCGTGATTGTATAGAGTTTTGAACTTCTGATGTATCTATGCTCCCCACTATTTGTTTTTGTACAGCGCTACGGACGACAGGGCCAAATTTACCATAATCCACTGCAGGCACGTGCCTACAGGTGCCTGATGGTGGAAAGGCAGCTCATTCCCCTTCCCAAGCACCTCCTTCCCTAGGCAGAGTCCTGATGAGATTGTAAATGAGAGGTTACTCACCCTGCTTGAGAAATCTCCCTTCAGTCTGGGCACCTTTAGCTACCTAATACTTGGGGGCACCTCCAGCTACTTAATACTGCAGGTACCTCTGGCTACCTAATACTAAAGGGCATCTGTAGCTACCTATGATGGGCAAGGGAAGTAAGGGAGAAGTGGCAGCTGAGACGGCCAGCACACTTGTGGTGCGCTTCAGCGAGAGTTTGTAGATTCATGGAGGGCGGAGTCTAGGGTGCCAGTGTATCTGTGCCTATAGGCTCCCGTGAGGTAAATCCAGGCCTGATGGACAATGTTAATAAAGATTTAGATTAAGATTAGGAGTGGGGGGATAGGGTTAGGTGTCAGTTAGGGTGTTTGTGTGGGTGGGGAGGTTGGTTATGGTTAGGAATCAGGTAGGGCATTGGTGTGTGTGTTTGCCTGGGGGTAGCGGTTAGGTAGGGTGTCTGTGTGTGGGGGGTGGTGGATAGGTTAAGCTGTCAGGTAGGATGTTTGTGCAGGGGAGGTTGGTTAGGGTTAGGCGTCAGGTGGGGTGTTTGTGCTGGAAAGTTAGGGTTAGGCATTGGGGGGATGGGTGTGTGAGAGTAGGGCTAGATTTAGTTATAGTAAAATATTGGTATTTAATACCGTTTGGCATGGTTTGGGTTGGAAGTTTTGGCACGGTTTGGGTTGCAAGGTTTGGCATGGTTTGGGTTGGAAGGTTTGGCACAGTTTGGGTTGGAAGGTTTGGCACGGTTTGGGTTGGAAGGTTTGGCATGGTTTGGGTTGGAAGGTTTGGCATGGTTTGGGTTAGAAGGGTTGGAAGTTTTGGCACGGTTTGAGTTGGAAGGTTTGGCATGGTTTGGGTTGGAAGGTTTGGCACGGTTTGAGTTGGAAGGTTTGGCACGGTTTGGGTTGGAAGGTTTGGCACGATTTTGGGGTTTTCCTGGATTTTAATGTTTGTGATAATTTTTTGTTGAATGAATTCCCATCGCAGGTGAGCTCTGGCCTCCGTATTCCCATCACAGCTGAGCTCTGGCCTCCGTATTCCCTCTGGATACCGTTATCACATTATCCTATATTCTGTTTATATCGCTCAGGTTTAATTCACGATCATGTTAATGTTGATTCATTACTGGCATCCTCCCCATTAAAACAGATGATAACTTCTTGTTGTTGTAGGTTTTTTTCTTAGTTTTTAACTTGAACGCCTAAAACGGATTATCCGAGGGAAAGATAATAAATCACTCTGAAACCTTTCATATGGGAAAAGCATATTTATAAAGTTAAATCGAGTTATGCCATTATTTCCCCGACGCGTCACTTTCGGCAGGCAGGCAGTCACGGAGGCGAGTCTGTAGGAGGACAGGCGTGGCGGTGGAGCGATCTCTAAGTCAGCGCTCCGGATTAATGATGAATCCAGCTAGACACTACTTACCAAAGACACATCTATTTCCAGAACCTTCCTGGCGCTTCCAAACCTCTCATTAATCATCTCATAAAATAGCATAAGGTCAGATTCTTCAACTGACTTTCGCGGTGACATAACTGGAATGCAGCAGCTCCTAAAATACTGAGAGGGGGAAAAAAAGTTAAGAATAATGATATTATAAAGGATGTGGAAAACGGGGCTAAGAGATAAGAACGCTTTATGTGTTTTGAGATCTCGGCTACCAGACTGAACTAACGTTATACAAAAGGATGAATAAAACGTCCAGTGAATCATTTCCTATACGACATGCAGGCAGAAGCCGACCTTCGCTATTCATTGGCTTGCAAAGTGCATCTCTCCAGCTGGCCGCGGTCTTACCGTTGTCAGTGGTGGGAAGGCATCAGGTCTTCCTTCTCAGAGTGTCCTTGAGAGTCCAGAAATTGCATGCATTAAAAAAAGGCGCAAGGAAATAGGATGCAGGGGGAAAACGAAATTGCAAAATATCGTCTATAACAGGCTTTCTCAACCAGGGTTCCCTGGAACCCCAGGGTTCCTCGAGTACTCTGCAAGGGTTCCTTGGCATTTTCCCCCATCGTGGGGCTAGTTTAATAGAGCACATTATAATAGGTGATACTTCAACAAGAAGCACTAAATTGGGGGATCAGGAGACAGTATAATGAGTGGCAGTGTAATAGGGAGTAGTGAAATAAACAGCCACACACACTTTTAAAGACCACGCCTCCTCCAAAATAAATGCAGGGGTTCCTCGAGATCAAAAATATGTTTGCAGGGGTTCCCTGATATCCCAAAGTTATTTGCAGGGTTCCTCCAGGGTAGAAAGGTTGAGAAACGCTGGTCTATAACAATGAAAAAAAAAATGTACAGTCAAAATGAGGATAGTAAATTGTTGGTAAATATTACTGATATTTTACTAAAACTAAATCTAACCCTACTCTCACACAGAACCCTCCCCCTCTGATGCCTAACCCTAAAACCATCCTTCCTGACACCTAACCCTAAAACCCCACTTCCTGATGCCTAACCCTAACCAACCCCCCCCCCACACACACACACACACACACACACCTGACCAGGGCTGATTCTAGCTACAATAGGGCCCTGGGGCAAAAGTAACTTGGGGAGGGGGGCCCTGACACATCCCCTTGTGACCAAATAGCCCCCCCATCACAATATCATTAGATGTCCATCATATATCCCCTAAAAGTATTTTAGGGGGTTCCCATTATTCCCTTTTTCTTCCTCCTTTTTCTATACTGAGTGTAAACACTGCAATCCTGCTCTCATGGGGCACCATAGCTGGAGGGGAGGCACCTTGGTGGAGCCTCCATAGGCTCTGGGGCCCTGGGGCAATAACCCCTTTGCCTCTATGGAAGTGCCGGTCCTGTTCCTGACTCCTATACCTTAAACTTTCTTTTTGATGCCTAACCCTAAGACCCCTGCTTCCTGACGCCTAACCCTAAGACCCCCCCCCCCCCTTCCTGACGCCTAACCCTAAAATCCCCCTTTCTAACCTTAAACCCCCCCTCCTCTGTCTCAGATAATGTAAATACAAAAAAAAATATACATGTAATGATCTGCTCTGCAGACAGCTTTTTGACCATTTTGTAGGTCTGAGTTCTGCAGGTCCCTGGAAAGGAGACCTGTATTCACTCTGCAACTTGCAGAGTTGCTGTTCTGGTGAGGAATTTGCATCCACTTGGCATGCAAATTGCTTAGCTGCTTCCTTTGATGGCTTGCAGTATAAATACCATTTCCTCTCAGAAATCCCTGCTGGTCATAAAGGTTTGATCCTGCTAGACTTACCTTGAGTCTCAGCCCTCTGCATATTGTTTGCTAATATTATCTTGTATTGCCTGTTCTGTCTGTCTGTTTGGATCGCATTCGCCCTAGCGGTAGAGGCGGTGGTTCCTTCTGTATTCTGCCTTAGGAGTGTAGTCAGAGCAGCGGTTGCTACTGGTCGCTCCATCTGTCTGTCTGTCTGGATCGCAACCGCCCTAGCGGTAGAGGCGGTGGTTCCTTCTGTATTCTGCCTTAGGAGTGTAGCCAGAGCATCGGTTGCTACTGGTTACTCCTTCTGTCTGTTTTGTCTGGAACGAACGCTTGCTGTCGTCTCGATGAGGTAACCGTTTAGCAAGCGTTTGTGTTCTCTTTGTTTTCATGTTTCTTTGGTTAGTCAGGGTTGGTACGCTTTGTCGCTATTGCGCTTCTCGTGTGGCGACCATGCCGTGCACGCGCTTTGTCACTATTGCGCTTAACGTGTGGGGACCGCGTGTAGTTAGTCCTGTCTGTTCCTTTGCTCTGTCTTACTCAGACTGGTGTCGCTATTGGCAATCGCCATTCTTGCGATTGCGTTCCCACTTGGTTTTCGCTGTTGTGTGTTCACCGTCGCCGGGTGGCGACTAAATTGGTGGACACACATACATTCTGTCTCTGTGCTCACTCTCTCTCTCTAAGGGCTATCTTGCCCTGCATTGCTCCAACTCGTACAATTCCCATCTGGCATCTGTCACAGTGCAGAGGGGTTATTCCTCTGCAAGCCACAGCTCCATCTGCCGGTGGGAATCTCTCTCTACAGGCGCATTGCACCAAAGCTGGGTTCTGTTGTTTTATACGCTTGTGGAGGATTTCCGCAGTGTCAGCGCACATCTTGTGCACTGACCACGGAAATAATTCCCCAATCGTTACAATACATTTCTAAAACAATACATTTCAAAACGATAACTTACAAAATTATAATTCTCAAACCGGATTTCAAAACAATAAAAATGTCAAAACTATAATTTACAAAATGATAACTCTCTCTAATGTTCCTATTCACTCTAATTGGTTTATTAAATCTTGGGAAAAAGAATGATCAAGATCTTACGAATTCAATTGATGGTCGCGAGCTATCAATATATCTCTCAGGTTGTCACATTGTGTTAACCATAGAGAACTCTTTCAAAAACTTTTGTTGAGATGGTATCTCACCCCAAGGAAACTCTCATTAATATCTGCCTCTCATTCTAGATGCTGGAGGAATTGCTCCAAAGCAGGAACATTGTTACATGTGTGGTGGAGCTGTCCTTTATGAAAAGACTATGGGCACAATTTTTCAGTTTATAAGAGACTTACTGGGTATAAGAATTACTATGGACCCAAGCCTGGCTCTTTTGAATTTAGGCCTGGACATACACCTGCCCAATACAGATTACTGATTGTCAATATTTTACTGGCCACAAAGATTGCTATATCCGGGCATTGGAAAGACCCAGTCTGCCCCACCTTACCTGAAATTATTCAGATAGTGAATGTGAACGTGAATTATGAAATTCTGTATGCTAACTCTATTGGCCAAACCGAAAACACTCTAAAGAAATGTGGGGTTGGGAATGTTGACCCACAGAGGATACAAGAAATTATAAGTTTACAGGGCACACTATTATAACTTCTCTAAACAACCACCTGGAGGTCTGGGAAGAGCAGTGAAGGTAGAGGAGAATGCTACTGTACCAGGAGAGCCTCTAAGAATAGGGAGTACAGGCCATTGCCTGGAGTGCCATTGGTCCTGGGGGGCACCATGTTGCTGGATTAAGCCCCGCCCCCAAATTAAGCTCCACCCTGGACTAAGCCCCACCCCATGGGTGTGACCTTGTAAAAGGCAGTTTTTCTATCTTGCCACAATAAAAAGATTTAAAAACAAACAAAATAATAACCCTCAAAACTAAAAAATTTGGTTGAAGGGGCCTGGACGCTTGCTATTTATCAGGCGCCCACATTTCTGCTTTTGGCGCCCAACAGCCAATATTTTGCAGTAGCGCCTATGCAGCATCCAAATAGTCCATTAGCCACATGCACCCAAATGTCCTGCTTCCCCAGAAATCTGCTGCTAATAAACAGTAGCGTTGAGCCGAAATTTGTAATTGCCATACAATCAGTAATTCAGAATTCCATAAGCAAAATTTTCACGTAATTTCGCATTTTGGCGCAAATTCGTGTTTAATGCAAACATTTTTAATTTCATGCTTTCTATAGAAACAGTCATTTTAATTACGAAAATTAATGTAATTGAGTTTTTAAAGGGAACCAGAGACGCCGGACTTGTAAAAAGAAAAAAGATTTTATACATACCTGGGGCTTCCTCCAGCCCCATAAGCCTGCATCGCTCCCACGCCGCCATCCTCCGCTTCCTGGATCCGCCGGTACCGGGCCCGTCACTTCCGGCGGACACGGCCAAATGTCCGCATGAGCCGGGGCTCCCTCCATACCCTTGCGCGTGCGGCTGCGCAGTATGCAGCAGCACGCGTAAGGGTATGCCAGGAGCCCCTGTGATGCGGACAATTGGCCGCGTGCTGCCGCCGACTGGCCGAAACTACGGGACCCGGTACCGCCGGATACAGGAAGCGGAGGATAGTGGCGTGGGAGCGATCCGTGCGTATGGGGCTGGAGGAAGCCCCAGGTACAGTGGAGGAAATAATTATTTGACCCCTCACTGATTTTGTAAGTTTGTCCAATGACAAAGAAATGAAAAGTCTCAGAACAGTATCATTTCAATGGTAGGTTTATTTTAACAGTGGCAGATAGCACATCAAAAGGAAAATCGAAAAAATAACCTTAAATAAAAGATAGCAACTGATTTGCATTTCATTGAGTGAAATAAGTTTTTGAACCCCTACCAACCATTAAGAGTTCTGGCTCCCACAGAGTGGTTAGACACTTCTACTCAATTAGTCACCCTCATTAAGGACACCTGTCTTAACTAGTCACCTGTATAAAAGACACCTGTCCACAGAATCAATTAATCAAGCAGACTCCAAACTCTCCAACATGGGAAAGACAAAAGAGCCGTCCAAGGATGTCAGAGACAAAATTGTAGACCTGCACAAGGCTGGAATGGGCTACAAAACCATTAGCAAGAAGCTGGGAGAGAAGGTGACAACTGTTGGTGCGATTGTTCGAAAATGGAAGGAGCACAAAATGACCATCAATCGACCTCGCTCTGGGGCTCCACGCAAGATCTCACCTCGTGGGGTGTCAATAGTTCTGAGAAAGGTGAAAAAGCATCCTAGAACTACACGGGAGGAGTTAGTGAATGACCTCAAATTAGCAGGGACCACAGTCACCAAGAAAACCATTAGAAACACATTATACCGCAATGGATTAATATCCTGCAGGGCTCGCAAGGTCCCCCTGCTCAAGAAGGCACATGTGCAGGCCCGTCTAAAGTTTGCCAATGAACACCTGAATGATTCTGTGAGTGACTGGGAGAAGGTGCTGTGGTCTGATGAGACCAAAATAGAGCTCTTTGGCATTAACTCAACTCGCTGTGTTTGGAGGAAGAAAAATGCTGCCTATGACCCCCAAAACACCATCACCACCGTCAAGCATGGGGGTGGAAACATTTTGCTTTGGGGGTGTTTTTCTGCTAAGGGCACAGGACCACTTAATCGCATTAACGGGAAAATGGACGGAGCCATGTATCGTGAAATCCTGAACGACAACCTCCTTCCCTCTGCCAGGAAACTGAAAATGGGTCGTGGATGGGTGTTCCAGCACGACAATGACCCAAAACATACAACAAAGGCAACAAAGGAGTGGCTCAAGAAGAAGCACAATAAGGTCATGGAGTGGCCTAGTCAGTCTCCGGACCTTAATCCAATAGAAAACCTATGGAGGGAGCTCAAGCTCAGAGTTGCACAGAGACAGCCTCGAAACCTTAGGGATTTAGAGATGATCTGCAAAGAGGAGTGGACCAACATTCCTCCTAAAATGTGTGCAAACTTGGTCATCAATTACAAGAAACGTTTGACCTCTGTGCTTGCAAACAAGGGTTTTTCCACTAAGTATTAAGTCTTTTATTGTTAGAGGGTTCAAAAACTTATTTCACTCAATGAAATGAAAATCAGTTGTTATCTTTTATTTAAGGTTATTTCTTCGATTTTCCTTTTGATGTGCTATCTGCCACTGTTAAAATAAACCTACCATTGAAATGATACTGTTCTGAGACTTTTCATTTCTTTGTCATTGGACAAACTTACAAAATCAGTGAGGGGTCAAATAATTATTTCCTCCACTGTATGTATAAATTCTTTTTTCTGGAGCCTCTGGTTCCCTTTAATAGTAATTTTGGAAATTGAAGTAATTACTAAACTCAGGAAAGTCACTCATTTGATTGCAATTACTGATAATGCAAAGGTCCCTGCCCGTGCCGTCAGGGCTTTAAATGTATCACAAGGCTCTATCTGCAGCAACTTCTAAGACAGGTGCTCTTTGTCAAGGTGCACTTAGCGGTCATGCATGCTGAGACACTTGATTTTGGGCCTTGCAATATCTACTGTGTTGTCAGTATACAATAGGGCTAGAACCCACTAGAGCGATTTGGTGAGCGTTTAGGGAGCGGTTCAAAATGCTAGTGATTTCCCTAAACGCTCAGCTGATGTTAATGGATGGGCCAAATTCCACTGGAACGATTGCGATTACCAAAATCGCAAATGCAGGACATGCAGCATTTTTAGCGTTTAGCGTTAACGTTTCTGCAATGTAAAGTATATAATCGCTGGCATAATCATTCGTCAAAACCTACACAGAGCGATTTGCTAGCATTGTAAATTGATTGCACACTGTAAAAAAATTAAAATTAATTGAAAGGACCAATAAGAATTAAAAACACTAATCACTACACAATCGCTGGCAAAACGCTTACACTTTTTAAAATTGCTACCCAAATCGCCAGAAAACGCTCATGAAATCGCTTACAAAACGCTCATACAAAACGCTAGTGATTGCGATTAGCGATAGCAATTTGTAGTGGCTTCCAGGCCTTAAATGAATCTGGAGGCTCTGGACTGGAACACAAACTAAAGAATGGCTGAATTTTTGTTTCCGTTTACGAAAACAATCGTAATTTTGCGAATCACACGAGACTTTGCGTAATCGTAATTAGGTCATTACGCTCATCACTAATAAACAGTCACTAGTTGCCTTAGGTAATAATCTGAAAAGAAAATATGCTAGCAGTGGATACTATTCCATCCGGAACCTATGCTCCTCCCAGGAGACTCTCTTGTCCTCCTCTCACTCCCGCATCCAGGACTTCTCAGAAGCCTCACCTCATCTTTGGAATTCTCTCTGTCCATCATGGCAATTTTAGCAGTGTTTTCCTGAGGGATTTCTGGTGATTTTAAAGCACTTTTGAATTCAATCCAAGCGATTTGTACAGAGATTTCCTGGGCAGAGAGATTCTAAGCGTTGTATCGGAGCAAAATTGTGCAAAAAATGCTGCAGGACTCGCAATTGTGATTTGGGGGAATCACAATCGCTCCTATGGGGTCACCTCCATTGACTTTCATTAGCCTAATGCTTTTGGGGTTGTCGGTGGTTCTAAAGCATACATGCCAAATCCGGACCACAGAGCCACCAAATTTGGCCCCCAAATGGATTCCTCACTTTGCATTATGTTTGGCCCACTCTAGACCACCAAGGAAGCCGTATTGGAAGTAAAGCCCTAGATCACCAGGGAAGCCATACGAGGGAGGAAGGGGAGGAGAGTGGAAAGCACTAGACACCAGGGAACTGGGTAGGGGAGAGAGGAGGGCCACAACACACCAGAGAACAGGATAGTGGTGGGAGGGCTGGGCCACTAGACACCAGGGAACTGTAGAGGGGAGGGAGGAGGGCAGGGGTCTAGTCCTGGGAAAAGAAGTGAGTGGACTTACTTAGAAAACCCCTGCGCCGCGCGCCCAAAAAATGTGCGTGGTCAAGCACACCGTGGGCGTGGTCATGGGTGGGGCCAAATATACATGACCTTAGCAGTAATGTAAAAGGTCTGCCGAGGAAGTTTGAGCTCTGCCGTAGTGTATCCCCCAAAATAGATGTAATCTGACATCATTTCACCAAAAAGACACATAATCTGGTAGAAGTTCCTCCAAAATACAGATAATATGGAAGTGGTTCCCCCAAAATAGACAATGTGGCAGCAGCAGTTCCACCAACATACACATAATTTGGAAGCAGTTCCCCAAAATACGCGAAACCTGGCAGCGGATCACCCAAACACGTAACACCCAAAGGACATATAATCTGGCAGTAGTGGTCCCCCAAACATACACAATCTGGCAGCAGTTCCCCAAAATACACGTAATCTGGCAGCAGCCGTTCCCCTAACATACACATAATCTGGCAGCCAGTTCCCCAAAATACATAACAGCGGTTCCACAAAAATGCAGATAATCTGACAGCAGTTCCCCCAAAATAGGTACCCCCAGGTAGCCAGGTCTATAGGTGTCCCCGGTATAAGTAGCCATGAGTATAGTAGTCCCCAGTATATGTAGCCAGAGGTATAGTTGCCTAGTATATGTAGCCAGGGGTATATGTGCCCAGTATATGTAGCCAGGGGTATATGTGCCCAGTATATGTAGCCAGGGGTATATGTGCCCAGTATATGTAGCTAGAGGTATATGTGCCCAGTATATGTAGCCAGGGGTATATGTGCCCAGTATATATAGCCAGAGGTATATGTGCCCAGTATATATAGGCAGGGGTATATGTGCCCAGTATATATAGCCAGTGGGATATGTGCCCAGTATATATAGCCAGTGGGATATGTGCCCAGTATATATAGGCAGAGGTATATGTGCCCAGTATATGTAGCCAGTGGGATATGTCCCCAGTATATGTAGTCAGGGGTATATGTGCCCAGTATATATAGCCAGGGGTATATGTGCCTAGTATATATAGGCAGGGTTATATGTGCCCAGTATATATAGCCAGTGGGATATGTGCCTAGTATATATAGCCAGTGGGATATGTGCCCAGTATATATAGCCAGTGGGATATGTGCCCAGTATATATTGGCCGAGGTATATGTGCCCAGTATATATAGGCAGGGGTATATGTCCCCAGTATATGTAGGCAGGGGTATATGTGCCCAGTATATGTAGGCAGGGGTATATGTGCCCAGTATATGTAGGCAGGGGTATATGTCCCCAGTATATGTAGGCAGGGGTATATGTGCCCAGTATATGTAGTCAGGGGTATATGTGCCCTGTATATGTAGGCAGGGGGTATATGTGCCCAGTATATGTAGCCAGGGGTATATGTGCCCAGTATATGTAGCCAGGGGTATATGTGCCCAGTATATGTAGCCAGGGGTATATGTGCCCAGTATATGTAGTCAGGGGTATATATGCCCAGTATATGTAGGCAGGGGTATATGTGCCCAGTATATGTAGGCAGGGGTATATGTGCCCAGTATATGTAGGCAGGGGTATATGTCCCCAGTATATGTAGGCAGGGGTATATGTGCCCAGTATATGTAGGCAGGGGTATATGTGCCCAGTATATGTAGCCAGGGGTATATGTGCCCAGTATATGTAGCCAGGGGTATATGTGCCCAGTATATGTAGCCAGGGGTATATGTGCCCAGTATATGTAGCCAGGGGTATATGTGCCCACTATATGTAGTCAGGGGTATAGTAGTCCCCAGTATATGTAGCCAGGGGTATATGTGCCCAGTATATGTAGCCAGGGGTATATATGCCCAGTATATGTAGCCAGGGGTATATGTGCCCAGTATATGTAGCCAGGGGTATAGTAGTCCCCAGTATATGTAGCCAGGGGTATATGTGCCCAGTATATGTAGGCAGGGGTATATATGCCCAGGTAGCCAGGTGTGCCTCCAGCAGGAGGGGAGCAGCGCAGAGAAGGAGAGCTATGGGGACAGCAGGGATGGGCGGACATCTCCCCCCCTTCCCTCACCTTCGTGCTCCCCTTCCTGCCTCTCCCCTCCGGTGTTTTGAAATGTCGGGCCAGGGGCTAAAGTGGGCGGAGACTTACCGCGTTCCACCCGCAAGGGACGCTCCGCTCTGTGTGCGGCTAGTCTGGTCTTCTAGCCGCACACAGAGCGGAGCGTCCCTTGCGGCTGGAAGAAGGCGGAAAGTTTCCGCCCACTTTAGCCGCTGGGCCCGACATTTCAAAACACCGGAGGGGAGAGGCAGGAAGGGGAGCACGAAGGTGAGGGAAGGGGGGGGGAGATGTCCGCCCATCCCCGCTGTCCCCATAGCTCTCCTTCTCTGCGCTGCTCCCCTCCACACGAGCCAGGGTGAACGGCGTCCACGCTGAAGAAAAAGTGGGTGGATGCCGTTCACCCGCGTGGCCGCCTTCACGCAGGACTCGACCCCTGGAGGAGGGCCACTACACATCAGAGAACAGAATAGAGGAGGGAGGGCGGGTCCAGTAGACACCAGGTAACTGTATAGGGGAGAAAGTGGGGGACATTACAGGGGCAAACCCAGGATTTTCAGGGGGGATTCCTGAAAGGTCTCCCTCAGCCACACACACAATACAGTATAATAATATGGTAGGAAATCATACTGGGTACACACAATGCAATTTCCCATCCGACCGACTGTCAACGGGATCGATCAGGAGCAATTTGGTTACAGATAAATATGAGGACAGCCAGCATTGGTAATGAAGGGGAAAGTGATGCATTCACACAACAGGGCACAGAGCTGTACTCATTCCTGACTCTGTTAAGTTCCCCAGAGCTGCTCCCTGCTCTGTATACACACAGCTGCTCCATGTTCTGTACACACGCTGCTGCTCCATGCTCTGTATACACACGCTGCTGCTCCATGCTCAATACACACGCTGCTGCTCCATGCTCTGTACACACACTGCTGCTCCATGTTCTGTAGACACGCTGCTGCTCCATGCTCAGTACACACGCTGTTGCTCCATGCTCTGTACACACGCTGCTGCTCCATGCTCTGTACACACGCTGCTGCTCCATGCTCTGTACACATGCTGCTGTTCCATGCTCTGTACACACGCTGCTACTCCATGCTCTGTACACACACTGCTGCTCCATGCTCTGTACACACACTGCTGCTCCATGCTCTGTACACACACTGCTGCTCCATGCTCTGTAAACACACTGATGCTCCATGCTCTGTACACATGATGCTGCTAAATCTAAAGTTAACTGTAGCAGGGAAAGAAAGGGGACAGTGCTGTGAGCTGCAGGATGCCTACAGATATTCTGGTGTCTCAACTTGTGCCTGTCCCCAGATACGGCAATGACACTGGTCTGAGGGGGGATTCCGGGCAGCTGTAACCCCCCCCCCCTGCATTTGCCTATGGCATTAGACACCAGGAAACGTTATAAGGCCAGAAACCCACTAGCAGCGATTTCTAATTGCTAGTGATTTGAAAAAGGTCTTGCTAATGCAATGCTATGGGGGATTTTTATAAAATCACATCGCTCAAGTGGGATCACACCCAAAGCATTACATTAGCAAGAGCTTTTCAAATCGCAAAGCGCTCAGAAAATCGCTCCTAGTGGGTTTCTGGCCTAAGGGAGGTAGGTGACCACTAGACATTGAGGTTGACCCACGACTTCATTCCAATGTTGAATTTTGGCCCACTTTGTATTCGAGTTTGACATCCCTGTTTCAAAGAGTAGCTAAAACAGGTAATGGTCAGCTCTTTCCTGAAAAGCTGACGGTTCATTAGACTTTATTTCCCCCTTCCTGATATATGAATGAATTAGTCACCTTCTGTTTGGCAGATAAGATCCTTTCAGATATGGGTAGGACTTTGTAGACCTGCGGACTGTGAAATTGAAATGACACTTAATGACCCATACAGCGGATGGCATTCGGCTCAGTTCCAGTATTTACAGATCTCTGAACTCCTGGCATCAATTTGCTTCAATTCAAAGTGAGTGTAAACATTTATAATTGCAAAACAAGCCCAGGCTTCTGGGAAATTAGGTCAGTGCCGTCTCTCCGGGATAGAAACCGCTCTCGCCGGCAGCCGGAAATGGGAGCGTCTCAGATTGTTGTCTTACAAGAGACTCTATGGGGAAGCAATATCCAGGGCCGGCGCTACCATTAAGGATAAGGAGGCAGCTGCCCCAGGGCCCCAGAGCTTGTAGGGGCCCCCAGTGGCTACAAGAGGAAAAACATTTTTTCAAATCGGCCTTATAGTTTTTGAGAAAATCGATTTTAAAGTTTCAAAGGAAAAAAAAAACACATTTAAAAACCTGCCGACTTTAATGGTTAATAGCAAATCCACCTTAAATGCTAGAACCCCTAAATTTGCAGGATATGTTAAGGAGATCATTAGGAATAAGAGGAAAATTTTTTTTTCAAAAAGACATTATAGTTTTTGAGAAAATCGATTTTAAAATTTAGAAGGAAAAAAGTATAGTTTTAAATGCGGTAAATGTAACTTTTAGTAGCAAACCTAACGGTAGTGTAATTTTACATGCCTCAAACGAAAGCGCAATAAATTTCCTGACGGGGTTTACAGGGGGTCTATACGCAGCCGCAGCGCTTTGGCCAGGGATCGCTATACAGCCGCAATATGGCTGTATGAAGATCCCTGGCATTTTTTCCTATTTTCCCAATTTTTTTTTATGTTTAGAGCGTGGGAATTTGAAAAAAAAAATTATGTGGGGTCCCCCCTCCTGAAACTTTTTAACCCCTTGTCCCCCATGCAGGCTGGGATAGTCAGAATGTAAAGCTCTGATCGATTGGGACTTCACACCCTGACTATACCAGCTGCAAAAAAGGTCCCCTAATGCCGATTTTCGTTCCGGGGTATATGTTGGGGGGGCCCCCCAGGTTTATTTTGCCCTGGGGCCCCATTGTTGCTTAAACCGGCCCTGGCAATATCCCTGACCTGTGTGACTGTATACCCCTTATACTGCCCCCTATACCCTCCTTATCTCTATGGACTGTATACTCCTTATACCATTTTCCACCCTTATGGACTGTATACTGTGTTTTCCCCAAAAAAGACACGGTCTTATATTCATTTTTGCTCCAAAAGTTGTGCTAGGGCTTATTTTCAGTAGAGATGGCTCGAACCTCCGATTTTAGGTTCACAAACCTCGAACGCGAACTTCCGCAAAAGTTCGGGTTCGCATGAACTTTGCGAACCGCAATAAACTTTAATGGGGAGGCGAACTTTGAAAACTACAAACACTTATGCTGGCCACAAAAGTGATGGAAAAGATATTTCAAGGGGTCTAACACCTGGAGGGGTGCATGGCGGAGTGAGATACATGCCAAAAGTCCCGGGGAAAAATCTAGATTTGATGCACAGCAGCGTTTTAAGGCCAGAAATCACATTGCATGCTAAATTGGAGGCCTAAAGTGCTTTAAAACATCTTACATGTGTATACATCAATCAGGTAGTGTAATTAGTGTACTGTTTTACACTGACACACCAAACTCACTGTGTAACGCACCGCAAACAGCTGCTTGTGTAGTGACGGCCGTGCTGGACTGGTGCGCACCATGACGAGAGTGCAGGTGATGGCGGCTTTCCAGCCCATATGGTCGCTGGACTGTGGTAGCTCAATGATAGAACAACAGTGACTGTCTAGCTGATTGAATTTCGTCTGTCCACAATGAAGCAACAACCTTATTATCTTGGGTGTGCCCCCCCCCCCCCCCCCCACCCGACACACTCATATAGCCGGCGGTCATTGCTTCATTGTGATACGCAAGCACCTTCACCGCGGCAAGGTAATGATCACGAAGTGGAATTGACACATGTACATGCCTTATGTTTTGTTGTTGCAGCCGCAATGCAGCCAGAAAAGTTAGGCAGGCATGTACACGCACCAGAAATATTATTTGAGCAGCCGCTGCTAGCAGCAGCCTTAAAAATTCAGGAATCCACGTGGAGTCCTGGACCCTGTTGGTGGTCGCGGAGAAGGCAGTCAAGCGGCCTGCAGGCAGAGATGCTGTGTGTGGGGACTGACTTAGTCTTTGGGCAGGCCTGACCGTGCTTTGCAGACCACATGGTCAGATGGACCCTTGACCCAATGCTGTGTGCCAGAGATGTCACCACTTGCCTTTCAACATCACGGTACAGTTTGGGTATCGCCTTTTTTGAGAAACTACTGCAGTGTGTGGCTTTGCTTTTGTGTGCTGCTTTCCCTCAGGTGGTCATCCCATTGCAGTTTGTGCTTTGTCAACATGTGCCTTTATAAGGAAGTTGTCCCTACATGGGTCTAGGTCTTTCCACGGCTCAATTTTTGGTGGCAGAGAGTACAGATGGCATTGCTCTCATTTGAGGCAGATACACAAAAAATGTCTACACCGCTGAGCCCTGGGGTGATGGCACTTTGGTGGTGGCGGCCGACTGAGTGTTAAGGGGGGTGCCAGAATCGGAGCAGGAGGAGGAAGATATGTCACGGCTCTGTGCGGAAGCTGAGGAAGATGAGGTGTTCTGTGTTAAATAGTCAACTACGTCCTGACAATCTTGGGGGTTGATGGCACGCGTGTTCTGAACACTGTACTTTGGTCCAGGGCCGCACGAAATCATGACAGCACGAGCTCGAACAGACCTGCCGGGTGGCCTGCCTCTGCCTGTTTTGCCCATATTGGGGGGGGATGAAGGGAAAGGTATGCACTGACTTAACTAATACAATGTGCAGTCACACAGGTGCAGTGAACAGGTATGCAGTGACTGGTATCAATACAATGTGCAGCTGTCACACACACAGGTACCGGGAACAGGTGCAGTGACTGGTATATAACACTGCGTGCTTCTGTCACGCAGCTGCAGTAAACATGAACAGGTATGCAGTGATTGGTATTACAAATGTGCAGCTGTCACACACGTGCAGTGAAAAGGTAGGCACTGAATGTGCTGGGCCTGGCAGTGGCACAGTAGGAATTAGCAAGGGGTCAAGGGCCAGCTGCGACTGACTGACAGGGCTGTATATGCAAGTGTCAGCAGGACACACACACAAAAAAATAGATCACAAGAACAACATTAGCTCTCAAAAGAGCTGTTGAGGGGTGCTTTTTAGCAATAAGTATCAGCAAGTGACTCACAGGTATCGGCTCTTTTTAAACTGAGCATCGGCTCTTAGAGTCGGCTCGTTCGCGAACGACCCATCACTATCTTAGACAGCGGAGACCTCTGGGGCGAAGGAGGTATGTGACCTGCCTGCCGCCGCCGCCGCTGCTGCTGCCCGCTGTCACTAAAGATTGCAGGAGGGGAGCGCTGAGAGGAGAGCCCGAGGTGAGGGAGGGGGGGGGGGGGGAATGTCCCCCCTCCCCACTGATCAGCAGCCACGCTCTCCTCTTATGCTGCGACCCCTCCTGCCCCCCAAAAGTCCCTGAGCTGGCCCTAAGGGGGGGGGGGCAGATTTTTTTTTTTTGCAGGGGGGCCCGGGGATTTCTAGTTATGCCCCTGATAGTATGGAAGAGAGGGGAGACAATAGAAGGAAGAGGAAAGTATAGAGGAGTGGATGGAGAAGAGGTGAGTATAGAAGAGAGAGAGGAGAGTATAGAAGAGTGAGAGGAGATGGTTGTTATAATTTGCATGGAGTTTGTGCGCTGCACCTGGAGCAAACAGAAACCAACGCACAAACCCGCAACCAGGCAGAGATGTCACTGTTTAGGAAAAGACTGCCAAACCAGGAGTAAATGAATAATAAGGATTTATTATTAAATGAAAATAAAGAAATACTGTGCATTCACCTCATGCACAGAAACAATCAGTATCAACTTGCAGGCAATGTATTCTACACACATACAACACACTGCATCAAAGAATACTGGCAGATATATACAATAAGTATACAAGGTATGAAAATCAGGGTTTATACAAGGACCTCTCTGCATAAGCTAGCTATGCAGAGTAGATCCAGTGTATAGAATTGTGTGCACACAGACCCTGGATCCAGAATAGTAATACAACATAAACCTAGGAATATATATACAAAATACAGATTACAATCGAGGAGGAGACACACGGATAGTCGGCAAGCAGAGGTCATACACAGGAGATCAAACAGTACAGTAATCGCTAGGCAAAGAGTAGTCGGTATACAAGCACAAGGTCAAAACACGGGAGATCAATACAGCAGGGAATCAAGGAACAAGGTAATCAGGAACAGAGAACTCCGGACAGGATGGCTAGGATCAGGAACAAAGAGCTAGCAAGTTCTGAGTGTTCAGGTGTGGCCTAAATACCATGCTGAAAGGCCATGTGACAGTCCAGGCCTCCCTCCTGTCTGTGAAGAGATCTCCAGAGAGTCCACCCTCTGCTGGTGGGCAGAGGAAAGTTCAGGCTGTAACTTCATAGAGGCTGGTGACATCTGCTGGTGAAGCAGAGGTAGTACATACAGGAATCTACCAGCAGATGCAGATTGTAACATTACCCCCCCCTCAAGGAGCAGCCTCCGGATGCTCCATTTGGACTTATGCCCACCTGGGTCCCAGAAAATACTGGCAAAGAGGCAGGCCATAAATCGGTCAGCACATGAGGCCACAACCTGGGTATTACCAGGCTGACTGGACAAAAGGACCCAGAGGCAATAGGACATGTTGCAAGTCCCTCTGAAGACCTTTGGGTGAAACAAAAAAATGAAGGACACCAAGAAGAGCCATAGATTGGACATCCACAGGAGCAGGGCATCTGAGGTCATCAAATAAAACAGAAAACTGGATGCCATCAGGAAGGGATGCATAATGGCCATAAACAGGAGGAGCAGGATACCACCAGGAGAGGCACCAGACAGGAACTCATCAGGAGAGGTACCAGACAGGATCTCATCAGGAGAGGTACCAGCAGGAGCAGCAGATGGGAGGGCATCGGCAGAAGCAGCAGACGGGAGGGCATCGGCAGCAACTGCGGACTTGGAGGCAACAGGAGCAGCAACTGCGGACTTGGAGGCAACAGGAGCAGCAACTGCGGACTTGGAGGCAACAGGAGCGGGAACTGCGGACTTGGAGGCAACAGGAGCGGGAACTGCGGACTTGGAGGCAACAGGAGCGGGAACTGCGGACTTGGAGGCAACAGGAGCGGGAACTGCGGACTTGGAGGCAACAGGAGCGGGAACTGCGGACTTGGAGGCAACAGGAGCGGGAACTGCAGACTTGGAGGCAACAGGAGCGGGAACTGCAGACTTGGAGGCAACAGGAGCGGGAACTGCAGACTTGGAGGCAACAGGAGCGGGAACTGCAGACTTGGAGGCAACAGGAGCGGGAACTGCAGACTTGGAGGCAACAGGAGCGGGAACTGCAGACTTGGAGGCAACAGGAGCGGGAACTGCAGACTTGGAGGCAACAGGAGCGGGAACTGCAGACTTGGAGGCAACAGGAGCGGGAACTGCAGACTTGGAGGCAACAGGAGCGGGAACTGCAGACTTGGAAGCAACAGGAGCAGGAACTGCAGACTTGGAGGCAACAGGAGCAGGAACTGCAGACTTGGAGGCAACAGGAGCAGGAACTGCAGACTTGGAGGCAACAGGAGCAGGAACTGCAGACTTGGAGGCAACAGGAGCAGGAACTGCAGACTTGGAGGCAACAGGAGCAGGAACTGCAGACTTGGAGGCAACAGGAGCAGGAACTGCAGACTTGGAGGCAACAGGAGCAGGAACTGCAGACTTGGAGGCAACAGGAGCAGGAACTGCAGACTTGGAGGCAACAGGAGCAGGAACTGCAGACTTGGAGGCAACAGGAGCAGGAACTGCAGACTTGGAGGCAACAGGAGCAGGAACTGCAGACTTGGAGGCAACAGGAGCAGGAACTGCAGACTTGGAGGCAACAGGAGCAGGAACTGCAGACTTGGAGGCAACAGGAGCAGGAACTGCAGACTTGGAGGCAACAGGAGCAGGAACTGCAGACTTGGAGGCAACAGGAGCAGGAACTGCAGACTTGGAGGCAACAGGAGCAGGAACTGCAGACTTGGAGGCAACAGGAGCAGGAACAGCAGACTGTGGGTTATCAGGAGCAGGAACAGCAGACTGTGGGTTATCAGAAGCAGGAACAGCAGACTAAGTCATCAGGAGCAGAAACAGCAGACTGTAGGTCATCAGGAGCAGAAACAGCAGACTGTAGGTCATCAGGAGCAGCGGACTGGAGGCCATCGGGAACAGCGGACTGGAGGCCATCAGGATGGATAAAGTCACTTCCCAATAGAGCAGGCAAAGCAGCAGACTGGACAACAGTTTGTAAATGCAGGGTATCTGGAAGAATCTGTGGGAATTGAGTACCAGAAAATGTCTTTGAGGACAAGCCATCAGCAGAAATGAGTGTGCAGTTAGCCTCAGCAGAAAACTGTGGGAGACTTCTTTCAGCCGAGCATTGAGGAAGCTGGATCTCAGCAGGAGTCTGTGGAAACAGGGCATTAACAGGGGTCTGTGGTGCCTGAGTGTCAGACATCTGTGCGGGTTGAGCCTCAGCATAAGTCTGTGCTCTAGCAGAAGTTGAAGGGCAAAGGGCATCAGCAGAGACTCGAGAAAGCTGGACCTTTGGCTGAGCGACTGGCTGGACCACTGGCTGCATAGCTGACAAGACCCTTGGCAGAGCTATTAGCTGAACCTCAGATCGAGCAACTGGCAGACCAACTGATCGAGCACCCGGCTGGGCCTTTGGCTGAGCTGTGGAGTACGATTCTGCTGGAACGGCAGACTGAGACTTTGCCGGAGCAGCTGGCAGGAGACTTGCTGAGACGTCTGGAGGACCCACTGCCGGACCAACTGACAGAGGTTCTGCCAAGCTGTCTGACTGGGTCACTGCCAAACTGACCAACAGGGACACTGCCAAGCCGACCGACAAGGATACTGCCAAATCTTCTGAAAGGGAAAACATTGGGCCGACGGACACTGGTACTGCTGAGCTTACAGACACTGGTACTGCTGAGCTGACTGGCACAGGCAGGGCTGAGGAGACTGGCACAGGCAGGGCTGAGGAGACTGGCACAGGCAGGGCTGAGGAGACTGGCACAGGCAGGGCTGAGGAGACTGGCACAGGCAGGGCTGAGGAGACTGGCACGGCTGAGGAGACTGGCACGGCTGAGGAGACTGGCACGGCTGAGGAGACTGGCACGGCTGAGGAGACTGGCACGGCTGAGGAGACTGGCACGGCTGAGGTAAGTGGTACAGGCAGAGCTGAGGTAACTGGCATAACAGGGACAGCAGGCTGGAGTGAAGATGGATTATGTTTCGGTAAAGATACAGTTTGTGGATCTGCGGAAACTGGCAACATAACTGTTGGAGTCTTTGCGGTGGTAACTGGAAGGATGGAGGCTGTAGGAAAATATTTCCGTTTGAACTTAGATTTTTGACTCAGTCTGGAAGCAGGGGTGAGTTTAACAAAGTCCTGATGTGCAGAAGAACAGGGCAGGTATGATGTAGGTAGCTGGAATGACCATGGAGTGGATCTAACCGCAGTTTGTAAAGGAGCAGTTCTTTTATGATTTTTGGATACAGGTAATTCCAAGTCCGTGGAACAGGTTACTGAGGACAGAGAGCATGTCTCTCCCTTGATGCCTGGGGCAGAATTAACAGGTGGTGTGCTCTGATAATCATAAGAATGAGACAAAATTCTTTGCCAAGCGATTACTAGACCAGAACCTGATTCATATTTACAAGTCTTGTGATCAACCATAGACTGGACAGCACGCATGCATGCAAATATATATGAATCCCCTTTTTCTAGATAGAACTCAAGAAATCGATCCCAGTCACTCTTAAGGTAACCATACATCTGATCAATCTGTTCAGGATGGAATACTGGATCAAAGCTGACAAACTTATTGCTGGAACTGACAGGGTTAACATTGGCTGCTGAATGCTGCACAAACTGACTACCAGAAAACTCAGAAGGATCTTTTTTATGCAAAATCTTTTTCCATTCATCAATCAAAGGAAGTACACGGTCAGACTTGCAAACATTCAGGTTTATCAGAGAAGTTGCAGATTTTATACATGCATCCAAAAATGTCTTTTCTTTTGTGGAATAGAATTCATTAAATGATTCCCAATCATACTTTAATTCATCATTTAGTGCATTAATTTCCCATCTACTGAATGGGGGATCCCAATCACTCTTAATGGGAGCTTGCAGATTACCCTGAGCATAATTGCAGGACTGAACTGTCTGTTTGGAAGTGACAGGAATATGATTAGTTTTAATTGGCTTGGTTTGGTTTATTACTGAAGAGGAGTTGTTATTGCAATAGACAGGCAGGGATCTAACTTGAGTCCAGGAGGTAGAAGGGTCTCTTACTGCAACTAGGGTTTGCAGAATCTGCAACAATGCTTGCATCTCAGATTCTGCAGAGTTGCCCTGCTGCATAAAAGATTTAACGTGCATAACAATTTGCATTAACTCTTCACGGGAATATGCTGACAATTCCTTATAACACTCATATTGGTCTTCCTCTGCTAGCAAGGAGTAGAAGTTATTGTGCTGAATAGTCCAATCAACTTCCATAGCTGAAACAAAAGAGATTCCAGTATTAATGGAAGTAGCAGGATTATGAGTGGGCTTAATTGATTGAATCTGGTTAATTACTGCCAGGATTCAAAGGGGCAGCAGGACAATTAATGGGGCCTGATAAATTACCCGGAACATGCATTGTGGAATAAGCAACTGAATTTTGTTGGGCTTCAGAACAACATTCATGCAAAACCGACAAAAAGTCTTTTAAATCATAAGGAAAGGTTCTTTCATTACTTACAGACTGAACCCATGAAATCAGCTGCTGCAGATCCTCAAATGAATCGTCTGCAAACGTATAATAGCAAAGTTTCCTTTTGTCTCTTGCTAGAATAGCATATTCAGACAGGTGCTTTAAATCCATGTCAATCATGGCTGGAGAAACAGGATCTCAGACCTTTTCCTAGTGACAAATTGTTTGGCTAGCTCTTCTGTTATAATTTGCATGGAGTTTGTGCGCTGCACCTGGAGCAAACAGAAACCAACGCACAAACCCGCAACCAGGCAGAGATGTCACTGTTTAGGAAAAGACTGCCAAACCAGGAGTAAATGAATAATAAGGATTTATTATTAAATGAAAATAAAGAAATACTGTGCATTCACCTCATGCACAGAAACAATCAGTATCAACTTGCAGGCAATGTATTCTACACACATACAACACACTGCATCAAAGAATACTGGCAGATATATACAATAAGCATACAAGGTATGAAAATCAGGGTTTATACAAGGACCTCTCTGCATAAGCGAGCTATGCAGAGTAGATCCAGTGTATAGAATTGTGTGCACACAGACCCTGGATCCAGAATAGTAATACAACATAAACCTAGGAATATATATACAAAATACAGATTACAATCGAGGAGGAGACACACGGATAGTCGGCAAGCAGAGGTCATACACAGGAGATCAAACAGTACAGTAATCGCTAGGCAAAGAGTAGTCGGTATACAAGCACAAGGTCAAAACACGGGAGATCAATACAGCAGGGAATCAGGGAACAAGGTAACCAGGAACAGGGAACTCCGGACAGGATGGCTAGGATCAGGAACAAAGAGCTAGCAAGTTCTGAGTGTTCAGGTGTGGCCTAAATACCATGCTGAAAGGCCATGTGACAGTCCAGGCCTCCCTCCTGTCTGTGAAGAGATCTCCAGAGAGTCCACCCTCTGCTGGTGGGCAGAGGAAAGTTCAGGCTGTAACTTCATAGAGGCTGGTGACATCTGCTGGTGAAGCAGAGGTAGTACATACAGGAATCTACCAGCAGATGCAGATTGTAACAATGGTATAGAAGAGAGAGAGGAGAGTATAGAGGAGAGAGAGAGGAGGATAAGTGGATAGTATAGAAGAGAAAGGAGAGTATAGAGGAGAGGAGTGGGTAAAAGGATAGCATAGAACAGAGATAAGAGTATAGCACAGTAGATGGAAGAACAGGTGAGTATAGAAGAGAGAGAGGAGAGGAGGAGTATGGAAGAGATGGGAGAGTATAGAAGGGAGAGGAAAGTATAGAGGAGTGGAGGTAAGAAGAGGTGAGTATAGAAGTGAGAGAGGAGAGTATAGAGGAGAGAGAGGAATAAGTGGATAGTATAGAGGAGAGAGAGAGAGGAATAAGTGGATAGTATAGAGGAGAGAGCGGAGAGTATAGAGGAAGAGAGGAGTAAGTGGATAGTATAGAGGAGAGAGGGGAGAGTATAGAAGAAAAAGGAGGGGAGCTAATATGAGAGGAGAACATTTCTCTTGACTGAAAGTCTCTGTACCTCTGACATATGCATCTGATTATATAATAAGGCAGGCATTATTATTATTCTATGAGACCTCAGCCTTATGACAGCTCCGACAGAAGAATAACAAGCCGGTCTGGCACCTGGGGCCTTTGTCATCACACTCTGTATACATTCACGCTACGCAGCGCAGGGAAAACCTGATCCTGTGTATACGAGTTCTGCTCTCTGCAATGAATTAGTGTGACTTGTATGGCTGTAGGCTCCTGCTTAACAGCCCTGCACCCAGCGAGCAACGGCGGGGAACGGCAGAGACCCCCGGCCCCTCAGGAGAAGCCTTAGAAGCGAGGACGGCGAGATTACTTCTTGACGGACTCTTCCTAAAATTGCAGTTTACAGGCTGGGCTGAAGGAGCGTGTTTGAGTATGATTAGAAGGGACAAAGTGTTTGACATCAAGCCTGGCATTGTCGTCCCTGCAGATATTTTGCTGCCCTTCATATCTAACAAGTGCTGAAACCTGCCTTCCTCCTGGAATGGAACCCCCACCACCGGTGTCTGTAACGTCAGGGCGTAAAGTTCCAGAGGAAGATCAACAAAGAAAGAAAGAATAGAAAAAAATTAGAGAAACTTCACGATGCATACAGACATATCCCACAGAGAGGTCCTCTGCCCCACAAAACACATGTGTGTACGTCCATCCATGCACACATCTCAGGAATATTCCAAAACATGTCATAGCTAAACTTCTGCACCTATGATCTCCCCCCCCCCCCCCCCCCATCCTTCCACCTAACACATATCACGCAACATGTCAGGCATAGCTCCCAACTGTCCCTCTTTGGAAACCCAGGCCCATTGTCCCTCCTGTTTCCTTATTTGTCCCTCTTTCAGGACTGATGTACAGATCTAGGAAAATATATGTATTTTATCTACTGAAAAATGTGTTTAATTGACTCTAAACTTTATTCTTATTTTCTATATTTCTTGTTTTAAAATTTTAATATGAAGGAAAATGAACCAGGATAGAAAGGACCAGTGTGGTTTGAATTATAAAAAAAACATATTTTTCGAATGAAATCTTTATGGTATGCGTGACTAGGGGTGTGGCGGGGCGTGATTAGGGGTGTGTCAGGGGCATGGCTTAAGTGTCCCTCTTTCTCATCTCAAAAAGTTGGGAGGTGTGTGTCAGGTAGCCCCACCTATACATCTATCCTGTAGGGCAGGGGTGCCCACACTTTTTCGGCTCGCGAGCTACTTTAAAATTTGCCGAGACCAGGAGATCTACCAACGTCCCAAATGCTAAGCACGCGCCCCCCCCCCCCACGCCCGCGTTAGCCAGGTATATGTGCCTGCAGCATAGGTTACGTGCCCTCAGTATAGGTTAGCCTGGTATTTGGGCCCTCAGTGTAGGTTAGCCAGGTATATGGGCCCTCAGTGTAGGTCAGCCAGGTATATGGGCCCTCAGTGTAGGTCAGCCAGGTATATGGGCCCTCAGTGTAGGTTAGCCAGGTATATGGGCCCTCAGTGTAGGTCAGCCAGGTATATGGGCCCTCAGTGTAGGCTAGCCAGGTATATGGGCCCTCAGTGTAGGTTAGCCAGGTATATGGGCCCTCAGTGTAGGTTAGCCAGGTATATGGGCCCTCAGTGTAGGTTAGCCTGGTATATGGGCCCTCAGTGTAGGTTAGCCTGGTATATGGGCCCTCAGTGTAGGTTAGCCTGGTATATGGGCCCCCAGTGTAGGTTTTCCTGGTATATGGGCCCCCAGTGTAGGTTAGCCAGGTATATGGGCCCCCAGTGTAGGTTTGCCAGGTATATGGGCCCCCAATTTAGGTTAGCCAGGTATATGGGCCCCCAGTGTAGGTTAGCCAGGTATTGGTGCCCCCAGTGTAGCTTAGCCAGGTATTGGTGCCCCCAGTGTAGCTTAGCCAGGTATTAGTGCCCCCAGTGTAGCTTAGCCAGGTATTGGTGCCCTTAGTGTAGCTTAGCCAGGTATAGGTACCTGCAGCGTAGGTTAGCCAGGGTCCTCTGGACTCCTGGAACCTCCGGCAGGCAGGCCGCTGGCCAATATGAATTGTCGGGGAGAAGACGGCAAGACTCAGCGAGGAGAGAGGCGGCGCGGCCGCTACGTCATGGCTGGGGGCGGCGCCGGGCATGTTACCAGCACGCACATTGCAGGCTGCCTGGCGCCGCCCCCAGCCATGACGTAGCGGCCGCGCCGCCTCCCTCCTCCCTCTCTGCTCGCCACGTCTTCTCTCCCCGTCTCCCGTGCATTCTTATTGGCCAGCAGCTAAACATGATGAGCTGCTGGCCGCAAAATTTAATGAGACGCGGCCAAGAGGCCGCAATCTACCGAGGAGGCGGTAGCGATCTACCGGTAGATCGCGATCGACCTATTGGGCAGCCCTGCTGTAGGGCATGAACTTGTATACATGTCCTATTCATAGAAATGGGTAAAAAAAATTACCCATTTGCCCAACAATGTCCTGCAGGCAGGCCCGGATTTACGTCACAGGAGCCTATAGGCACAGATGTCCTGGCACCTTAGACTTCATCCTCCATGAACCAACAAACCCCCTCCAAACCGCACCGCAAGTGTGCTGGCTGGCCCACCTGTCATTTCTCCCTTACTTTCCCATCATAGGTAGCTGTGCGCCCCTTTGTATTAGGTAGCCAGAGGTATCCTCAGTATGAAGTAGCTAGAGGTGCCCCCCAAGTATTAGGTAACTAGAGAAACCTCAGTATTAGGTAGCTAGAGGTGCCCCTGATTGAAGGGAGATCTCATCAGTGGAATTCCGAGAGTAGGGTGAGTAACCTCTCATTTACACTCTCATCAGGACTCTGCATAGGGAAGGAGGCGCGAGGGGAGGGGAGTAAGCTGCCTTTCCATCATCCGGCGCCTGTAGGCACGTGCCTACAGTGCCTTATGGTAAATCCGGCCCTGCCTGCAGGCTACTACAGTGGTACATGCGAGGGAGTATCGTGAAGTTTTAATTGGAAGGGTAAAGGAGAAACAGAAAGGGTTGTGCTGATTGCTGCCACTATTTGTCTGTTACAGGAGAGGGGACAGAGATTAGTTACAGTAATGATGCAGCAGGCTGGCTCCAGCGTGTCATCATGCTTTGAATCACAGATTTCAGTGTTTGGTTAGCGTTATAGAAAGAGGCAGCGTGACCGGCACTGCTGACAATAACCGTGGTTTATTGGTCAATCACCAGTGACACATCCTATGCCAGGATAAACCCCCATACATGCTATTGCTACCAAAATTGCTACATATGTTAAGGAGAATATTGGGCACAAGTCAATTAAAGAATTTTTCAAAAAGACATTGCAGTTTTTGAGAAAATCTATTTTAAATATGCAAAGAAACATGGTTTTGAAACAGTCATGTTATAGTTTAAAAAACATTTTTTCTTTGCATTTTTAAAATCGATTTTCTCATAAACTGCAATGTCTTTTTGGAAAATTAGTAATTTAAATTCTGGTGAACAGGGAGCGCTCCCCATGCATACCACGCACTCTCTCCGTTAGCATTGGACTGCCCATGAAGGGGAAGGTTTATGCTGATAAAAGCGTTATGCAACATCCCCTTTGTTACATCCACAGCAGATGCACTGAGGAAGCCCACGTGACTTGAGTGGGCGTAACGCGTATGCAGGCGTGGCTATGCCGCCGGAGTGAGAGCGCGTGATGCGAAGCGTCCCTCCATCAACACACTACACTACAGTCTGGCCGGCCAGGGAAGACTTGCCGCGAGCGCACTGGGAATAAAACAAGCAATGGCAGCATGTATCGCGGGACACCGCGAACACAAGCCTATGAGTGCTACGACAAGGCAAAGTATGAAGAGGAGGTGAGTGCTGCAGTGCAGCGTCAGTGTTTGCAAACCAAAGCGGGCTGTGTAATTTCGGACTCCTATCATAGGCTGGAAGGTTCTGTGAACGAAGCTTTAAAGGAGCAGAGTGCTATTCCGTTTATGGAACTTTACTGTATATGGAGAATTAAGGCACCCTTGGAGTTCTGATGTGGAAGTTTTCCTACTATTGAGTAACGGGAGTAATAGAGGCGCCAAACAAGTATAAAATAAATTAAAAACCGTCTAAAAGGAGGGAAATGGGTGGATTCAACTCCCACCGTCCGATGCAAATGACCAGGCTAATATAGCAGTAAGATTTATAATTCTATTTATTAAAACAATTCTCCAAAAATGATGGCATCATTTTTGGAGAATTGTTTTAATAAATAGAATTATAAATCTTACTGCTATATTAGCCTGGTCCTTTGCATCGGTGGGAGGTGAATCCACCCATTTCCCTCTTTTTAGACGGTTTTTAATTTATTTTATACTTGTTTGGCGCCTCTATTACTCCCGTTGCTCAATATCTTAGTCCACCCTTGGTGGAGGGGTGTATCCCCTTTTTCCTATCTATAGAGAGCGACTTTTTAGACCTGAGTGGGGTCAGGTTACAATTCTCCCCACCTGCTATATCAGTGGTTGCCTGTGTGGTAACCCTGACTTGTGAGTATAACTTTTATTTCAATATATTCCCAACTTTTCAAAAATACTACACCATATTTGGCTCTCGGTTTCCCCTTTTTGTCCTTCTCTTCCTACTATTACTCATTTAGGGAGGTCTGTTTCTATTACAGGTCACACAATTGATAGCTGCTGATTTGCAAAGACTCACCAATCTGCTGGCCATACGATTGATTGGTTGTGTGCGTGGTATGCATGGGGAGCGCTCCAATCCACATTGGCAATTGTTTTTAGGGGGGAGGGGGTTGTTTACTTGGGGTGATTATGCTATTTTGATATTTAATACATTTTGATACGCATTGTGAGAAACTGGTTCTCTAGCTTTTTGGAAAATTCTTTATTTTGACTTGTACCCACTATTCTCCTTAACATATGTAGCAACTTTGGTGTCACTACCATGTATGGGGGCTGTGCTATTTACTGCCAAATTCAGCACAAAATTACGCGGAAATTAATGGAATTTTGGGCGAAATTACGAATCAATATACAAAATCAATTGAATTTACAAATCGTAATTACGTATAAGCGTAAATGCACGCAAAATTTTGCGTAAACGTAATTAGCTGATTACGAACATCACTGGCAATCAGAGCCCACAAACAGAAGGCTCTGTTGCTGGGCAGAAAAGGGGGGGGGGGTCATTTTTGTGCTAAGATGTAGTGCTCTGCAGTGAGCTCTTAAAGCTGCAGAGCACCAATTGGTAAAAAATATCCTGGTCACTAGGGGGGCGTAAACCTACAGTCCTTAAGTGGTTAAGGGGAGTCTGAAGCGATTGCAAAAAAACCCTCAAAAAACAAATAAATACCGAGGAGAGGGAAGGCTACCCGCTCCTCGTATGGTCCCCGCATTTCAGCGCTGGCTTCCCGTTAACAGTCTCCGATCGATGGGTCGGAAACTGCTCTTCTCCACTGCAGGAGCCTTCGGCTGTCTTTGGGTGCTCCTGAAGACGGGACTATTCGTACTGAGCCTGCTTCATACTGTGTCTTTGGGAGCACTCAGGCTCCTGAAGACTAACAAAGCCTCCTGGGGGATCCTGGGATGGAACAAGCAAAAATTAGAAAGCAAGCAAAAAATAGGACCTTGAGCCTTCCTTCTTCTTAGCTGAGTATCTGTTTTTTGCTTTGTTTTTCAATCGCTTCAGACTCACTTTAAGCTTGAATGACACAGTTATTAAATAGCCCTTTTCCCACTTTCACTGTAATGTTTTTCAGAAGATGTGGTTATATAAGGAGAGGTTACGGTTGGGCAAATTGATCCTGAAGATGTTTGACAGATCCCCTAATCGTGAAAAATGGGGCCACACTTGATTCGCCTCTGTGAAATGCAGCTAAAAAATTGACTCTTCACTAACGGTTAATATCCTAAAATACAGCTTTATTTTTCTTTTCTGAGCTTCTTATGTCACAATATATCTTAGGGATGAACCTTCAACTCCACAGAAATTGGCTTTGCCTGGTTAGGAGATAAAAAGATCTGATGTCAAAGTCTTTGTGAACAAAGTCAGCACTTTATGATGTGTTTCTCTTCTGTAGAGTTTGCCGAGCTGGTCAGGACCGACGTGACCTTGAAGATTCCCCAGGGCACTTTCTTCTGACAAGAGGATGAGAAGATCTGCAACGTCAAGTGCAAACACAAAGCAATCTTCTCAACCTCCTCTACCAAACCGTTCACTGGAGGGAGACAAAATGTATTATTTGTTAAAATATTATTATCTATTATTTGTTAAAAACAAACTATTTTCAAAGGTGAACTGTGTCTCTCCTTACAACATCTCACACAAATGAGAACACATTTTTGTCAAATTTTTATTCTGTCTTTTCATGGGACAACACTAAAGATGTGACGCTGTGATATGCCATGTAGTCAGTGTTCAGATTGTATAATGGCGTAAATTTCCTGTCCCATCAAAATAACTCAGTACGTAGCCATTAACGTCTAAACCACTGGCAACAAAACTGAGTACACCCCTACGTGAAGTAAGTTAGCATTCTGCCCCAAGCAGAGGCGTAGCTATGGGTGGGGACATATGTCCCCCAGTGCAGCACTGTGAGGGTGCTCAGCACGGACATTGCATCCCCACATGCATGAGAGGTGGCTCGCTGGCTGCCCAAAGTGCCCCTGCTTCTCTCCAACCCTCTGCAGAAATGGTAACCGCAGCAGAATACGGCTATCTAAAGGGGGCACATCTGGCTATCTAAACGGTGAATGGGGGCACATCTGTCTAACTAAAGGGGCACACATTTAGCTATTTAAATGGGGGCACATCTGGCTATTGGAATGGGGTGAGGGGGCACATATAGCTATCTAAATAACTTTTGACTTCACCCATGACCATGATCCCATTTTGATGTGTGGCCACGCCCATTTTGTCCAGATGGGGGCGCAAAAATTGTCTTTGTCCCCGGGAGCTGAAAACCCTAGCTAGGCCTCTGGCCCCAAGTGTAAATAGTGTGTGCCCACCATTATTTTCCAGCACGGCCTTAAAGGGGAACTGAAGAGAGAGGTATATGGAGGCTGTCATGTTTATTTCCTTTTAGACAATACCAGTTGCCTGGCAGCCCTGCTGATCCTCTGCCTCTAATACTATTAGCCATAGCTCCTGAACAAGCATGCAGCAGATCAGGTGTTTCAGTGGTTCAGACTTATAAGTCTGACCTGACAAGACTAGCTGCATGCTTGTTTCTGGTTTTAATCAGATACTACTGCAGAGAAATAGACCAGCAGGGCTGCCAGGCAACTGGTATTGATTAAAAGGAAATAAACATGACAGCCTCCATATACCTCTCTCTTCAGTTCCCCTTTAACTCTCTTGAGCATGGAGGTCACTAGAGCGTCACAGGTGGCCTCTGGAATCCTCTTCCGCTCCTCCATGATGAAGCTGGCGGAGGTTAGAGACCTTGTACTCCTCTCCCTTCTGTGTGAGGATGCCCCACAGAGGCTCAATAGGGTTTATGTCTGGGGATAATGCTTGGCCAGTCCACCTCCTTTACTCTCTGGTTTCTTTTAGGGAGTGAGCAATGGCACAGCTACAAATACCAGGGCCCCTCAGCAAAACTTTGATGGTGCCCCCTTAATGATCACAACCCTTCTCTTACCTCCCCCTTGGTGATTCTTAGAGCCTGGGGGCCCATCTCACAAGGGTCATAAAACAAGGGTGGCCATCCGGATCTTCACACCCATAACAAGTGTAGCCATAAAAGCACCTCATCTGGAGTATCAGTGGAAGGGAAGGTCAGTAGTTGGGCCCCTCCCACACACCTGTGGGGCCACCCGGGGCTGCTCCCCTGTAGTTATGCCCCTGGGAGTGAGGATCATTCAAAGAGGAACTGTAACCCAGGATTGAATTTCGTTTCTTACAGTAGCTGATGCCCCCTTTTCTATGAGAAATCTTTTCATTTTCACAAATAGATCATTGGAGTGATGGGGGGGGGGGGGGGGGGGTTGGGTGTCTATATGACTGATATTATGGTGAAACCCCTCCCACAGTGATGTCATGACCATGGTCCTGACAGTTTCCTGTCTGTGAACCTTGTTGCATTGTGGGAAATAATGTCTTTTTCCAACTGCCAAGCTAGCAGTATCTCCCTCTGTGCATAGAACTCTCAGTAATGAACATTCCACGCAGATCACCTGGCAGGACTAAAGATGTCACCACCAGTTATACATTTCGGAATGTAAATCAGGGAGAGGAAAGATTTTACAATGGGCAAACATTGACTAAATAATTTATATATAATTATTGTAAAAATTAAGCACTTTTTATATGACATCATTTTCACTGGCGTTCCTCTTTAACTGCTGGTTCCCTGAAATAAAACCAAACCTGGCAAACCCCGCATGATTGTTCCTCCTCTACACAGATATAAATGCAAAATCAGAGTCAACAAAACACTCAGCTCTCCGCTCAGTGCTTATAGGTCCGCCTCTCGTCATCCGAAAACAACACGATACAATCGCAGCGTCTGCTTAATTTGCGACGGGAAGGATTAGCATGTTCATAAGCATGGATGAACCGTCCCGTTACCAGTGCTTAAAAAATAAATTGGTTTCGAGGCGACCGCGCGGGATTAAAAGCATTTCATTCAATAAGTGGATTCTAGACATCTGTTTTTTTCAGGGAGGAGTGGATTAATGTCGATAGAATGTTTGCTTTGAAACAGTGGCATTGCTTTCTGCCGCAGATAATCGTACCGCCGCGCCTCCTGATTCTGATGGAAGGGTGGGAGCATCGTACACAAGCAATATGGCAAGCCGGGCGCTGGAGGGAAATATGTAGATTTTACATCCAATGAAACATGTGCGCAGGCAAAACGCCACGGAAATAAATGAGTATTGGATATATTAATGGATGTGTGAATAAGGCGGAACGCTGGAGGGCTTGGAATGCGTCAGGGAAGTTGCGACGTTTGTTGCCGACAGGAATGATAGATCAGATGGTTATCATACAGCACGATACGGGCGTGGTCATTTCACATGGACATTTACAGAGGAACGGTAGCGAAAAACGTAATTTCTATTTTACAATACTCATTTATAGATTATTTAGTCAGTGCTTGCCTAGTTTAAAATCTTTTCTCACGATGATCTACATTCTGGGAATTTATTACAGGTGCTGACATCTTTAGTACTGGCAGGTGATCTCTGCAGAATGTTTGTTTACTGAGCGTTCCGAAGCCAGTACAAGACATACCTAGTCTCCCAGAATGCTCGGGAAGGGGAGGGTAGTATTCCATATAGCTAAACAGCCTAGGCTGTGAGATCAGAGGGCGGGGCTACATATCAATATACAAGAATATATAGATATAGTGCGCTTCCTCTCTTTAAAAGTCTAGCCCTGCCTATCTGTGTCCACAGAAACAACCATGAGTCCCAGAGGGCAATCCAGTTTTCCACCGTAGTCAGATGTTCAAATTACCCTCAGAAAGGTAACAGAAAACATATAATAGCGCAGGCTGCTGAAACAGGATCATTCATAATCCACCACCAAAGGTGGCAAAAAAACACACCGTGTATGTTTAAAGGGTCACCACTCTAAACAAGTGCACCCACCACCAGCAGGAGCCACACTCACCTTTGCCAATACCTATCCAAACGTCTGAGGCAAGTATCATAGGCTTAGCTCTAATAAGGATTGATAGTAAGAGACAGATCCACATAAAAAATCCTCCTCCTCCACACAGGCAATCAATAGCATCCCGCACCAAATTTACCATAAGGCACTGTAGGCTGGTGCCTACAGGCACCTGATCATGGAAAGACGGTTCAATCCCCTTCCAGAGCGCCTCCTTCCCTATGCAGAGTGTAACTGAAAGGTTACTCACCCAGCTCCCAGCATTCCACTGACAAGATCTCCCATTAGACAGGGTCACCTCTAGCTACGTAATAGTTGGAGGCACCTCTAGCTACTTAGTGTTCAGTAGCCAGAAGTACCCTCAATACTAGTGGCCCATACTCACGGGCTACAATTGTCGCCGCAACACGCGGCGCGCGCGTGTTGCGGCGACAGGTCGCCCGTGAGTATGGGCCATCGCACCAGGCGATTGAAAGTTTCAAGCGCCTGGCGACAGTCGCTGCCGCAACTGTTGCTAGTCCGCGTGAGTACGCGGACTAGCGACAGCAACCTCCATTGAGGTATACGGAGCTTCCGGCGGGGGAGGAGGAACGTCGGCAACAGCTTCCGTCGCACCGCTGGTCCCTCTTCCGCGTGTGTACACGGAGAGACCTGGCAAGGAGCTGTCGCCGGCCTGTCGCCCACACGCTCACGTGTGCTGGCGACAGGCCACTTTTGCTGCCCGTGAGTATGGGCCATAAGGGACACCTCTAGCTACCTCTGACGGTCAAGGAAAGTAAGGGAGAAGTGACAGTTGGGCCAGCCAGCACATTTGCGGTTTGGTTTGGCAGTGGTTTATAGGTTCATGGAGGGCGAAATCTATTGTGCCAGGACATCTGTGGCTATAGGCTCCTTTGATGTAAATCCGGACCTGATAGCCTCTATGCATCTAAAAACTATAAAGCTTAGTCTTCTACATGGTCTTCAAGACACCGCATGCAATGTCCACCAGACGCAACGTTGATTGAGTGCAACATTCTCATGGATGTGGATCACTGAACTCTGTGTCTTTATCTTACTGGAGTTATCGAGTTTTTCTTTTGGCAATGGGAACAACGAGGAAACGCCTGCAAGAAAATCTCTTTGATGGACAAAAAAAATAAGCCCTCCAAAAAAAATCTGTTTCCCTTTAAACAATGATAGCTCTAACAAACCTTGTATGGATGTGTCTTTGTATTCAGTTCCTGATTACAGTGTTAAGTAATAACCCGTTGTACATCCTTTTATATACTTAATACTAATGTTCGGAGATAGAACAGCTGTGCAGAAGAGTCTAAAAGTATTCTTCAGTCTCACTTATCACAGGAAAGAGACGTTTCTCCCACAATTCTCAATGCCATATGCCTTCCATAGAATCCAATAAGTGGTGCTACAGCCGTGAAGATCACCGCGACCTTCTCGGCGTTAATACCACTCTACGCAACGCTGTGAGGTGTGAAAATTCGTATTTAGAAGAAGCTGTATCTGCTGCATGTAATGAACGATTATCCAATAAATCAGCTAATTACCATTCCGGCCCTGAGCCATCATCTTAAAATTAGTCAGAGTAGGAGATAAAGACCATGACTAACACCAAATTCTTTATAGCTCAATTAATAGGAATCAGGTGGGAAGAGGTGTGACTAGCAAAGGCAGATGCCTCCATAGTACAGAGATGAGGATAAAGTAGTTTGACGAAAGTCAAGACTCAGCAAGGCTCAAAGTAAAAAAGAAAAATTGGCCTATGGACCAGAAGCAAAAAAAAGAGAGATATACTTACCTGAGTAGTGAGAAGCTTCCCAGATGGTCCAGGTCACGGCTGGACTTACCATAAGGCACTGTAGGCATGTGCCTACAGGCGCTTGCTGATGGAAAAGTGGCTCACCCCCTTCCCCTAGTGCCTCCCTATACAGAGTCCTGAGCAGAGTGTAAATGAGAGGATACTCAATCAGCTCTTGGCATTAGAGATGGCCCGAACCTCTGATTTTAGGTTCGTGAACCTCCGCAAACGTTCGTGAACTTGCGAACCGCAACAGACTTCAATTGGGAGGCGAACTTTGTAAAACTAGAAACATTTATGCTGGCCACAAAAGTGATGGAAAAGATGTTTAAAGGAGTCTAACATCTGAGTTTTTGCATGGATGAGTGGGATAGACGCCAAAAGTCCCAGGGAAAAATCTGGATTTGATGCAAAGCAGCGTTTTAAGGGCAGAAATAACATTGAATGCTAAATTGGAGGCCTAAAGTGCTTTAAAACATCTTGCATGTGCATACATCAATCAGGGAGTGTAATTAGAGTACTGCTTCACACTGACACACCAAACTCACTGTGTAACGCACCACAAACAGCTGTTTGTGTAGTGACGGCCGTGCTGGACTGGTGCGTACCATGGCGAGAGTGCAGGCGATAGCGGTTTTCCAGCACATATGGTCGGGCTGAGGTAGCTCAATGAAAGAACAACAGTGACTGTCCAGCTGATCGAATTTGGTCTGTCCACAATGAAGCAACGACCTTATTATCTTTGGTGTGCGTCCACCCCTCCCACCGAGACACTCATATAGCCGGCGGTCATTGCTTCATTGTGATACGCAAGCCCCTTCACCGCGGCAAGGTAACGATCATGAAGGGGAATTGGCAATTGTACATGCCTTTTGTTTTGTTGTTGCAGCTGCAGTGCAGCCAGAAAAATTAGGCAGACATGTACACGCACCAGAAAAATTAGTATAACGGCCTTAAAAATTCAGGAATCCGCCTGGACCTGACCACCCTGTTGGTGGTGGTGGAGAAGGCAGTCATGCGGCCTGCAGGCAGAGATGCTGTGTGGGGACCGACTTAGTCTTGGGGCAGGCAGTCGCACGGCGTGCAGGCAGAGATACTGTGTGTGGGGACTGACTTAGTCTTTAGGCAGGCCTGAGCGTGCTTTGCAGACCAGGCATCCATGGTCAGATGGACCCTTGACCCAACGTTGTGTGCCAGAGATGTCACCACTTGCCTTTCAACATCACGGTACAGTTTAGGTATCGCCTTTTTTGAGAAATAATTGCGGCCTGGTATCTTCCACTGCGGTGTGTGGCTTTGCTTTTGTGTGCTGCTTTTCCTCAAGTGGTCATCCCATTGCAGTTTGTGCTTCGTAATCATGTGCCTTCGTAAGGTAGTTGTCCCTACGCGGGTCTTGGTGTTTCCATGGCTCAATTTTTGGTGGCAGAGAGTACAGATGGCATTGCTCTCATCTGAGGTAGACACACAAAAAAAATGTCTACACCGCTGAGCCCTAGGATGATGGCACTTTGGTAATGGCTGCCAACGGAGTGTTAAGTGGGGTGCCAGAATCAGAGCAGGAGGAGGAAGATATGTCACGCTTCCGTGCGGAAGCTGAGGAAGATGAGGTGTTCTGTGTTAAATAGTCAACTACGTCCTGACAATGCAGTAGAAAGAAAACAGCGCTGGGCACCAAAACTAATGCTTGCTAGTTTATTCCAGGATCATACAGACATTCAAAGTATGGGGGTAACAGAGGCCTAACAGCCGTTTCGCGGGATAAAAGTTGCCCGCTTCCTCAGAGACCAAAAGAACAGTGCAGATTGTCCCCTTAAATACACAAACAGGTACGTATTCACTCACCAAACCGCAGTACACCGTCAGTCCGGGCGCCCAGCGCCTTTGTTACCCCCATACTTTGAATGTCTGTATGATCCTGGAATAAACTAGCAAGCATTAGTTTTGGTGCCCAGCGCTGTTTTCTTTCTACTGCATACGAATCACTACAGCTGAGAGCACATTACTGCTGAGCCTTTCCGGATCACCTTGCAGTTAGCCATCATCGAGTGCCAGCTCTCCTTCCTTGTACTCCTCTGTGGTTGGTATATTACGTCCTGACAATATTGGGGGTTGATGGCACGTGCCTTCTTCTGAACACTGTACTTTGGTCGAGGGCCGCACGAAATCACGACAGCGCGACCTCAAACAGACCTGCCAGGTGGCCTGCCTCTGGCTCTGCCTCTTGTTTTGTCCATATTGGGGGGGATGAAGTGAAAGGTATGCACTGGCTTGGCTAATGCAATGTACGGTCACACAGGTGCAGTGAACAGGTATGCAGTGACTGTGGTATTAAATTGCACACTGCGTGCTCTCACGTAGGTAGGTGGGTGCACTGAACAACAGGTAGGTATATGCAGTGATGGGTATTACAAATGTGCACCTGTCACATACACATACCGTGAACAAGTGCAATGACTGGTGGTATTAACACTGCGTGCACTCACATAGGTAGGTGGGGGCACTGAACAACAGGTAGGTATATGCAGTGCTGCTGGGTATTACAAATGTGCACCTGTCACACACACGTACTGTGAACAGGTACAGTGACTGGTGGTATTAAATATTACACTGCGTGCGCTCACGTGGGTGCACTGAACAACAGGTAGGTAGGTATATTCCGTTGGCGCTTTATAAATCAATAATAATAATAATAATATGCAGTGCTGCTGGGTATTACAAATGTGCACCTGTCACACACACACACGTACCGTGAACAGGTGCAGTGACTGGTGGTATTAACAATGCGTGCGCTCACGTAGGTAGGTAGGTAGGTGGACTAAACAGTGAACAGGTGCAGTGATTGGGATTAAAAATGTGCAGCTGCCTGTCAGTCTGTCACACACACATGTAGTCACTGAATGTGCTGGGCCTGGCAGTGGCACAGTAGGAATTAAGGGGCTAATTACTGTAGGCACAGGAGTGAGTCCAATGCCTGATGCTGCCTGCATTTTATAAGGGGGGGAGGGCCTCCAGGAAGGAGTGTAGCCTGATTGGCTACAATGTGCCTGCTGACTGTGATGTAGAGGGTCAAAGTTGACCCTAATGATGTACTATGGGAGCTAATTGAACTTCCGGAGAAGTTTGCAGTTTACCGCCATCGCGAACCCCGGAAGTTTGGCATTTCACTGACTCAATCTCCTTTCAGTCAGGGGCACCACTAGCTACTTAATACTGAGTGTACCTTTGGCTCCCTAATGCTAAGGGGCACCTGTAGCTACCTATGACGGGTAAAAGTAGTAAGGGAGAAGTTACAGATGGGACAGCCAGCACACTTGCGGTGCAGTTCGGCAGGGGGTTTGTAGGTTCATGGAGGGCAAAGTCTAGGGTGCTAGGAAATCCATGCCTATAGTCTCCTGTGATGTACATCCAGCCCTGGACCATATGGTCCGCATCCATACTGGGCATGCGTAAGCAAGGACCGGGCATGCTCAGTAGAAAGAAATACTTTTGCACAGGAGGAAAAAAAAGCCATATACGTGCAGCTTCATTCTGTTGGGTATACACAGATTCTACTTTTTTGTGAACAATAGGTATGCACTCATACATGACTGGGAGCATGGGGAGAAGAAGAAGATTGGTGGGTTCCACAAGGATCCAGGAAACCTCTGAGCCATCCAGAGACTTCCAGCTTCTGATCTTTCAATTTTGTATTGCCTTCTTCTAAGTAGCTACAAGAATTCTTCTAACGTTGTCATATGAGTCTCCATGTTGATTGAAGTCTTGCTTGCAGATAAGCCACCAGGAGCATCCATCCTCTTCAAAACCCCAAGCTCAGCTGGTGAAATCCCATTGGCTAGGAGCATAACTACAAACCATGAGAACCTACATCAAATGTTTTATGGGGAACCCCTCCTTCACCTACCTTGTGGTGACCTTGTGGCCAGGGCATCCATTAGCCAGAGCTCATATAACAAGTGGACCCAGCATGACCACCCCTTCCCCATGACAAGTGAACCAATCATGACCCTCTTCTTAACACTGGGCCCACCATAAAAAGTGCAGCCAGAACATTCTCTTTCCCCACCTACAACAGGAACAGCCACCAAGAGAAGACCCATCTTTCAATGGTGGTGGTAGATGACATATGTTTTTTTCTCCAGAGTGAGGTCCTCCTCTTCAAAGCCACCATCAAGCAGCTATCCTTCACCTCTTAAGCGGCCCCAAGTCTTCTCCTGCCTGATGTGACATTGCACAACATGAGAGAGCAGAGGAAAAGGAGGTGAGCAGCAAATTAGTTTGAAGCCACCTTGGCCTGGTGGTAAGTGATGCAGCCACAGCAGACTAAGGTGAGGAATCCCTTTGTTATTGTAATTAAGGGCCAGAGGTGTATCTAGAGGGGTGCAGGCATGACTTGTGCCATGGGCGCCACAGCACCATGGGCACCATGCTTGCTCCTGTGCAGGGACGGGTCAAGACCAAGTTGCGCCTGGGGCAAGGTCAGGTTTTGGCGCCTAAAGGTCAGGTTTTGGCGCCTAAACTGCCATTCATTTTGCCACCTTTTGAAGAATTCAACAAACTGCGCCTGGGGCAAGATACCCGCTTGCCTCCTCCCCCTAGATCCGTCCCTGCTCCTGTGCTGGGCTGCCATGCCTGCCCCTGTGCTGGGCTGCCATACCTGCACCTGTGTTGTGCCGCTATGCCTGCCCTGTGCTTCAACGTCACTCAGATCTCAGATCAGATTAATTCTGTTATTTGGGGAAAATGACTACTTAACTTATGTATGTAGGATGTACTTGGCTCAGTGTTAGAAAAGAGGACAGATAGGGAATAAGAAGAAATATTTCTAAAAAGTAACTTCAGAAATATTCCAAGCCAAAAACACACAGGCAACCATAACACATGTACGTAAGAAAGGATGCTGTTTTTAAAAGGGAAAGGGAGCTCTGACCGGGGATGGGGTGCACAATTTCAGTGTTTGCCATAGGCTCTCACCCAGATATACCCGTGTTCAGAGCCTTTATCTAAGCTCACTGTGCAGGGGAGATCAGTGGGGTCATTCAGGAGACGTGTATGATTTGTCTATGTAACAGTAACATGGGCCAGTTAAGTAAGACAAAGTGCACTATAACTGCTCTTATCCTTTAATTATCTTTTTCCCATTAAATCTACGACATTTCCATTACTACAGCACCGTAATGAATCCTTGTCATATTTCAGTAATTATTGGATTTTTCAGCATGTCATGAGACCTTAACGCATGTTCCAGTAGCCCTCTCCCATCCTTCATGAACAATGCAAAGTGTCTAGACTGCCGGGACGGAATTATCCTGCGCAGCACTTAGAGAACAATGAGTGCTCTACGCGTATCACATCTCGCTGGTGGAACGGGACTCGGCGTGAATTTCACCGTAACGCTGTAATGTGAGACAAGGATGGGAACATTCATCTGTCTACAGATTGGAATCCCTACATCACAGACAGCGATGAGTGAAAATGCAGATATTCTTTTTCGCATTCATTTGCAAAAAATGTTAAATTCATCTTTCGAGCGAAAATGCCATTGTAAATCATTTTGTAATAAGTTTTGTGATTTTTTTAAAAAAAATTCTTGTGAATATGTGCACTAAAATAAATGCTTTTTCACGTTTTTGTAAATTTTCACGCTAAAATAAATTATTTTTGGGGGTTTTGCCGTAAAAATAATAATATTTCAAAATTTTGCAAATTTTTGCCATATCGTGACAATATTTTTGCAAAAAAAATTTTAAAATTGAAAATGCCATTTTCTATGGGAAATTGACTTTGGTGGAATTTCGCGAGCAACACTGATCACGCCTAAACTTATCATTTCTAAACTTATCATGCGTAAACTTATCACGCCTAAACTTATCATGCCTAAACTTATCACGCCTAAACTTATCACGCCTAAACTGAGTTTAGGCATGATAAGGGGCTTTTCACCAGCGTGTTAACTGTTAGCATGCTTTTGTGGATCAAGCCCTTAGAGTTAGAAAACCGCACATGCGCAGTACTGTCACGCCGGCCGCCGTGATGAGGCATAGTGTCACCGGTAAGGAAGTTTCAGCCTGACACTTGGCCCTGGGTCGCCGGTGGTGTATTCTGCAACCGGACTGGCAGAGGAGCCAGGAGGATGCCGGAGACCTTTCTACCTATGGTGGGCTGGAGAAAGCCCCAGATTTTGTTTATTTTTACTGCTCATGGTCCTTTTAAAGGAGATCTCAAAGCAATTTACCCACCGCAAAAGTACTTTCGCAAGTCAGACAAAAATCTTAGTGGACTTCGAGAATATAATTTTGTGTAACTTGCAAAAATTACTTGAACATTGAACAAAATAAAGATTACCCACAAAACTGTTATTGGGGTCAGAATCATAACTGCGAAAATAAATGATGTAACTATGTAACTAAAAACTCCCGGAAGTGAAACTATCCATTGAACTCACCAGCAGCAAATCGTTCAGAAGAGTGCAGGGCCCATATGCAATTAACTATCAAAATTGTTATTATTATAATTTTTTTCTTTTTGGAGGCTTAAAAGGCAATTATTGCACACTTTCTGTAAATCCAATAAACTTTATTTCACTTCTCAAATATCACTGTGTGTCTGCTATATAATATATTTAACTGACATTTGTGATTGTAACAAACAACGATTTATACAGGAAAATCATGACGATTAACAACGTTGCCCAAACTTTGGCATCCCACTGTAAATATGAGCTTCTGAGGGTCTCAGTTATATTTCTTTTTTTTTTTTTTTGTAATGATTTATTCTCCACCAATCATTTAGCCACTCAGAAAATCAGAAAAATAAGTATTAATAGGAGGTGGGGAACATTTCAAAAGTGGCTTCATAAATCAAATGATATACATTAAAAAGGCCCCTTGAGCTGATGACAGGCAGGGCCGGGCCGAGGCGAGAGGCTCCAGCCTCAGGGTGCAGTGTAGGAGGGGGCGCAGGGTGAGGCAGAGGCGAGAGAGGCTCCAGCCTCAGGGTGCAGTGTAGGAGGGGGCGCACAACTCACTCACCTATCATTCTCCTATTGTGTTTGAAGCAGAGAGAAATAAGATAAGGGGATATGACAGTGACTGCAAGCCAGATAACTAGAGATTATGGTGTTGGGGATGTTGGGGGGTCCCTGGGGCGCCTCTTAGTCTAATAGCAATTAGTGTGTGACAGCTGGGGTGGGAGGGGTGGAGGGGCGCACTTTGGTGTCTCAGCCTTGGGTGCTGGAGGACCTTGTCCCGGCTCTGATGACAGGGGATGAGAATTTAAATGCATACCCACCTTAATTTTTGCCTCCCCCACCCCCCCAACACTAAGGCCACCCCACCCCCCTTTTCTTCCTTACACACACACACACACACACACACACACACACACACACACACACACACACACGCACACACGCACACACGCACACACACACACACACACACACACACACACACACACACACACACACACACACACACACACACACACACACACACACACACACACACACACACACACACACACACCAAAGCCTCCTTATTATAATGGCCCATAGAGGCAGGCAGCCATGTTACTAGAATGGCCTAGCATCTCACAATCACTTCTGGAAAGGAAAGTGGCCCTCACATCACACGCCCACTTCGCTCGCTGCTGAATAAGGAGGAGGTGTGGCTGACTCCTCCCAGATGTATTTGTTGGCAAGGGGCGTGTCTTCAGTGAATGTTTGGGCAGAGACAACAATGTCAGTTCAGTGGAGGAGATTTCTGAGTGGCATAGAGGGGGAGATGAGGTTGTGAATACATAGCCAAAGTGGCTCCAAGGATTGTAACTGCCTGGTGTGTGGTTGGTTAGTTGGTTGGTATTAAAATTTTTGCAAAATAAAAAGGATTTAAAGGGAAGGTTCAAGCAAAATAAAAAAATGGTTCAATGCGTACATTTTTTTTTTGCATTAAACCAGTAATGCGTAAAAATGTATGTGTTAATGTTCCTGCACTAGCGGGAATGCGTAAAAATGTACACAATGCGGCCCGCCGACCTCCGAGGTCGGCAAGCTGCCAGCGGGGGACTGGAGCAGCAGTGAGTGACTACGAGGGCACAGGATGGCTGCATGGGGCTGGTAGAAGCCCCAGGTAAGTGAAACTCATTTTTTTATTTTGCTTGGACATTCCCTTTAAGCACCTTACAGCTGTCTGTTCTCTTCCCACCCTCGCCTCAGTCTGAACCAAACCTCTAATGATAGTCATTGGGGAAACTGATAGCTTCAGCTGATAGAACAATCATCCATTTATTTTCCCTTCCAATGTGACTAAAGGCATGTTTCATACTCACAGACTGACTGAGAGCCAGCAGGCAGCAGGAGATCGCTGAGGTAGAGAGGATCATATGTGAACTGGTTTATTACCTAAGTCTACAACAAGTATGTTTTTGAGGGTTTTTTTTTTTTTTTTACACAACGACGCCCATTTAAAGTAATGTTCTTTTACATGCATATTTATAAACAAAGAAAGCCAGATCTGTAGTGAAAATAACTTAATTTTTTTTTAAACAATATTCATTTACATAGCTCCCAACTGTCCCTTTTTCGGAGGGACAGTCCCTCTTTGGGAGCCCTGTCCCTCTTTCACCCTCCATTTGTCCCTCTTTCAGGACTTTGTCCCTCTTTCTATGTAAATATATATATTTCTATACTAAAAATGTGTTTGATTGACTCTAAACTTTACTCCCAACCTTTAAATTGATATATTACTAATTTTAAAATGTTACGATGAAGGAAAATGAACCAGGATAGAAAGGACTAATGTGGTTTGAATTATAAAACAACATATTTTTCTTATGAAATCTTTATGGTATGTGTGACTATAGGTGTGGTGAAGGCATGGCCAGGGGTGTGGTAGGGGCGTGGCTTAAGTGTTCCTTTTTCTCATCTTAAAAAGTTGGGAGGTATGCATTTATTTAGACAGTGTTTGCCAATTGTAAAATCTTTCCTCACCCCAATTTACATTCTGAAATTTATCAAAGGTGGCAACACCTTTAGTCCTGTCAGGTGATCTCTGCAGAATGTTCGTTTACTGAGAGTTCTTAAGCCAGTGTAAATGACGTCTGGTCTCCCAAAATGCTCAGACAGGAGAATTCCACATAGCTAAACAGCCTAGGCTGTGACATCACTGGTAGGGGAGGGCTACATGCCAATATAGAGCAATACATAGATATAGGAAGTGTTTCTGATGCTGAAACCAGTAAAATTACTGTAAAAGTGGGTATCCAGAATAATTTACTGCATTCTACTTTAAAAACAGAAGTTGGAGGAGCACTCATCCATAGGAAGGAACTATTGTGTGCCCAAGCCTTGGATCCCTGTATCCTCAGAATCCTCAGTAGTCAAATGTAGAAAGGAGGCTGGCACCACCAGAAGTAGAAAAGTAAAAACTAGCTCTTTATTGATCAGTCATAAAATGACAGCATGGTCAAAAATAAGGCTTTGGCGGCGACAGCCCGCTGTTTCGAGCTGTTATAGCTCTTTCTCAAGCCGGACAGCCCATACAATGTTAGCAACAATGACCACACCCTTATATACTGGTCTATGCATCAATTAGCCAATCATTTCAAAATCAGAAATGATTGGCTAATTGATGCATAGACCAGTATATAAGGGTGTGGTCATTGTTGCTAACATTGTATGGGCTGTCCGGCTTGAGAAAGAGCTATAACAGCTCGAAACAACGGGCTGTCGCCGCCAAAGCCTTATTTTTGACCATGCTGTCATTTTATGACTGATCAATAAAGAGCTAATTTTTACTTTTCTACTTCTGGTGGTGCCAGCCTCCTTTCTACATTTGACTGCATTCTACTTTATGTCACTACAGGGCCTCTTTAAATTGTGAACTGCCAGTACATCAGTTATTATATGCACTGTAATAAATAACTACATCAATGCATAAGACAAACATATGTCCTCTGCACCCAACACGTTTCCTGTTAGAACTGAAACAATCCAACTGTCACCCGACACAAGGTCTCCCGGCGTGATCTAAGGCCAGCGACCGCCTCCTCCAGGCCAAATCACTGCAAGATAAACAGTCATTTCAGTCTCTCTAATTACACCCTCCAGCATTAGAGTCGGAAATATGAATTAAGATGTGAAACATCCCACCAGGCCGCCGGATCTGCGAGCCAGTGAGAGTTACGCTATGAAAGGAGACAGCGTTTCATACATTTCTATCCCGCCGCGTTTGTTTGGGAAACATTTACCCCTCATCCCGGAGGAATTAATGGGGTATGGCGAGAATAATCATTAGGCCACAGCTTGCGTGTTATTCCGGTCATCCATTTAGGCTCGGTTCACAGTAGCCGGAGAGTTTCCTGCAAAAGCAGGATCGCAACACAATGGAACAGGAAAGTCACGCCAGAACAGGTTCATCCATAAGGAAAATCTAGCAGTTGCCTAGGGCTTAAAGTCTAGGGGCCTAGTGGATGCTCGCCACTCGCCAGGACCAGACCATCCATGAGGCAACTTAATTCAGGCGGCAAAGCTGTGGGACGGCAGCAGGCAGAAATCAGGAGTGGACACTTCGAGGGGAGAGTGACATTGCCTCTCACCTGCCATTTGCCCAGCCGCTCTGCTCAGCACCACACCAGAAGGGCCTGAAAACCGGCTACTGGCTGCCTGCAGACAGCAGCTGTAGCTACAATGAGGAGCCACCACCAATGGAGGAGGACTGGAGGAGGGAGGAAAGAGTCCATGCAGGAGTGACAGCCTTAGACACCTATACCTGGCTACCTATACTGGGGGCACCTATACTTGGCTACCTATACTGGGGACACCTATAGTTGGCTACCTATACTTGGAGCACCTATACCTGGCTATCTATACTGGGGGCACCTATACCTGACTACCTATACTGGGGCACCAGTACCTGGATACCTATACTGGAGCACCTATACCTGACTACCTATACTGGGGGCACCCAGGGCCGGGCCGAGGCATAGGCAGGAGAGGCTCCAGCCTCAGGGCGTAGTGTAGGAGGGGGCGCACAATTCATTCAGCTGTCATTCCTAATTGTGTTTGAAGCAGAAAGAAATACGAAAAGGGGATACATGGCAGTGACTACAAGCCAGATAACTAGATATTAAGGTGTTGGGGAGGTTGTGGGCCCTGTGGCCCTCTTAGTCTAATAGTAATCAGTGTGTGACAGCTGGGGTGGGAGCGATGGAGGGGTGCACTTTGGTGTCTCAGCCTTGGGTGCTGGAGGACCTTGTCCCAGCTCGGGCACCTATATATATATCTGATTACCTATACTGGGGGTACCTATACCTGGCTACCTATACTGGGGTCACCTATACCTGACTACCTATATTGGGGGTGCCTATATCTAGCCACCTATACTGGGGGTGCCTATACCTGGCCTCATATACTTGGCGCACCTATACCGGCCCTCATATACTGGGGGCGCCTATACCTAGCTACCTACCAATATTGATGGTGTGTTTTTTGTCGCCCCGCAGCTATAAGGAGCAGCGCAAATTATCGGGTGCTGTGCACTCATTCCAAATCCGGGGAGCATCTTTACAAGTTTGCATGAAGCAGCAAAAAGTCTAGAACTGGCCCCGACGCAATCCCCCATGAAATCGTACTAAAAAAGCCAGGTGACCATCAACTGTTGGCAAAAACAGCTATCTTGCCTAGGGCCCCATTCCATCTTACTCCGTAATCCTTAATTAAGTACGCTGTGGCATGCGCAATACACCCCAGACTGAAGGACTTTACGGGACGAATAGCGGAGGATCCAGATGGCGCAGGAGGGCGGCGAGGGAGCGATCAGCCTAAAGGGGGTGAAGGAAGCAATAGGTATGTATCATTTTTATGTCCCTGTCTCAGGTTTCCTTTACATGATGCTCCTGTGTCGTTCGATGTGACATAAATCTAGAAGCGTTTATGGCAATATTCCTAGCTGCACGTCTGGTGGAACTCTTCCCCGTAGATGGCATGGAGCTATTCGGCGGATCTGTGACAAGGAATGGGTTAATAAGGAGTTTATCCCACTTTATCCTTCCCATTACTTTCCTGTCACCACCGTCAGTTCTGCGCTAATCCAGCTCAGTCACTTAATACGTCAATCACACAATGGTCAAGTGTGCGCCGGGCTGACCTCTGCGGAAAGCTGTCTTTCCTTCCTATCGTTTTCAATTAACCTTTTATGCCACTGATTGCCCGCTGGAAGAAGTATTAAGCTTCACACTTTTGTCATTTAAACAGCCTGAATCCCTGGATCTTATCTTAAGGGGAGCTCTGGTCTTTGAGCAATTCATCTGGTCTCTTTACCACACTCATAAATATCATTTAAATTTAATTTTGTTTTTTAAACCGCACAAAACGCGAGATTGCCTCAGCTAAGCGGCATCGTTACTTCCTGTGCAGGTCCGTGCAGCTGTTAGAACTGACAGGCTGACGAATGCTGAGTGTGAAGGGGGACGTTCCTGCAGGAGGTAGTTATTAGTGATTATTGTTATCCGCTAATTACGATTACACAAAATTTTGCATACAATTTCGCAATTGCGCCCATAAGTAATTACGATTTGTAAATTCAATTGATTTCACATAGTCGTTTGTAATTTCGCGTAAAATTTTGCGTAATTTCATGCCGACTTTAGCAATGAATAGCAAAGCCCCCATACATGCAATTGACACAAAAATGACTATGAAAAAATTGCTACATTCGTTAAGGAGACTAGTGGGTACAAGTCAAATAAATAATTTTCCAAAATTATACAGTGTTAGACCAAGCACTCCAATGTGTCTAAGCCCATTTTTTTGGCATGTGATTTCAATTACCGTATATACTCACATACAAGCCGAATTTTTGACCCCCAAAAAGGGGGTCAAAAGTTGCGGGGTCGGCTTGTATGCGAGTCTTCCCTGGTGGTCTAGTGGTCGGGTGGTGGGTGGGTGGGCGGTTGGTCCGCGCCCCGCTCCCCCCCTCCCCGCTCCCCCCGCGGCCGCCGCTGCTATTACCTGCTTAGGCAGCGGCCGCTTCCTAATCCGCGGTTCCCCTGGTAACGGCGATACAGATCGCCGCTACAGGGAGCCGCGCTCTTTCCTGCCCCCTGCAACGTCACAGCAGCAGCACCGGGCGTGCTGCTGTGATACACTCTACAATTTGAGAATGAGAAGGGGAACGCGGATTAGGAAGCGGCCGCTGCCTAAGCAGGTAATAGCAGCGGCGGCCGCGGGGAGGGTGGGAGCGGGGGAGCGGGGCGCGGACCAACCACCCAAACACCCACCCACCCACTATACTGGCTAAACTGGGCACTTTACTAGCCATACTGGGGTACTATACTAGCTAAACTGGGCACTATACTAGCTAAACTGGGCACTATACTAGCTATACTGAGGCACTACCTACCCATACTGGGTGCTATACTGGCTAAACTGGGCACTTTACTAGCCATACTGGGGCACTATACTAGCTAAACTGGGCACTATACTAGCTAAACTGGCCACTATACTAGCTATACTGAGGCACTACCTACCCATACTGGGCGCTATACTGGGCACTATACTGGCTAAACTGGGCACTTTACTAGCCATACTGGGGCACTATACTAGCTAAACTGGGCACTATACTAGCTAAACTGGGCACTATACTAGCTATACTGAGGCACTACCTACCCATACTGGGCACTACACTAGCTGTACTGGGCTCTATACTAGCTAAACTGGGCACTATACTAGCTAAACTGGGCACTATACTAGCTATACTGAGGCACCACCTACCCATACTGGGCACTATACTAGCTATACTGGGACACACTGGGGGGCTGCAAAAATCCAGCATTTCCTACCCCCGGCTTATATGGGGGTCAATCATTTTTCCCTGGTTTTTCAGGGAAAAGTTGGGGGGTCGTCTTATATGCGGGTCGGCTTATATGCGAGTATATACGGTACGTGTCTGAATAAAGAGCTATTTCTTCAAGAGTGGTGCTGCTGATCTTGGTTTCTCCAAAAAGACCTTGCAGTTTTTGAGAAAATCGATTTTAAAAAACATTTTTCTTTGCATTTTTAAAATCAATTTTTTTCAAAAACTACAAGGTGTTTTTGAAAAATTATGTTTTTTCCTTGTACCCGCTATTCTGTTTAACATATGTATCACTTTTAGTAGTAAAAGCATGTATGGGGGCTTTACTATTAACCGCCAAAGTCAGCACAACATTTTGCAAAATGATGCAAAAAATATGCGAAATTATGAAATATTACGCATAATTATGAAATATTACGATTACACGCTAAATTAATTACGGTTTTTTTTTTGAAATTTTGCACTACGATTACGATGAGTAATTGCAAATTTTGATGTGAAATTTCGCACGTGAGAGATTTCGGGCCACCACTGGTAGTTATGCTATGAAATGGAATAGGAGCTGCTGCAGGTCAAAATGCCACATGGTGCACCTCTCCCCATGACAACAGCTGCGCCTCAAAGCTTACGTCAAGCAGTAACAGACTAATTCCAAAGAATGTGGCGGACGCAACACTTTCTCTATCCCCTGTAAATTACAGTTTTAGTTTTGGAACCTTAAGAAACCAAACTGAATTGCCTGGAGTTTTCCTTTAAGGATTAAGTGTCCTTGTTGGTAGCATAAATTATTTCTATCCTCTCCTCTACATTCATCCCAACCTCCCTCCCCCATTTACCTCCCTCTCCATTTATCCCTCACTCTCCTCTCTGCCATTAAGGCAATGGGGGCAATTGCCATTGGAGCACCCAATCGCTGCAGCCCCCCCCCCCCCCAGCACCCTGGTTGTTGTCCCCGCCCCCCTCCCAGCTGCTCTGGAGTACCCAGGGCCCTGCACAATGTGTGGGTGCATTGTAATAACTAACCCGTCCGGGGAGCTGCTACATCCCTGCTCTGTCTGCCTCATGGTTTGCCGCAGGTTACACATAACATACCTGACATCTTGGAGAAGAGGCAGGCAGTGGGGCTGAAGACGGAGCATGGACAGTGAGTTATTACAATGCTCCCCTATGCTTCGTGCAGGGGCCCCAGGGAGCAGTTGGGGGAAAGAACACCTGGGGGATGCACTTGCCAGATTGGGAACCATGGGGGCTGAATTTGCTGGGGGGTAGGGGCCCCCGATTACTTTTCCCCCATGACCAGGGCTGGATTTCTGGAAAGGCCACAAAGGCCTGGGCCTTGGGCACCTGCAGCCCGAGGGGGCGGCTGAACATGAAATGGTGGTGGCTGAACAGGGAAGACAAGGTTATAAATTGAAAAAAGAGGCTGGAAATGGGGAGGAACACATGGGAAAGGGGCGCTGCTGCCCATTAAATCTGTACATGAAAGAGAGGTGCTGCTGTGCATGGATAGTACAAAATTGGGAGGCTGCACATGCCATGGGGGGCGCTGCACATGAAGGGGAAGCAACAAGAACGTTGGCCTAGGGGCGCTAAATAGTATAAATCCGGCCTTGCCCATGACCAGACAGCCTTGCTCTTTGCTTATTTCTCTCACCTTTTCACTCCTCTCCTCTTACAATTTCTCTCTCCACTTGCTGCCTTTCTCCAATAACTCCCCTCCCTCCATCCATTCCTCTCTCTCTCTATCATCTTCTCTACCTACAGATGTTAGTAAACCAGCACTTATATTTCTCCTAACTCTCCCTCCTCTTTGATATACCTAAAGCATGCTATATAATCATTTCGCTATTTTATCAGCAACATACATGAATGCCGCCCACAAGTCCCATGCGTGTTGGCATCCCTGCATTGTGCTTTTTGCGGAACACGTGTCATCATCTTGTCAGTGTGTGAAAATCGCACTTTCCATACAATCCTCGTGTCGTGCGAAATGCTGAACACGGCACGGCAGCAACTAGCGTCTCCCCGACCTTTTACCGCTCTCGGCCTAAAGGCAAGCGATAGGGATGGCCGGAAATTTTCAGCAGATGAAAATATCCGATTTACCGATCTGAAATAATGGTGATCAGAAAGATCGGAACTCACTAAACACAATTTGGTAATCAAATTTCTGCTGAAATTTACTGCAGCTCAGTCATTTTAACCCAATCACAGAACCGAGTATTTCAGAATATCCGTAATTTGGAAAATTCCAAAATACTAGAAGTATTGGACCAATCAAAGAATGCGGAGATTTACAGTGAAGGACAGAAAACCATGGAAATTTTAGGCTAATCAGAAGGCTCAAAAAATACTTGATTGTATCCGAGTCTTGTGATTGGTCTATAATTATTGCAGTAATCTGATTTTCGTTGAAAAATCCTGCCTTCTCTGATCGGTTCATTGCTTCTCAGTTGGAAATATTTAGCCAATTAGAGTAACTGTTTAGAAGTTTTGGCAAATCGGAATCTGATTACCGTCGGTATGGCATGGTATCGGTAATCTGCATTTTCAGAAATCAAAAATTACACGGAATCAGAAATCGGCATTTGCAACCATCCCTAGCAAGAGAGTGTGGTGTCTACATGACCCACATATAGGGACAACTACCGTGTTTCCCCAAAAATAAGACAGTGTCTTATATTAGTTTTTGCACCAAAAGAATGTGCTAGGGCTTATTTTCAGGTGATGTCTTTTATTTCTATGAACACACAAGTTACTGTGTTGTGTGTCCTCCTGCCTTTTCCACTGTGCCCACCTCTTGTGTGCCCCTGTGTTCCCCTTGTACCTTTAAGTTCCTCCTGGTGTCCCCCTCTGTACCAGTGTCCGCCTCTATCCCCTGTGCTCCTGTGTCCAGTGCCCCCCTATGTTCTCCCCTATGTCCCCCGTGTCATTTTCTTTCCCCAGCTCCAAGCCGCTGTGTCCTACTGGAAACGATAGTCTTGCAGGCAGAGCCATGGCTATGTTATTGAGCCGATCACTGCACTCGCTTAGTAGCAGCGAGTGCAGTTGCAGTGATATGCCCAATGATGGAACCATTGTCCTGCCCGTGAGACCATGGGCTGCAGCAGAAACTCAAGCTGCTATCCTTTTTCCCCGTACTACCGCTAGGGCTTACTTTTGGGGTAGGGCTTATATTTAAAGCATGCTTGAAATTCCTGCTAGGGCTTACTTTCAGGGGAGGTCTTAATTTCAGGGAAAGAGGGTACATACTTCTACTTCTCAAACTACTGTCCAGTGTGGACCTTGGCCTCCTCTACAATCTACCTCCATTCTTCTCTCTCTCCTGCTATTATTTTAACACTAGCTGATGGCCCGGCGTAGCCTTTACAATATTTTATCCCTATATTATATCTTCTAGCTAATTGTTATAGTGTATTCTACAAGTACTGCCTCATCTTAGTGACCCATCCGTGGCCCTTATTAAATTCCTTTTTTATTCTAGGAGATCATTTTTCATCTTCTGTTTAAAATAACTTTTCAGTACTCTGCCATTTGAAAAAATGCCAAAAAGTAGGTGAAAAAGTACTGTCAAATTTTCAGAGTGTTTTCTTGTTTGCTGGTGCTTAAAGGGAACCAGTGACAAAGCACCCTTGTGTATTTTACCATATATATCAGTAAGAACATTAGAGAAAACACGTACCCTGCTCTCTGTTTCATCCTCACCGCTAAAAGTGTCTGTTATCAGCTGTGATAAGAATCCTGGACTGAGCATTCAGCCTGGCTTTGCAGGGAATAATTATAGCTGAGTCATTATAGCAGAGCCACAAGGGGGCAGGCTTGGGCTTGAAAAGACACCAGAGAAGACAGACTCAGCTATAATATTTCCGTAGCAAAGCTAGACTGAGTTCTCAGTCGGGGATTCTTATCAGAGGCGATAACAGTCAGATTAAACAGAGAACAGCAAAGAGCAGATTAGGTGTTTACTGTCATGTTCCCACTGATTTATAAGGTAAAATACAAGAGGGTTCTTCATCTCCGGTTCTCTTTAAAGAGTACCAGATGCGAAAAAAAGAAGAGAAACAGGGGGAGCAGGCATATACTAACACCTGTCCTGATGCCCACCGCTTCCCCCGTTCTCCTCTCTAGCCCCCATAATACCTGAAAGACCCCCGGGATCCTCTTCTAAAAAAATGTAGTAGAAATAGTGAATTGAATAGGGGCCGTCTTAGAATAGCTCACAGAAATATCCATTAACTTGTTCATCACCTAGTATGATGATGACGCAAGAAAGTTCAGTTTAGTGTCAGTATTAAGTTTATGCATTACCCCTGGCTAGCTAGTCTACCACTCCTTACTGAATACTTGATTCACTGTGTAAACATGAGTTTTATCTCATGTGAGAGCTCATGCCACAACATACAGCACTGCTAATTATCTCATCATTCATGTCTGTCATTCCCACAGAGCAAGATTTTCAAGGTGCCAAAAATACTTCACTCTCAGTAAAGATGAAAAATTGCACGGGAGTCCGTCACCAGAGTGAAACCGACTACAGCTCCCAAGGCATAGAGGCTGGTAGAGGGAGCAAGAAACTCACAAGCATGGGGTTCCCCCACCAGAGCGAAACCCACTACTGCTTCCTAGGCATAGAGGCCAGTCGAGGGAGAAAGAAACCCACAAGCATGAGGGTCCCCCACCAAAGCAAAACCAACTACAGCTCCCAGGCATAGAGGCTGGTAGAGGCAGCAAGAAATCCACAAGCATGGGGGGCTCCCACTTTATTTACAAGCAGCCCTATGCCTGGCAACAATGTGGGGGTGCCTTGAAAGTGGAAGCAGTGACAATTTCTGCCCCTCCGCTCATGGTATTGTGAATCCTTCTGGTGGGCACAGGTCAGGAACTCTTCAGATCTTTAGCCAACCCCGTGGCAGTGAGGTGTCGGGTAAGGAGGGGTACTATCCAGTTAGTCCAATAAGAAAGCACGTTTCAGTAAATTACCTAGTAGCAGTCACTTTTAATGGAAAGTGTCATGGAACAGCCGTGAGAGACGCCCAGTCGGCCAAAACGCAATCGCGGTCGGTTTGCGACACAAATCGTTAAACCGAGATGTGATGTGTAATCTCCCTCTGACTAGGAACAGATGGGAGGTTTGGTCTTAGCTGAGAGAGTCCCTGTAACAACCTGGGGGGAGGTGGTAATTAGCTTGGACAATGCTTGTGTCCAAGAAGAATGTTTACTTTTAATTACCTCAGCTAGTTGTCCCTAGTCACCAAATGGTGACTCTATTCAGAGAACGGCTGCCCTCACAGTTGGGGGCCAGACTGGCCGTCTCAGACAAGGGCAGATTTGAATGCAATGCATGTGGTGTATGGTTTCTTGTCTATTATATGGAGACCGTACATCGCACAGCTATAAAATTCATATAGTCTTATTCTGTAAAATCTGGTCAACGTGTTGATATGAAATTCATTGCAATAGCCTGTCCGGTTATTGAGGTATGACCCTTCTCAAGAACTGGATCCGATGCCCTAGTCATGTCTGATGTCATATTAATCGGTATTTGCTGACACTCATGAATCTGCTATCCACCTAAACATGACATGTATCGTTTATGAGTTACAGCATTTTATAAGTAAACCTAAAATCTCTCCCCAAGGACTTGAACTGTGGTTGGTTGGTAATTCAGAGGGGGTAGGCACGGCCACACCCCCGAGCCAGCTTCATCAAAAGCACATGGCCAGCAGGCGGACCTCAGTCCTCCCCTGTGTACCATCACCTGATTGAGCCAGCCAGAGGACCATGCGGCTGGCAGCCATTTTCTTGGACTGAAACAAAGCACGTTTTCCATGTGCTAGGGTTTTCCCAGAAAGGACATCTTTCCATGAAGTTTAAGTATCCGTTTTTCTCCATTTTTATTTTCTATACTGTGTTACCCTTTGTCTCTATAATTGTTGATTTTAACGATTTTCTGTATATATTAATTATTTATATTGCATTAATAAACCGACGCTAACGTCAGTTTGTTTATTCCGCTACCCTATTATTCAGCCATACAGAAGCTGAACCCAGACTTCTGAGGAGACGCTACTGTTGTTGCTAGCTAGACAGAATAGAGTGTGTTTAACCGTTTTATTTGCAGGTCGAGAAATAGCCAGTCAGTGAGTTCCTCTGCTTCAGAAAGCAGAGGTGGTGGCAGTTATACCCTGAAATAGTGTGTATTGTGTAAGTACCGTAACCCATATGCTCCCTTCTAGTCGGGCTGCTGCCCTAATTCCGTCGGTTTCTACGCAAAGATCGCGACCACAGCTTGCATGGTCTGTGTGCTGAAACCGATTGGAAGGCAATTTGCGGTCTGGCCACCAGGGGCCCTGTGACAGAAAGGCTTCCCATTTTTCTATAAAATTAACATACCAGACTCATATTTCAAATTTTCAAGTGTGTTTCCAATTTGTAGACAGTTGGTATTTCTATTTCCAGACATTTGTGGTGGTTTGTTGGTTTTTTTGCCTATTCTTCTTTAAGGCCCCTTGCACACTGCGTTGCTCCACCACTTCCTCACTGCTAGGACCATGTAGAATCTACGTCCAGTCAGAGCTGCAGCACCACCTGCTGGATGTAGATTCGTACTGCTTCAGTCCGGAAGCAGTTAATTTTTAATCATCTGTGTCAAAACTTTGCTTCAAAGAGAAATATTAATCACAGGTCATTTTCTTGGCAATATTTCAATATCCTGTTGACAATACAAAGTCTGACCTTTCCCTTTTGTTCTCTTGTCCAATAGATGTCAATATGTGCTTCACTCCTCCTGGTCTCCTGACGCTCTCTCAAAATAGTTCAGGAAAATTAGGCACCCCACGCACGTGCCTGTGCACACAATCCGGCTTGGCGTAGTGCAGATCAATGTTGAAGAGGCGGATTTCATAATCTTGAGTAGAAACACGAGGATAGAAGCCTCATGCACAATATTAAATAAACTAACAGTAACCAATCACTACCTTCCCCAAAGACAAATAAAGTCAGCCTAACACAGTGAGCCTCATTCACTACAGGTGGCCATCTGCTGGCTGCCCCCATACATTTCAGGCCGGTTCCCCATCAATCTCAGCATGAAATCTTTTGGGAATCGACCTCCTGATGCCGCCTCGCCACCTGCATCCCCCCAAATGCTATATGTGCCCCCCGGTGCCTGTGCATTAAAATACTTTACCTGTTCGCTGTACTACCGCTATGGTGCTCCACCAATGCTGCAGAAGAAGTCAGTGCTATATAAATACATAATAATCGAATATATACATAATCATAATAATAATATGGTAGGACATAAGGAAATGAGATTAGATTGTGAGCTCCTCTGAGGACAGTCAGTGACAGGACTATGTATTCTGTAAAGTGCTGCAGAGGATGTCAGCGCTCTATAAATACATAATAATAATATGGTAGGACATTAGACTATGACTACTATGGTAGGATTAGATGTTGAGCTCCTCTGAGGACAGTCAGTGACATGACTATGTACTCTGTAAAGTGCTACAGAAGATGGCAGTGCTATATAAATACATAGTAATAATAATATGGTAGGACATTAGACTATGACTACTATGGTAGGATTAGATGTTGAGCTCCTCTGAGGACAGTCAGTGACATGACTATGTACTCTGTAAAGTGCTGCAGAAGATGTCAGTGCTGTATAAATACATACAGTAATAATAATATGGTAGGACATTAGACATGAGGGGATGGAGTTTTCCTATTCTCCAGGTAGCTTATGAATATATTACTTGCTTCACTCTGCCCTAGTACAGCGATACACCACTCTGGATTTGGCTCCTATTGTCTCTTTGTCTTTTTCTCTCTTGAGATCTCCTCAAGAACAATCAGGTGTTAGAAGACTTCTCCGGAACATTAGTCACTCATTTATTAAGCCGGGTTGAGTGTTCTCCATGTTATTATCAGGCCAAGGTGACCTAAAGGAGACCTCTCACCACTAATGACATTAAGAGGTAATCAACACGCCGTACCGGCAGCGGAAGAAGCCGGATTCAAAGCAAATGAGCTGAACGCCGACACCAGACTCATACATGTTATCAGGAATAATGGCCATGAGTCACCTGTCTTTAAAGATTCACAACTTTATAAAACAATTAGAGAGAATAGAACTCACTGTTATGCTGGGAATACACCATATGTTTTTACCCCCGATAGATGGGTTCGAAAGATAATTTCCGACATGTTTGATATTCCTTCCGATCGGTTTTTGGCTCAATTTCTCATAGAAGTGAATGGAAGATAAGAAAAACGAGCAGAAGATAACAGAATTAAGCGCAGAATCAAGCAGAAAAAACAATCGGGTGTAAAATCCAGCGGAAAAACGTATCGCGTGTACCCATTATTAGACCTGATAGTACAGGCTGAGATAAACTTCTCTTGGAAAATAAAACAGTTTATGTGATAAAACAGATTATGTGATTATGGTTATTCGTGTTTCTGGGCAGGTCCTTATTTGACTACCACCACCAGATCCAGAAGCTATGCCAGAAATGAGAAATAGAACTTGGGGTTATGAGGGATGTTACAATTAGGTCAGGTATCCCTGAAGCCTTGGTTCTCAACGTGTGATACGCGTACCCCAGGGGGTACTTCTGATAGTTCCAGGGGGTACTCAGGCTTGATATACTTAACCAAGAATAACAAAATTTAGAGTTTTAGAAAATTATAGTGCTATATAAATACATAATTATAGTAAGGTAAGGGTTTGTAAGGTAAGGTAAGGGTATTGGTAAGGGGTTTTTCGCCTGCCTCTGGATAAACAGGGATATGTGAGGGAGCAGGCTGGAGTTGTACTTTGTACTGGTTGAACTCGATGGACGTATGTCTTTTTTCAACCAAAATAACTATGTAACTATATATAAATGTTATTTAAACACTAAATTAGTATTTTAGCTAATTAAAAGCAATAGTATATGTTTGGAAGTTGTCTAGAACCAATTATCATGTACTATGATTAAATATATCTTTGTCAAGAGGTACTTGTGATAATGTTTACTATGCTGGGGGTACTTGGTGAGTACAGGGGTTTACAAGGGGTACATACCAATAAAATGTTGAGAAACACTGTCCTAAAGGATATCTGATGTCTACTACGTAACTCTTTCTACCCATTACCGAACCATAAAGTCAAATGTTCACTCACTCAGCCCCCTACAGCATCGCAAAGGCTGAGTGTGGCTGAGTGAACTTTTGACCTTTATAAAAATGTGAATATCTCAAAAACTATAACAGATAGAAATTATTTTTTTTTTAGCAAAAATGAACACACTCATGGCACTATACATCCATACCGTTTTCAAATAAGTGGTGTTATCTTCAAAATGAAAGCAGCACAAATCTTAATTTTTGCGGCACAAATGGGCACAAACGTAGCATGATAGAATTTTTATTTGTGCTGATTGTAGGAGGGTTCAACTTCACGGAGCTAAAATAATCGATACTCTACTGTATTTCTTTAAATATCTAATTTGATAATCTACTGTCATCAAGTAGGAAGGGTTGTGAGATATGTACAGTATAAGCTCTTCAGTAACCAGCAAAATCATGGTGGAAAGTAAGAAAAAAACAAAAACGTTTTTTTAAAAATGTATTTTTAGTTTCTGAATGTCAAGATTTCTGGAAATTGAAAGTGAAGACAGTAAGGGGGATATAAATACTAAGAATATGTTAGACATGAGAGTAGATAAAGGATAAATCGACCTGCAGAGCCGAGGGCATCTGAGTGAGGATACGCTTTGTCCATAAGATGGACAATGTATGTTTCAGGTAAAATTTGTAAGCACTACATGGAGTGAAAGGGCAAAGGAGAAAGTGGGCAGAAAGACTTAAGTTGTATAATGAAAGGGGGGAAGTGTTTTTATTACTACATATCTGTTTGTATGGTGTAGTCTATCTCTCTCTTTCCAGTGGCGTAACTAGGGAGCTTGGGGCATCAGTGTAAGTTTTACATGCGGCCCCAAGCACTCTATTGATATGGAGCCCCAAAACCTACCAAGGACAGCTGCAGTGTCTGAAAAGAGTGATCAGAGTAAGGAAACAGGGGGGGTGCAGATGGGTTTACCCAGTGGTGGCAGCGTCTGGGAGGCTTGTCTGCGCAGCAACCCCCCCATCGGTGTGTTTGCTCCCAGGATATGCAATTTGCATCACAGGTAAGTAAAATTCGCAAAGGTAGGGAATCTATCCTTTAGGTGCAGCATGGGTGGTCCCCCTTGGGCACCGGCCATGTTCTCTTGCTCCACCCCCCTGAGGGGCAGTTGCGGCGCTCTTGGGAAATGGATGCCTTATGGGGGTGTCTGCACTGCCCTTCATTTCTTGGGGGTACAAGGAGGCCTACACGCAGCACCCCTGTGAGTTGCAATTTATATTGCGTGGGCCAACTCCTGCAGGAACAGCAGGTGGATAGTTTTAGATCCTGCATATTCTGGTAGGTGAATGCAACATGCAAACACCTAACCATTTTAATTAGTCAATTGACTTGAGGCAGCCAGTATTTAAAAAGGAACTCCAGTGAAAATAATGTGATAAAAAAAGTGCTGCATTTTTACAATAATTATGTATAAATTATTTAGTCAGTGTTTGCCCGCTGTAAAAGCTTTCCTCTCCCTGATTTACATTCTGACATTTATCACATGGTGACATTTTTACTGCTGGCAGGTGATATTACTGGAGGTAGCTGCTGCTTGCTTTTTTTGGCAGTTGGAAACAGCTGTAAACACCTATTTCCCACAATGCAGCGAGGTTCACAAACAGGAAACTGCCAGGACCATGGTCCTCACAGTTTCCTGTGGGAGGGGTTTCACCACAATATCAGCCATACAGACCCCCCTGATGATCCGTTTGTGAAAAGGAATAGATTTCTCATAGGAAAGGGGGTATCAGCTACTGACTGGGATGAAGTTCAATTCTTGGTCATGGTTTCTCTTTAAGTCAGGAGTTAACTGGTCAGAGTACACATCGTTTTTTTCTTGTGCAGCATACAGTTTGTTAAAGTGTACCAGAGATGACAAATCTTCCTCCTGCCCCATCCGCACGGATTGCTCCCACGCCGCCGTCCTCAGTCTTCTCTAATGGGTCCCGTAACTTCCTCCAGTTGCAGCCAGTCTGAGCAAGCGCAGTGCTCTCTCTCTCCATCTCTCTCCAGCCGAGAATAGTACTGCACCTGAGCTACTATTTTCCGCCGGAGAGAGATGAAGGGAGTGCACTGAGCTTGCTCAGACTGGCCAAACTCACGGGACCCGTTACCAAAGACGGAAAAGACTGAGGACGGTGGCGTGGGAGCAATCCGTGTGGATGGGGCTGAAGGAAGCCCCAGGTATGTATAAAACTTTTAAGATTCATTGTCTCTAGTTTACTTTAAGGATTACCACTATGCAATGCACATATAGAGGTGTTCTTTATCAGCATAGCACCAGGCGCATCGCTAGCGCTATTTGTTGGTGGCACGTGCCCCCAATATGCCTCAGGGTGCCACGGATCTCAGTTAGGGGAGTGCCCTACATGGGTGCCCCGAATCTATTGTTAAACGCGGCCGCCGTTCGCTCGATATGGCGGCCGCCATGTTGTGGGTGGTGCTGACTGGCTCAGTTCTCTCCTGCACCGCCCCCTGCCCAATCACAAGTACCGCTGTCGCTGAGCAGGCATGGTCGGAATAGCCGATTTCCGTTTCCGGCACAATTCCGCATTCCGACATATAGAAATTCCGTTACCGTTCCATTCCGACGGTATACCGGGTCAGTTCCGCGGAATTCCGATTTACACGGAATTCCGTCGGAAAAATTTTAAAATCTCTCTCTTCCTCTTCCTCTTCCCATCCATCCCATGCAGTAGGGAATTGCAGATTTTCAAAACAGCTTATATACCATAGCTGGGATTTGAACCCAGAACCTAGTGTGTAGTAGGTATCTGTCTTACCCTCTAGACCATGACCCACACTACATGCTAAAGCTGGCGGTAGCATAAACCATACTTCCATTATGATCAATTCGATAGAAAAAGTAGCATGATTAAGGATTTGTACTTTTTGAAAAGCATGCTTATATACCATAGTTGGGATTTGAACCCAGAACCTAGTGTGTAGTAGGTATCTGTCTTACCCTCTAGACCATGACCCACACTACATGCTAAAGCTGCCGGTAGCATAAACCATACTTCCATTATGATCAATTCGATAGAAAAAGTAGCATGATTAAGGATTTGTACTTTTTGAAAAGCATGCTTATATACCATAGCTGGGATTTGAACCCAGAACCTAGTGTGTAGTAGGTATCTGTCTTACCCTCTAGACCATGACCCACACTACATGCTAAAGCTGGCGGTAGCATAAACCATACTTCCATTATGATCAATTCGATAGAAAAAGTAGCATGATTAAGGATTTGTACTTTTTGAAAAGCATGCTTATATACCATAGCTGGGATTTGAACCCAGAACCTAGTGTGTAGTAGGTATCTGTCTTACCCTCTAGACCATGACCCACACTACATGCAAAAGCTGCCGGTAGCATAAACCATACTTCCATTATGATCAATTCGATAGAAAAAGTAGCATAATTAAGGATTTGTACTTTTTGAAAAGCATGCCTATATACCATAGCTGGGATTTGAACCCAGGACCTAGTGTGTAGTAGGTATCTGTCTCACCCTCTAGACCATGAACCACACTGCATGGAAGTAGGTATCTGTCTTACCCACTAGTAAGGCTGAGGCTGGAGAGGCTGCAGCCTCAGGGCGCAGTGTAGGAGGGGGTGCACAATTCATTCAGCTGTCATTCCCAATTGTGTTTGAAGCAGAAAGAAATAAGAAAAGGTGATACATGGCAGCGACAGCAAGCCAGATAAGTAGAGATTAAGGTGTTGGGGGTGGGGGGGGGGCCCTGGGGCACCTCTTAGTGTAATAGCAATCAGTGTGTGACAGCTGGGGTGGGAGGGATGGGGGGGCGCACTTTGCTGTCTCAGCCTTGGGTGCTGAAGGACCTTGTCCCACCTCTGACCACACTACATGCTAAAGCCTGGCCCTGAGTGTGGTTGATGGTCTAGAGCAGTGGTCCTCAAACTAAGGCCCGCGGGCCGAATGTGGCCCCCTAAGGCTTTCTTACCGGCCCCCCACACAGAAAATGTATTGCTTATAAATGCAGTCAGCTACATCTTTAAATATTGGTGGTCCACATATGGAATAGCAGTGCAGCACCCCCCATCCACATGGAAGCCAGAAAGCAGAAATTTTGCTGGTTTCCAATCAAATTCCACATCAGGTGACACTGCTGTCCAATTGGCTTGCAGATTGTCACCTGGGTATGCTTCACTGTCTGGTCCGCAAAGACTTCTACGTCATTTTATGTTTACTCCGGCCCACCAGCGGTCTGAAGTATGTTGACCCGGCCCTCAACCCAAAATGTTTGGGGACCCCTGGTCTAGAGGGTAAGACAGATACCTACTACACACTAGGTTCTGGGTTCAAATCCCAGCTATGGTATATAAATAAGCATGCTTTTCAAAAAGTAAAAATCCTTAATCATGCTACTTTTTCTATCGAATTGATCATAATGGAAGTATGGTTTATGCTACCGGCAGCTTTAGCATGTAGTGTGGGTCATGGTCTAGAGGGTAAGACAGATACCTACTACACACTAGGTTCTGGGTTCAAATCCCAGCTATGGTATATAAATAAGCATGCTTTTCAAAAAGTACAAATCCTTAATCATGCTACTTTTTCTATCGAATTGATCATAATGGAAGTATGGTTTATGCTACCGGCAGCTTTAGCATGTAGTGTGGGTCATGGTCTAGAGGGTAAGACAGATACCTACTACACACTAGGAATTATAAAATTTCCACGGAATTCCGTTTGAGAGGTATAGGAATTCCGATTTGACTACCGGAATCGGAATTAACTTAATTCCGGCCGGAATCACGGAATTTATAATGCCGCGGAATTTTCCGAGCATCCCTATCGCTGAGCAGCACCTGGCAGGGGGCGTGCCGGTGTGGGATAGTGTGGAGGCAGCGGCAGGGGGCTGGAGCGAGCGAGCGTAACTCTGCCCCCTGCACGCGTTTCATTTTGGCTCCCAGTCGGCGTCCGTCTGACAGACTTTGCTGTCCTCCTGTCTGGCATCTGCCGCCCCCTGCCTTAGTGCTCAATTAGAACTGGATGGAGCAACACCTGGCAGGGGGCGTGTGATTACATTTTAAAGGCAGGGGGGCGGCCCTGTCATTCACTACCTCACGGGGGGGGGGGGGGGCGCCTGTCACTTACTACCTAACCTGAGGGCACCTGTCACTCACTACCTAATCTGGGGGCGCCTGTCACTCACTACTTAACGGGGGGCTCCTGTCACTCACGACCTAACCTGGGAGTCCCTGTCACTCACTACCTAACCTGGGGGCGCCTGTCACTCACTACCTAATTTGGGGGCGCCTGTCACTTACTACCTAACGGGGGTCCCTGCTGTCACTCACTACTTAACTGGGGGTCCCTGCTGTCACTATCTAACTGGGGGTCCCTGCTGTCACTCACTACCTAAACGGGGGTCCCTGCTGTCACTCACTATCTAACTGGGGGTCCCTGCTGTCACTCACTACCTAACTGGAGGTCCCTGCTGTCACTCACTACCTAACTGGGGTCCCTGCTGTCACTCACTATCTAACTGGGGGTCCCTGCTGTCACTATCTAACTGGGGGTCCCTGCTGTCACTATCTAACTGGCGGTCCCTGCTGTCACTCACTATCTAACTGGGGGTCCCTGCTGTCACTCACTATCTAACTGGGGGTCCCTGCCGTCACTATCTAACTGGGGGTCCCTGCTGTCACTATCTAACTGGGGGTCCCTGCTGTCACTCACTATCTAACTGGCGGTCCCTGCTGTCACTCACTATCTAACTGAGGGTCCCTGCTGTCACTCACTATCTAACTGGGGGTCCCTGCTGTCACTATCTAACTGGGAGTCCCTGCTGTCACTATCTAACTGGGGGTCCCTGCTGTCACTCACTATCTAACTGGGGGTCCCTGCTGTCACTATCTAACTGGGGGTCCCTGCTGTCACTATCTAACTGGGGGTCCCTGCTGTCACTATCTAACTGGGGGTCTCTGCTGTCACTATCTAACTGGGGGTCCCTGCTGTCACTCACTATCTAACTGGGGGTCCCTGCTGTCACTCCCTATCTAACTGGGGGTCCCTGTTGTCACTCACACTCACTATCTAACTGGCGGTCCCTGCTGTCACTCACTATCTAACTGGGGGCCCCTGCTGTCACTCACTATCTAACTCGGGGTCCCTGCTGTCACTATCTAACTGGGGGTCCCTGCTGTCACTATCTAACTGGGGGTCCCTGCTGTTACTCACTATCTAACTGGCGGTCCCTGCTGTCACGCACTATCTAACTGGGTGTCTCTGCTGTCACTATCTAACTGGGGGTCCCTGCTGTCACTATCTAACTGGGGGTCCCTGCTGTCACTATCTAACTGGGGGTCCCTGCTGTCACTATCTAACTGGGGGTCCCTGCTGTCACTCACTATCTAACTGGGGGTCCCTGCTGTCACTAGCTATCTAACTGGGGGTCCCTGTTGTCACTCACTATGTAACTGGGGGTCCCTGTCACTCACTACCTAACTGGGGGTCCCTGCTGTCACTCACTACCTAACTGGGGGTCCCTGTTACTCACTACCTAACTGGGGGGTGCCTGTCACTACCTAAACTGGGGCCTCCTGTTACTACATACACTGGGGGGCTCCTGTCACTAAATGAGCTGGGGGCTCCTGTCCCTACCTGAACTGGGGGACTCCTGGCACTACCTTAATTAGGGGGCACCTGTCGCTACCTAAATTATCCAGGCCAGCCAGCCCAACATCACCACCAGCCAACCAGCCCAGAATCACTGTCAAAAGGGCCACAGCATCACCACCAGTCAGGCCAGCATTCACTTCAACCAGCCTAGCACAGCCCACCATTACCGCCAGCCAGGTCACAGCATCACTGCCAGCCAACCCAGCCACAACATCGGCCACAGCATCACCGCCAGCCAACCCGGCCACGGCATCACCGTCAGCCAGGCCACAGCATCGCTGCCAGGCCTTTCAGCTCACACATCATCCCCAATCCAGCCAAAAACCGTATTGCCAGGCACAGCAGCCAGTAGAGGAGAATTCAGAGGCCAGGTGAGAGGTGTCGATCATATTAAGGGGGCATTCTGCCTATTTATGTGAAATGCTGAATATTTATGTGCCCCATGACTGCTGAATTTGTTTTGTTGGGGGCCTCATGATTGCTGAATTTGTCTTGTTGGGGGCCTCATGATTTGTTGGGGGCCTCATGATTGCTGAATTTGTCTTGTTGGGTGCCTCATGATTTGTTGGGGGCCTCATGATTGCTGAATTTGTCTTGTTGGGGGCCTCATGATTGCTGAATTTGTCTTGTTGGGGGCCTCATGATTTGTTGGGGGCCTCATGATTGCTGAATTTGTCTTGTTGGGTGCCTCATGATTTGTTGGGGGCCTCATGATTGCTGAATTTGTCTTGTTGGGGGCCTCATGATCAGGGCTGTGGAGTCGGTACAAAAATCAACCGACTCTGACTCCTCAGTTTAGGATTCCACCGACTCTGACCACTTGACTCCGACTCCTCTAATTTGCATATTACAATTTTGTTGATTGAAAGTATGTAACATGAAATTCGTCTCTTAACTGCCAATGCTTAGGAATTTTAAAAGACAACTGAAGTGAGAAGGATATGGAGACCACGATATTTATTCCCTTTAGTCGTAGAGTAAAACTAGTCCTTGGTAAGAGTACTTGTAAAAGGTACAGACCGGAACAAAGAACATCTATCAGGCCCAAGGCAATGTAACTGTGGGTACATGTAAGAGTGATGTGCAGGTACTCTGCAGGGGAATAAGGAGATTCTTCCTCTATTACACATTCTTCATGCACAATCTGAACCAGGTTTATGGGTGATAGACAACACCTCTGTGTTCAATGTGCACAACAATCTCAGTGGATTCCCTGCAGCTCTGTGGGGAGTGCATATGTAGAGTATAGTACTACTGTGTGACAAAGTAAACCTGAGACAGAAGAAATTAAAGTTTTATACATACCTGGGGCTTCCTCCAGCCCCCTTCAGGCTAATCAGTCCCTCGCTGTCCTCCTCCGCCACCTGGCTCTTCTGCTATGAGTCCAGGTACTTGAGCCAGTCTGGCGTAGTGCGCATGCACACACTCCGCCGCCAGGAGCATACTACACCTGTGCAGCACTATTGCGCAGGTGCAGAACGCTCCTGGCTGTGGAAGCGGCATGCGGCCGGACTGCGTTGACTGGCTGAATTACCAGGACTCATAGCAGAAGATCCAGGTGGTGGAGGTGGACAGCGAGGGACTGATTAGCCTGAAGGGGGCTGGAGGAAGCCCCAGGTATGTATAACACTTTTCTTTTCATCCTTCTCAGGTACCCTTTAATTTGTAGTCACCAAACCAAAGGCTTTATACTTACAGCATAGATGTTATTTCTTATATATAAGAGATTCCTGTGTACACATCATATATACAGTCACAATCAGATGTGTATATCTGACTTTAAAAATACGGGGACTGCTTTATTGAAGCAGCACAAGTAACTAATTTTGATTGGTTTATTTCATTTTTGTGGACTAAGCACAGCTATTACTGTATATATAAATTATTTATGATGACTATTATCTGAGAAATAGAACATTTTATCATATTTTCTATTTTAATTACAGTTTAAATTCATTAGGAGTCGGAGTCGGTGCATTTTTTCCCGACTCCAGGCACCCAAAATTGCCCGACTCCACGACTCCGACTCCGACTCCACAGCCCTGCTCATGATTTCTGAATTTGTCTTGATAGGGGCCTCATGATTGCTGAATTTGTCTTGTTGGGGGTCACATGATTGCTAACTGCGAGACTATGGGAAAAGCTGAATCATCATCATATGAGACAATAGCATTAAACCTACTTTTTTAGCTTTCTAAAACAGAAAATAAAACTAGGAGGTTCTAAAAAAATGAATACATTTTTTCAGGAGTAGGATGGATGAAATTGTTTATCTTCACAGTTTTTCAACTTGGATTTTCCATAATGTTCATTTATGAGTTAAAACGTTTGTACAGTATTTAGTTTAAATTGCTGTTGCCACTTTGCGATAGATAAGTGACTTGTCAAAATTGTATGTGCGTATACATCTTTGATCTATGCCTATACTGATCGTAAATTATCTAAATAAGGGACAGGGGGCTCCATCCAGTATTTCGATGGGCAGGGCCGTTATATGTAGCTTACACCGCTGCTAAGTTCATGTACGTTTGGCCCCACCCATGGCCACGCCCACTCATTGCATGACCACGCCCATTTTTTGCAGCAACGCGGAGAAGTGAAAGTTGTATGAGAAGGAAGATAGATGGGCAGGTAGATAGAGCTATATGAGCCTATCTAGCATGATGCATTTTCCCACAGCTGAATTTACTGCAAAAGTTAACAACTCACATTCTACACCTGCTACAACTTATGCAGCTCCACCAGGCATTACAGGACCGGGGAGAACAGCACAAAGAGGACTGGAAGGTTAAGAGATCCAGAGTCGTATGTCTCCTAAGGTGAATATGTAACTCCCCCTTTCCCCCTGGTGGTTGGCCACAGGCATACTTTAAAGTGAACCTGAGGTGAAAATAAACAAATGAGATAATCAATTGTATTTGTCCTCCTACTCCTAAAAATGACCTTTTTAGCTATTCCATGGTTTCAATTTAAATATATACTGTACACATTTAAAAAGTAGATTGAATGTTTTGTTGTCTCTGCGAGTGAGAATACATGAACTGTTGACCACCTTTTCTTTCCTCTGCCCTCGGAAGTTATATTCTGCCAGGAAAACTTTTATGGCTGCAATTTGCTTATCAGTGATGTTTACTATATTCCCGACAAGACAGAAGCTGTCACTTACATGCCGAAAAATTAAGTAAAAACAAGGTAAACAGCCTGGTTATTAATATGTTTTGTACTGTAGATACACATGCTTATCTCACCATTGCTTAGGGTACACTTTTAGAACTCAAAATTATATTCAGCGTGGCTAAGAGAGCTTGTCAAGGTCTTTTAGCCCCTTATACGCTCCAAGTGGTTCAGGGTCACCATGTCCGTGCTTATGTAAAGGAAAGTGGGAATAATGACCGTTTTCTTGGAACTTTTATATAGGTCAAACGCAATCACGGCATATCAAGGAGCCAGAACTCCAAAGTTAGAGCCTCGTGGTAATCAGAACGTTGCAGTAATCAGAACGTTGCACTTCTGCGCATTACTCACTTGTGCTCTCGTCTGACACCCGGGGGCTCCGAATACGCCGAAACCTTCACATCTACCTTCGGGACGGATGATCTCGCTGTCATTCCCAGAGAACAGCGTCACGCCACCAATATAGAACAAATTCATTTGGGGAGAATTGGGGTCAAATCAATTTGCAAGAAGACCGCGGCAGCTTCCAGGCCTGTTTTCATTCAAGTCTGGTGTTCATAAGTATTCCGTAATTACATTCTAAATTTACATATTCAAGACAAAAAATAAGACAATTACTGACTGAGAATGAGTTCAGACTTTTAATTCTCTGATACTTTGATTTTTTTCCCCTCTTTAGCATTAAATTAGTTGTGCTGGCAGAATAATAATCGGCATAGGTTGGAGTGATGGAACCTGAGAGGATTCGAACACATCAGATGTACAACCTGCAGGGTAGAGAAGACCTTAAAGTTAGAGTTCCAAATCCCCACCTCGGATGTTTCAGTAAAGGTGATGATGAATAGCGATCTCACATCTTTATTAAACCAGCCCGTCTGTATCATTTACCCCCACATTTATGTTTGTGGCTTACTTTGTACCACGCCACGGAAGACGAAGGCGATGGGGTCAGATAAAACCCTGCTGCATTACCCTTTATATTAATATGGGTCGGAAAGTCAGACGAGGGGAGAGGAGGGGAGCAGTCATGAGGCATACATGAAAAAAGGCGCCTGGAAAAAACGGCGCATGGGTCTGCCGCTAGTAGAATCTCACTAAAATTAGCGATATTCTTTTACTGAATTCCGAAAGTAGAACATCTGTGATATTTACTGATATTTTACAACAGCTAAACCAAACCCTACTCACACAGAACCCTCCCTCTGCCTATGCCTAACCCTAAGACCCCCCCACCTGGTGGTGCCTATCCCTAAGACCCCACCTGGTGGTGCCTATCCCTAAGACCCCACCTGGTGGTGCCTAACTCTAAGAACCCCCCACCTGGTGTTGCCTAACCCTAAGACACCACCTGGTAGTGCCTAACTGTAAGACCCCACCAGGTGGTGCCTAACTCTAAAATCCCACCTGATGGTGCCTAACCCTGAGATCCTCCTGGTGGTGCCTAAGCCTAAGACCCCCTTTCCCCATCTACCGCAAAGACGTGATATGTGGCGAACATAGGTAAATCTCGATACCAATCATTGGCAATCACAGGCAATCATTTTAAATATTGGCGCCAAATAGCACCTGATAGCAACCACCATCGTTCAAATTTCATTTCATTGCCGCTAATTACAGCTTTTAACATAGGCAGCCTGTTTTTCCAAAAGCGCTCCTGGGGCCTTTTTTCCTGTTTCGGCCGTGAGAGTCCTGTGAGGCCATTGTTACACTCCTGCAGCTATCGTACAAGATTATAAGGCGCTGTTAATCAGGTTGCATTGCATCAAATGAATTTAAATAAAACTGCAGCTATACTCTATGTGCAGATTTTTGGAAAAAGCAGTGAACCAATTAAACAAGCAGGGGGAATAAGGATTTTCAGGACACACACACAGTTAACGCACTGTTGCCACAGTTCTAATGAGGAACAAAATCTCAGGCAGCAGAACCTATAATTGCAAATCGATTTATCTTGCTCAGACTGAAGTGTTTGCAGGAGAGCATGCCTACTCAATTAACAGCTAATTGGAATATATGGCTGTCAAGGTGAAAAGGTGCAGCGTACGCCAATTGGAAAAAAAACAAACATTTACCTTCCCCCCCCCCCCCCCCCCCCGACAAAGCTGTTGTTTTGGAAGAATGAATAAATGCGCCTATTTGCCTGAGCTCAGCGGAACCCGCTGCTGTGCAGAGCTGACAATCCCCAGTCCGCCGCCTGATGCATTAACTTGTCAGGAGTGAAGTCGCGGACAGGCAGCAAAGCAAATCTCTTGTCACAAGCCATCGGGAGCCCTATTCTTCAGCGCCTTTCCAGTCGGCCGCACGAAACCAGCCCTGTCTAAATGATTAGACAACATCTCTCGCAGAAGCCAAAGAGTCGCTTAGAGACCGCGTCTTCCTCGCGTGGATCAAAGTCAGAGGATAACGCGGCCGGCTGTCAACAGTCACAAACATTTATATTGTGCGCAGAACAAGGGTTTCATAAATGACGCCGAGATCTGAAGATGGCCGAGCAGATGGTGGAGCGGGCCGCAATCTCACTGATAGAGGTGGTCAGTGAGAGGCAAATAAAACATTTCCAGAATTCGTCCCTTCCTTTCGTAGGAGGCTACTAAATTGCTTGTACATGCTCTGATCATATCCTGTCTTGATTACTGTAACACTCTACACCAGACTGGCACCTCTCCAGTCCCTGCTGAACTCTGATGCCCGTCTCATCCAACTCTCCTCCCACTCCTCCAATTGTAACCCTCTCTGCAAATCCCTCCTGTACTCTGCTGCCTCATTCATCTCTTGTCCCGCTCCTCCAAAGGTACCTCTCTCCGGGAAATCCCTTCTGAACTCTGCTGCCCGTCTCATCCACCTCTCTTCCCGCTCCTCCAATGGTACCCCTCTCTGCCAATTCCTCCTGTACTCTGCTGCCCATCTCATCCACCTCTCTTCCCACTCCTGCAATGGTACCTCTCTCCGGCAATCCCTTCTAAACTCTGCTGCCCGTCTCATCCACCTCTCCTCCCGCTCCTCCAATGGTACCTCTCTCCGGCAATCCCTCCTGTATTCTGCTGCCCGTCTCATCCACCTCTCCTCCTGCTCCTCCAATGGTACCTCTCTCCGGCAATCCCTTCTGAACTCTGCTGCCCATCTCATCCACCTCTCCTCCCGCTGCTCCAATGGCACCCTTCTCTGCCAATCCCTCTTGTACTCTGCTGCCCGTCTCATCCACCTCTCCTCCCGCTCCTCCCATGGTACCTCTCTAGGCCAATCCCTTCTGTACTCTGTTGCCTGTCTCATTCAACTCTCCTCCCGCTCCTCCAATGGTACCTCTCTCCGGCAATCCCTCCTGTATTCTGCTGCCCGTCTCATCCACCTCTCCTCCCGCTCCTCCAATGGTACCTCTCTCCGGCAATCCCTTCTAAACTCTGCTGCCCGTCTCATCCACCTCTCCTTCCGCTCCTCCAATGGTACCTCTCTCCGGCAATCCCTCCTGTATTCTGCTGCCCGTCTCATCCACCTCTCCTCCCGCTCCTCCAATGGTACCTCTCTCCGGCAATCCCTTCTGAACTCTGCTGCCCGTCTCATCCACCTCTCCTTCCGCTCCTCCAATGGTACCTCTCTCCGGCAATCCCTCCTGTATTCTGCTGCCCGTCTCATGCACCTCTCCTCCCGCTCCTCCAATGGTACCTCTCTCCGGCAATCCCTTCTGAACTCTGCTGCCCATCTCATCCACCTCTCCTCCTACTGCTCCAATGGCTCCCTTCTCTGCCAATCCCTCTTGTACTCTGCTGCCCGTCTCATCCACCTCTCCTCCCGCTCCTCCCATGGTACCTCTCTAGGCCAATCCCTTCTGTACTCTGTTGCCTGTCTCATTCAACTCTCCTCCCGCTCCTCCAATGGCACCCCTCTCTGCCAATCCCTCCTGTACTCTGCTGCATTCATCTCTCCTCCTGCTCTTCCAAAGGTACCTCTCTCCGGCAATTCCTTCTGAACTCTGCTGCCCGTCTCATCCACCTCTCCTCCCGCTCCTCCAATGGTACCTCTCTCCGGCAATCCCTTCAGAACTCTGCTGCCCGTCTCTTCCACCTCTCCTCCCCCTCCTTCAATGGTACCCCTCTCCCCCAATCTCTCCATTGGCTGCTAATAACCCAGATCCAGTTTACACTCCTCATCCTATCATACCAAGCTTTACATAAGTTGTCCACCTCCATACATTTCCGAATCAATCTCCAGACACAATCCTGCCCAGAATCTTTGCACCTCCCAGGAGACCCTCTTGTCCACTAGCTTGGTCATTTCCTCTCACTCCCGCATCCAGGAGGACTTCTCACAAGCATCACCTCTCATTTGGAACTCTATCCCTCAGCCTCTCCGTCATGCTCCAAGCCTGGAAACTTTTAAACGTACGCTCAAAACACACCACGGAAAATTCTATAATTTTCTACAGGTAGCATTGGAGGATTACTGCCTCATGTGCTAACCCCTGTGTCTCCTTCCCTTATGTCTCCATCCCACTACTTTCTAGATTGTAAGCTCGCAAGGACAGGGACCTCCTCCTAGTGTTCCTTAATCTGCTGTAATTTTTCATATGTACTATACCAATGTTGGTGATGTTTCAAACCACACATCAACTACAGTATGTATATATTTCTATTTCTGGATTTCCTGATTGTAGAGTTTTAAACTTCTCAACTCCCCACTGTTTGTTTTGTACTATGTACACAGTGCTATGGAAGATCATAGCTCCTAACAACTGTCCCTCTTTTGGAGGGACAGTCCCTCTTTGGGAGCTCTGTCCCTCTTTCAGGACTTTGTTCCTCTTCCTATGTAAATATATATATTTCTCCACTAAAAATGTGTTTGATTGACTCTAAACTTTATTCCCATCCTTTACATTGATATATTACTAATTTGAAAAGGTTAATATGAAGGAAAATGAACCAGGATAGAAAGGACCAGTGTGGTTTGAATTATAAAACAACATATTTTTCTTATGAACGCTTTATGGTATGCGTGACTAGGGGTGGGGTCTACATGAAAAGGGCGCCGGTAAAAAAGGGCGCCTGGTGGAGGCAATATATACCAACTTATATAAACTTCGGCTACAAAAAAGACGCTTAGTGTAGCCTATATAAAAACTTCGGCTACAAAAAAAGGCACCTGGTGTAGCCCATATAAAAACTTCGGCTACAAAAAAACTCCGGGATGTGTTAACTACTATTCCCCCTCCAGGCCGCCATGGATAGTGGGGGAATGAAATAATTCGGCTTACAGTGCTTGTAACCCATATAAAAACTTAGGCTACAAAAACACCCTGGGATGTGTTAATTACTATTCCCCCTCCAGGCCGCCATGAATAGTGGGGGAATGAAATAATTCGGCTTCCAGCACTTGTAGCCCATATAAAAACTTAGGCTACAAAAAAAAGGCAATAATATGGGCTACAAAGCGGCACCTTACTGTAGCCGAAAACCTTGTAGCCGAAAAAATACGGGCTACAAAGGGGAGCCCGCTTGTAGCCTATATCAAAACTCGGGTGCCCTTTTCTACACCTTGTAGCCCATATTTCCAGAAATAACATTGATGTCTATGGCGGCGCCCTATTCATACAGGCAGCTCGGGCGCCCTTTTCAACCGATACCCTAGGTGTGTGTTGGGGGCGTGATCAGGGGTGTGTCAGGGGCATGGCTTAAATGTCCCGCTTTCCCATCTCAAAAATTTGGAAGGTATGGAAGATGTTGGCACTATATAAATAAAAAAGAATAATTAAATGAATCCACTGTTATTTAAATGAAAGAGAATGTAGCACTGTCTGAGCGGATTTCAGAATCGCATCCCAGGTTGCAATATGCAGGGACACCAGACCACACATAGACAGCACTGACTGACGGACACACTCAAGCTAGCATTTGTATGCCCAAGGTGGAGATGTCTCATTCAGCATAGTTGATGGATTTGCAAGTAGAGTTGGGCCGAACCTCCGATTTTCGGTTCGCGAACCGGGTTCGCGAACTTTCGCGAAAGGTTCGGTTCGCGTTAAAGTTCGCGAACCGCAATAGACTTCAATGGGGATGCGAACTTTGAAAAAAAAAATTAATTATGCTGGCCACAAAAGTGATGGAAAAGATGTTTCAAGGGGTCTAACACCTGGAGGGGGGGATGGCGGAGTGGGATACATGCCAAAAGTCCCCGGGAAAAATCTGGATTTGACGCAAAGCAGCGTTTTAAGGGCAGAAATCACATTGAATGTTAAATGACAGGCCTAAAGTGCTTTCAAACATCTTGCATGTGTATACATCAATCAGGTAGTGTAATTAAGGTACTGCTTCACACTGACGCACCAAACTCATCGTGTAACGCACCGCAAACAGCTGTTTGTGTAGTGACGGCCGTGCTGGACTGGTGCGCACCATGGCGAGAGTGCAGGTTTTGGTGGCTTTACAGCCCATATGGTCAGTCACCTGGCTGATGTAGCTGAATGACAGAACAGTGACTGTCCAGCTGATCAAATTTGGTCTGACCACAATGAGGCAACGACCTTATTATCGTGGGTGTGCCCCCCGAGACACTCATCTAGGCGCCGGTCATTGCTCCATTGTGATACGCAAGCCCCTTCACCACGGCAAGGTAATGATCACGAAGGGGAATGGGCGCATGTTCATGCCTTTTCTTTTGTTGTTGCAGCTGCCCGCAGTGCAGCCAGAAAAATTAGGCAGTCATGTACACGCACCCGAAAAATTATTACAGCGGCCGCTGCTAGCAGCGGCCTAAAAAATTCAGCAATCCGCCTGGAGTCCCGGACCCTGTTGGTGGTGGCGGAGAAGGTAGTGAAGCGGCCTGCAGGCAGACATGCTGTGTGGAGGGACTGGGAGCGACTTAGTCTTCTTGGGGCAGGCCAGGCAGCCAGTCACACGGCGTGCAGGCAGAGATGCTGTATGTGCGGGGACTGACTTAGTCTTGGGGCGGGCAGCAGCCCTCCGGGATCCATGCCTCATTCATTTTTATAAAGGTGAGGTACTTAACACTTTTGTGACTTAGGCGACTTCTCTTCTCTGTGACAATGCCTCCAGCTGCGCTGAAGGTCCTTTCTGAGAGGACGCTTGCGGCAGGGCAGGAGAGAAGTTGGATGGCAAATTGGGACAGCTCTGGCCACAGGTCAAGCCTGCGCACCCAGTAGTTCAAGGGTTCCTCATCGCTGTTCACAGCAGTGTCTACATCCACACTTAAGGCCAGGTAGTCGGCTACCTGCCGTTCCAGGCGTTGGTGGAGGGTGGATCCGGAAGGGCTACGGCGAGGCGTTGGACTAAAGAACGTCCGCATGTCCGACATCACCATGAGATCGCTGGAGCGTCCTGTCTTTGACTGCGTGGACACGGGAGGAGGATTAGTGGCAGTGGTACCTTGCTGGCGTTGTGCCGTCACATCACCCTTAAAGGCATTGTAAAGCATAGTTGACAGCTGGTTCTGCATGTGCTGCATCCTTTCCACCTTCCGGTGAGTTGGTAACAGGTCCGCCACTTTGTGCCTGTACCGAGGGTCTAGTAGTGTGGCCACCCAGTACAGCTCATTCCCCTTGAGGTTTTTTATACGGGGGTCCCTCAACAGGCAGGACAGCATAAAAGACGACATCTGCACAAAGTCGGATCCAGTACCCTCCATCTCCTCTTGCTCTTCCTCAGTGACGTCAGGTAAGTCAACCTCCTCCCCCCAGCCGCGAACAATACCACGGGAAGGTTGCGCAGCACAAGCCCCCTGCGACGCCTGCTGCGGTTGTTCTCCTGCCGCTGTCCCCTCCTCCTCCTCCTCCTCCCCCAAAGAAACACCTTGCTCATCATCCTCTGAGTCTGACTCATCTTCTGCACATGACCTCTCTTCTTCCTCCTCCTCCCCCCTCTGTGCTGCCGCAGGTGTTGAGGAAACAGCTGGGTCTGATGAAAATTGGTCCCATGCCTGTTCCTGCCGTAACGGTTCCTGGTCACGCTCATTCGCAGCTTCATCCGCCACTCTACGCACAGCACGCTCCAAGAAGTACGCGTAGGGAATTAAGTCGCTGATGGTGCCCTCACTGCGGCTCACCAGGTTGGTCACCTCCTCAAACGGCCGCATGAGCCTGCATGCATTTTTCATCATTGTCCAGTTGTCGGGCCAGAACATCCCCATCTTCCCAGACTGTTTCGTTCTACTCCAGTTGTAGAGGTACTGGGTGACGGCTTTCTTCTGTTCTAGCAGGCGGGAGAACATGAGGAGGGTCGAGTTCCAGCGAGTGGGGCTATCGCAAATGAGGCGTCTCACCGGCATGTTGTTTTTACGCTGAATTTCTGCAAATCGTGCCATGGCTGTGTAAGAGCGCCTCAAATGCCCACAGAACTTCCTGGCCTGCTTCAGGACATCCGCTAAGCCAGGGTACTTTGCCACAAATCTTTGAACCACCAGATTCATGACATGTGCCATGCAGGGTATGTGTGTCAGCTTCCCCATATGCAAAGCGGCAAGCAGATTGCTGCCGTTGTCGCACACCACGTTGCCTATCTCCAGGTGGTGCGGGGTCAGCCACTCATCCACCTGTTTCTTAAGAGCAGCCAGGAGAGCTGCTCCAGTGTGACTCTCCGCTTTGAGACAAGCCATGTCTAAGATGGCGTGACACCGTCGTACCTGGCATGCAGCATAGGCCCTGCGGAGCTGGGGCTGTGTAGCTGGAGAGGAGAACTGCCACTCAGCCAAGGAGGAGGAGGAGGACAGCGAAGAGCATGTAGCAGGAGGAGAGGAGGTGGCAGGAGGCCTGCCTGCAAGCCGTGGAGGTGTCACAATTTGGTCCGCCGCTTTCTGCTTGCCATCGTTCACCACCAGGTTCACCCAATGGGCTGTGTAGGTAATGTAGCGGCCCTGCCCGTGCTTGGCAGACCAGGCATCCGTGGTCAGGTGTACCCTTGACCCAACGCTCTTCGCAAGAGATGACACCACTTGCCTCTCAACTTCACGGTGCAGTTGGGGTATGGCCTTTCTGGAAAAATAAGTGCGGCCTGGCATCTTCCACTGCGGTGTTCCGATGGCCACAAATTTACGGAAGGCCTCAGAGTCCACCAGCCGGTATGGTAACAGCTGGCGAGCTAACAGTTCCGCCACGCCAGCTGTCAGACGCCGGGCAAGGGGGTGACTGGCCAAAAGTGGCTTCTTCCGCTCAAACATTTCCTTCACGGACACCTGACTGCTGCTGTGGGCAGAGGAGCAGGAACCGCTCAAGGGCAGAGGCGGAGTGGAGGAGGGTGCCTGTGAAGGTGCAAGGGAGAGAGCGGCATAAGCAGATGATGCACCTGAAGGAGGAAGAGGAGAAGGAGGGTGACTTTGCTTTTGTGTGCTGCTGCTGCTTTTGCTCAGGTGGCCATCCCATTGCTGTTTGTGCCTTTTCTGCAGGTGCCTTCGTAAGGCACTTGTCCCTACGTGAGTGTTGGCCTTTCCACGGCTCAATTTTTGTTGGCAGAGCGAACAGATGGCTTTGGTCCGATCTGAGGCACACACATTAAAAAATTTCCACACCACTGAGCCACCCTGGGATGTGGGCACTATGGGGACCTCAGCAGCTGATGCTGAAGGGCAAGTTGGCTGGCTGTACATAGGTGGCGAATCTGGCGATACATGGTGCCGGACTCTGCCACCAGCTGTTTCTGACGAAGAGCTGCCCCAGCTTCTTTCAGCAACTTCTATCCTCCTACTACTCTCTGACTCCCCCTCTGAACTGTCCCCCTCTTCATCTCCTCTATTGGGAACATACAGAGGATCCCTATCATCGTCATCATCGTAATCATCCTGCCCAGCTTCGCTTGCCTCAGAAAAATCCAAATGTGTAGGTCCTTCATCCTCCTTACACGTTACATCCATAGTGTTGTCGCGTAACGCAGACATATGAGCTGGTGAAAATTCATCTGGCTGTAACAATGGCTGTGCATCAGTGATTTCACCACCACTAAATAATTCTTGCGAAGTGTCAAATGCAGCGGAAGTGGTGCTAGTAGTAGCGCTGGTGGCTGAGCAAGATGAGGTGTTCTGTGTCGCTAAATACTCAACCACGTCCTGACAATCTTGGGAGGTGATGGGACGTGCCTTCTTCCGAGCACTGTACTGTGGGCCAGGTCCACACGAAATTACATTTACACGACCTCGCGCAGACCTGCCGGGTGGCCTTCCTCTGCCTCTGCCACTACCTCTTCCTCTTCCTCTACCTGTTTTGTCCATATCGGGTATGCACGGAGTGGTATATCACACTGCGTGCACTCACGTAGGTAGGTGGGTTCACTTAACTGCACAGGTATGCGCACTGATGCGGTGGGTTCACTGAACAGTACAGGTATACAGTGGCGGGTTCACTGAACACAACAGGTATGCAGTGGCGTGTTCACTAAACAGGTATACAGTGGCAGGTCCACTGAACAGAACAGGTATACAGTGGCAGGTCCACTGAACAGAACAGGTATACAGTGGCGGGTCCACTGAACAGAACAGGTATACAGTGGCGGGTTCACAGAACAAGTATGCAGTGGCAGGTTCACTGAACACAACAGGTATGCAGTGGCGTGTTCACTAAACAGGTATACAGTGGCAGGTCCACTGAACAGAACAGGTATACAGTGGCGGGTTCACAGAACAGGTATACAGTGGCGGGTCCACTGAACAGAACAGGTATACAGTGGCGGGTTCACAGAACAGGTATGCAGTGGCAGGTTCACTGAACACAACAGGTATGCAGTGGCGTGTTCACTAAACAGGTATACAGTGGCAGGTCCACTGAACAGAACAGGTATACAGTGGCGGGTTCACAGAACAGGTATACAGTGGCGGGTCCACTGAACAGAACAGGTATACAGTGGCGGGTTCACAGAACAGGTATACAGTGGCGGGTCCACTGAACAGAACAGGTATACAGTGGCGGGTTCACAGAACAGGTATACAGTGGCAGGATCACTGAACAGGTATGCAGTGGCAGGATCACAGTACAGGTATGCAGTGGGCTGAGGGCTCACTGAACAGAACAGGTATGCTGTGGCAGGATCACTGAACAGCTATGCAGTGGCAGGATCACAGTACAGGTATGCAGTGGGCTGAGGGCTCACTGAACAGAACAGGTATGCTGTGGCAGGATCACTGAACAGGTATGCAGTGGCAGGATCACAGTACAGGTATGCAGTGGGCTGAGGGCTCACTGAACAGAACAGGTATGCTGTGGCAGGATCACTGAACAGGTATGCAGTGGCAGTATCACAGTACAGGTATGCAGTGGGCTGAGGGCTCACTGAACAGAACAGGTATGCTGTGGCAGGATCACTGAACAGGTATGCAGTGGCAGGATCACAGTACAGGTATGCAGTGGGCTGAGGGCTCACTGAACAGAACAGGTATGCTGTGGCAGGATCACTGAACAGCTATGCAGTGGCAGGATCACAGTACAGGTATGCAGTGGGCTGAGGGCTCACTGAACAGAACAGGTATGCTGTGGCAGGATCACTGAACAGGTATGCAGTGGCAGGATCACAGTACAGGTATGCAGTGGGCTGAGGGCTCACTGAACAGAACAGGTATGCTGTGGCAGGATCACTGAACAGGTATGCAGTGGCAGGATCACAGTACAGGTATGCAGTGGGCTGGGGGCTCACTGAACAGAACAGGTATGCTGTGGCAGGATCACTGAACAGCTATGCAGTGGCAGGATCACAGTACAGGTATGCAGTGGGCTGAGGGCTCACTGAACAGAACAGGTATGCTGTGGCAGGATCACTGAACAGCTATGCAGTGGCAGGATCACAGTACAGGTATGCAGTGGGCTGAGGGCTCACTGAACAGAACAGGTATGCTGTGGCAGGATCACTGAACAGGTATGCAGTGGCAGGATCACAGTACAGGTATGCAGTGGGCTGAGGGCTCACTGAACAGAACAGGTATGCTGTGGCAGGATCACTGAACAGCTATGCAGTGGCAGGATCACAGTACAGGTATGCAGTGGGCTGAGGGCTCACTGAACAGAACAGGTATGCTGTGGCAGGATCACTGAACAGCTATGCAGTGGCAGGATCACAGTACAGGTATGCAGTGGGCTGAGGGCTCACTGAACAGAACAGGTATGCTGTGGCAGGATCACTGAACAGGTATGCAGTGGCAGGATCACAGTACAGGTATGCAGTGGGCTGAGGGCTCACTGAACAGAACAGGTATGCTGTGGCAGGATCACTGAACAGGTATGCAGTGGCAGGATCACAGTACAGGTATGCAGTGGGCTGAGGGCTCACTGAACAGAACAGGTATGCTGTGGCAGGATCACTGAACAGGTATGCAGTGGCAGGATCACAGTACAGGTATGCAGTGGGCTGAGGGCTCACTGAACAGAACAGGTATGCTGTGGCAGGATCACTGAACAGCTATGCAGTGGCAGGATCACAGTACAGGTATGCAGTGGGCTGAGGGCTCACTGAACAGAACAGGTATGCTGTGGCAGGATCACTGAACAGGTATGCAGTGGCAGGATCACAGTACAGGTATGCAGTGGGCTGAGGGCTCACTGAACAGAACAGGTATGCTGTGGCAGGATCACTGAACAGGTATGCAGTGGCAGGATCACAGTACAGGTATGCAGTGGGCTGGGGGCTCACTGAACAGAACAGGTATGCTGTGGCAGGATCACTGAACAGCTATGCAGTGGCAGGATCACAGTACAGGTATGCAGTGGGCTGAGGGCTCACTGAACAGAACAGGTATGCTGTGGCAGGATCACTGAACAGCTATGCAGTGGCAGGATCACAGTACAGGTATGCAGTGGGCTGAGGGCTCACTGAACAGAACAGGTATGCTGTGGCAGGATCACTGAACAGGTATGCAGTGGCAGGATCACAGTACAGGTATGCAGTGGGCTGAGGGCTCACTGAACAGAACAGGTATGCTGTGGCAGGATCACTGAACAGGTATGCAGTGGCAGGATCACAGTACAGGTATGCAGTGGGCTGAGGGCTCACTGAACAGAACAGGTATGCTGTGGCAGGATCACTGAACAGGTATGCAGTGGCAGGATCACAGTACAGGTATGCAGTGGGCTGGGGGCTCACTGAACAGAACAGGTATGCTGTGGCAGGATCACTGAACAGCTATGCAGTGGCAGGATCACAGTACAGGTATGCAGTGGGCTGAGGGCTCACTGAACAGAACAGGTATGCTGTGGCAGGATCACTGAACAGCTATGCAGTGGCAGGATCACAGTACAGGTATGCAGTGGGCTGAGGGCTCACTGAACAGAACAGGTATGCTGTGGCAGGATCACTGAACAGCTATGCAGTGGCAGGATCACAGTACAGGTATGCAGTGGGCTGAGGGCTCACTGAACAGAACAGGTATGCTGTGGCAGGATCACTGAACAGGTATGCAGTGGCAGGATCACAGTACAGGTATGCAGTGGGCTGAGGGCTCACTGAACAGAACAGGTATGCTGTGGCAGGATCACTGAACAGGTATGCAGTGGCAGGATCACAGTACAGGTATGCAGTGGGCTGAGAGCTCACTGAACAGAACAGGTATGCTGTGGCAGGATCACTGAACAGGTATGCAGTGGCAGGATCACAGTACAGGTATGCAGTGGGCTGAGGGCTCACTGAACAGAACAGGTATGCTGTGGCAGGATCACTGAACAGCTATGCAGTGGCAGGATCACAGTACAGGTATGCAGTGGGCTGAGGGCTCACTGAACAGAACAGGTATGCTGTGGCAGGATCACTGAACAGCTATGCAGTGGCAGGATCACAGTACAGGTATGCAGTGGGCTGAGGGCTCACTGAACAGAACAGGTATGCAGCCAGGAAGAAGTTAAGCCTAACTAATCTTTCCCTGAGAGACAGTCTGCAGCAGCTCGCCCTACTCTGACTAATGCAGGCACACGAGTGGCCGTAATGGCCGCCGCTGCCTGCCTTATATAAGGGGGGGTGGGGCTCCAGGGGCTAGTGTAGCCTAATTGGCTACACTGGGCCTGCTGACTGTGATGTAGAGGGTCAAAGTTGACCCTCAGGTGCATTATGGGGCGAACCGAACTTCTTCCGCAAAAGGTTCGCGTGCGGTACCCGCACGCGAACCACCTAAGTTCGCGCGAACCCCGTTCGCCGGCGAACCGTTCGGCCCAACTCTATTTGCAAGTGTTTAGTGTTCAAGTTTGTAAAAAATGGCCATCTGCGCTGCAGAGCAATGCAACACCAGTCCCGGGTTAAAATTTTGGTGCTGTTTTCTTCCACTTTTTGTAGTAAACAAAATAACATTTTTCAGTTAATATACAGTATATTGTCAAATGAAAGCCCCATATAACTGCTTAAAAAATCTATGTGTTGATTGGCTTGTTTGACTATAACCCCAAAGTGCAGTAATCCATTAGTAACACACACCTTTAGAAAGCCGGGGATACAGGGCTCAGGCATGCAATCAAAGGGATACTGTATATTGGCGACCGACTAGTGGGTAATTTGGGTGCCGGCGATGCCAGATAAATATCGGAATTAAGAGTTGCAAATAACGGCAGAAGGTGAGTTTAGCGAATGCTGAAAAGGCAGCTATTGCAAGAGAGGGGGAGTTGGTTAGGGTAGGCAGGGTTAGGCGTCAGTACAGGAAGGCGGAGCTGATATAGGTGGACATTGCAAAAGAGGGGGAGTCGGTTAGGGTTAGGTGCCAGAAGGCGGCGCTGATATCGGCAGATATTGCAAGAAATGGGGAGTTAGTTAGGGTTAGGTGCCAGTACTGGAAGGCTGCTGATATTGGCAGATATTGCAAGAGGGGGGTTCGGTCACATCTTAAAGTGGAATATAACCCAGTATTTCTTCTTTGCTCTATAAGATTATTTACAGCATATAATATACTAACACAGTGTTTTTTTTTTTTTTTTAGTAAAACAGCATTTAAAGGGTTACATCACAGGACTGACTTTTTCTTCTGCAGGGGCTGCGCATCTGAACTGGTGATTAGCTTATCTTCTGTACACATCCTTTACTTGATACAATTAAGTAAACATTCTCTGGCTGTGCAGAAACTTATGCTAATGGGTCCTGGAGTGAAACACAGGTCAGAAATCACTGATGGCTGCATTTAAAACAGAATTACAACAGTTATGAATAAAATTCACCAGCAGCTTTCAAAGTAAATAAACTGAACTTTGGGAAGTTATAATTTATAAATGAATTATAATACTTGTGCACAAAAGCAAATATGAAAATTGTATGGGTTATAAAAAGTAGGAAAACACATTTTTGTTGAATATTTTGTCAGAGTTTTAACCTTCTCAGCCCCTGCTGGGCCGATCTGCGTAATTTTTTTTTTTGCTGAACGCAGCTAGCACTTTGCTAGCTGCGTCAGCACACCGATCGCCGCCGCCCCGCGCCGATTCGCCGCTATCCGCGCCGCCGCAGAGCCCCCCCCCCCCCAGACCCCTGCGGTGCCTGGCCTATCAGCGCCATGACGTCGGTGACGCCATCCCGCCCCGTCGCCATGGCGATGGGGGAAGCCCTCCAGGAAATCCCATTCTTTGAACGGGATTTCCTGATCGCCGGAGGCGATCGGAGGGGCTGGGGGGATGCCTCTGAGCAGCGGCTAATATGTAGCGAGCCCTAGGCTACATGATTTAAAAAAAAAGCAAAAAAACGGCAGCGCTGCCCCCTGCCGGTTTTTAATATACCGCCAGGGAGGTTAAACCGCTTTAAGGGTGAGTTGCCACTACTTGGGGTGTGGTGGTGGTCGACTATACTAAAGTGTCACTGTGTTGCTCCTGCCGGGACATCTTGCAGAGGCTGCAGTGAAGTGTATGTACTTTAATGATCTTTTTAGGACTTCTTAACCATTGAGCCCTGGCATATTTGACTTTTTGTGCTAGCTTTTTTGATGTGAAGGAGCGCTCCACCAGTGTTTATACATCCCAATTTAATATCTGCACAATATATTTGTTTTTGTGTTCTAGAATAGAATGTGTTTTCCCACCTCTGGGCAGCATCTTGTGTTCCTGACGGAATGCCTCGCAGAACGCTTTACAAAAGCTGCCTATTCAGGCTCTGGCAATCAATGCCCCCGACAGCTCTGAGGCAGGTGCGGAGGTAGCAATAATACCGTTTGCATTACCGAAAAACAGGGATCCATCTCCACTCCGCATTCTCTGGTCTCAGCTGGAAGCCCCGAGAAGCCATAATTACTCTCGTTGTCGGTGCTCAGAATTTCCTCTGAATAGATGGACAGCACGGGCGACCAGAATCCTGCTCTGCGAACCTCAGGCTTCACATTCTAGTGGTTTTGCCATCCAGAACGAGGGACTGGAGGCAGAAAATACTCATTGCCTCCTCGGAAGAGGGCTAAGAAACAGAGTTATGAGTGTACAAGGCTGTATGTGACAAGTCCGACAAAAAAATACAAGAAGAGTTGGTCACTGAGATGTGAATACAGCTGTTTTCATTGGCTTAAAGAAGGGGTGTCAAACTCAAATACAAAGTGGGCCAAAATTAAGCTCTCGGTCTAAGTGGCGGGCCAACCTCAATGTCTAGTGCCCACCTCTCTCTTATAAAGTTCCCTGGTGTCTAATAGCCCCCTCCCTCCCCTATACAGTTCCTTGGTGTTACTGTTTAGTGGTTTTTCCTCCCTCCCCTATACAATTCCCTGATGCTTAGATGTCCTCTCTCCCTTCCCTATACAGTTCCCTGGTGTCTAGTAGCCCCCTTCCTCCCCTAAGCAGTTACTAGTTTCTAGTGGCCCCTCCCTTCCCCTATACAGTTCCCTGGTATCTAGTGGCCCCCTCCCTCTCCAATACAGTTCCTGGGTATCTAGTGCTTTCTCCCTCTCCATACTGTGTATGGCTTACATCATGATCTAGAGCTTACCCTCCAATATAGCTTCTCTGGTAGTTTACAGTGGGCCAAACACCTGAGGGCCAAATCTAATGGCTCCAAGGGCCAGATTTGGTCCCCGGGCCGGTTGGCAACAAGGGTTCCGTGTAGTGTAAAATGTGCCCCCCGTTGCCCCGTGCAGTATATTTCACCTGTCGTGTCTGCCGCTGGCTCCGTGCTCCATCCACATGCATGCGCACCACATGGCTGCCGGCGTGTGAGACCTCACACACACCAACCACGTGTGAGGAGGAGGCGGATGCGGTGTCACAAGACCGATTCCTGAGAGATTTCATGTTGAAATCTACTGTATCAGGAATCGACTTGTGGCATATAGGCATGCAACAGATTTAATTAAATTAGATCAGAGAGAAAACTGTCTCTTGGTCGATCTGGAGTTTGGCTATTGTACAAATAAGTTCAGAAGACACTGTAGTGGCAGTGACGCTTGGCAATAATATAACTGAGTGCCGTTTGGCTACGGTGATTTGATTGCGCGCGCCCACGGTTGTTACTTTCAGCGCCAGAGTTTTGGCATCAGAGCAATTAGTGGCCACTGGCTAATGTTAGATAGGGGGAATGTTAGTGTTCGGCATAGGGTTAGTGTGAGAGAAGGTTAGGGAAGTCATTAATAGAATATCGGTAACATTGCCAATATTCCAACACTCGAATTCCCCATTTTTTTTTTTTTGTACGCAAACCCATAACTATGGATTATACTATTATTAGCATTACGTAATACTTGAAAAGGCCAATGAGTAGAAAACCTGGGAACTGCCCATGGACTTTAAGATGACCTTTCACCACGCCAGTAACCGCCAGGCGTTAACACGCTCATCGCTATCATCCCGGCAACAGTTGGAAGCCCTGCAAGTAATAATTATGAGATTATCTCCATCTCTCATTAAATTCTTGCTTGCTTGACCATGTCAGATGCTTCATGAATAAAACAGGAGATGGATATTGACAGGGGAGCCTCGTCCACCCCATCGCACAAGTCGCGGTAATCTAATTTGTGTCACTGCGGTGTCCTGTCCACTTCTCCATGCCAAGTCATCTGCTGGAAGCCTATTTACTTCCCGTCCGTCAAGTGCTCGGCAGATGAGACCGCCGCGCCGGGCCGCCTAGTTCTAACTTTTAATCATATCTCTGCATAAAAAAAAAAGAAAAAAATCAACCGCGTATTCTATTGAGCCGACTCCCTATGTATTATGTAGGCCCCGGCGAGCAGAATAAGTGGCAGCCACAGCTTAGAGTTAACAATCAAAAGCTTCGAAGGCAGGAGACACTTCAGAAAGAATAATTTATGGGACGCCGGGCGCCTCGTGACAAGAGCCAATTTTGTAATTTTAGACCTGGCGCCGCGGTGGAGATATATTCGGGGAAGAACTTGATAGATGTTTGGCAGGTGTCTCATCATCACTCCAGTATGAAGGATTGCCGGCGCACCACACACGCTTGCCGAGATTCACCCTTAAAAAGGTATGTGCCACACAGACGCCGACAGACTCCAATCTGAAAGAGAGTATGTTACTGGGAATATATAAAAATTGGAGTTGTGGAAGGTGTAACATGATCCAAATTCTTCTCATTTTTTTGTGGGGTTGCTTCCTCGCCCCCACGGTTGCCACGCACGGACCCTCAGAGCATATACATGAAAAAAGGCCCATGGAATAAAGGGCGCAGGGAATTGCTGCTGGTAGAATATCGCTTCAATCAGTGATATTCTACTGCTGGATTGCAATAGTAAAATATCGGTAGTGTTTACCAATATTTTACAATAGCTAAACCTAACCTTACTTACACGGAGAACCCTTCCTCTACCGATGTCTAACCCGAACCCTTCCTGGTGGTGCCTAAACCTAGGACTCCCTATGGTGGTGCCTAACCCTAAGACCCTCCCTGGTGGTGCCTAAAGCGAAGAACCCCCCTGTGCCTAACCCTAAGACCGCCTTCTGGTGCCTAACTCCAACTCTCCCCGGGTGTCTAAACCTAACCCCCGCTCCGCACCGACTATGCAATACAGGAATGAGCATTTCAACAAGCCCCCGCACCGGCGATGCTATCGGGCACAGAAATTTAATGTCACTGCTACTAATCAGATGTCTCCCTACGCCAAAATTTACTTACCTTGCCGCACAAGATGGCCATTAAAAAAGCCACGATTTGCGACACAGAAGTTACATTTTGGTGCCGGAGGGAGCCAGATAGCAGGTGCTGCCCTGCACCCTAATTTACTTCCTTTGTTGCAAATCACGGCTTTAACAATAGGCGCCTATGGCGGCGCCATTTTTTCCGTAAGGGCTCCTGCCCCCTTTTTTCTGGTTTCATCAGACAACCTTTTTTCTGGTTTCATCAGCTTCTCTGATATGTTCCCATGGCTGTGCTCCCTGCCGTGTGCGAGCATGGCCGTACTACTTGCGCACAAATGTGAACGGTCAAAGGGTCCTGGGTAGCGGAGCTGTTCTTGAGGAGCCACAGGTTACTCTCTGCTTTATTAAGTATCTAACTTTTTTCCTAAACCTCCTCGGGTAACTTTTTAGGATTGGTAAGTGTAATGTAGAGGTAAGACGTCACCCAGACAAACAATGAAAGTATTTTAACATTTTTAAACCAGCAAGAGCTGCAAGCACACCATCCCACCCGTACATTTAGAAGTACTGCAGTTTAATCCGGGTGTGAGATATTACAGATATTGAAAATATCGGTAAGATCTCCCTTCCTCACATCAACTATGCATAACATTACAGTATATCTGAACCTGTGCCTATTCCCTCATACTAACCCACCGGCCCTACACTCTAGCCAAACCCACAACCAATCCTAGTTCTTCCTAGTACTTCCATATATTTTTCCCTGGTGGTCAAGTTGTACCCCCCTTCCATATATTTTTCCATAGTAATCTAGTGGTACCTTCCTTCCATATATTTTGCCCTGATGGTCTAGTGGTACTCCAATTTATATATTTTTTCTTGGTGGTCTAGTTGTACTTCCATATATTTTTACCTGATGGTCTAGCCTCCCCCCCTCATCACTTTCCCACTTGTGGTCTAGTGGCACCGTGGCACCCTACATTCCATATATTGTCCCCTGGTGGTCCCCATTCCCTATATTTTTTTCCTGGTGGTCTAGTTGTACCTCCCATTCTATATCCTTTTCCCTAGTTGTCTAGTGGTACCCCTTTACTCATACTAGTTTTCTAGTGATATCTCTTAATTCCGTATATTTTACTCTTGTAGTTTAGTGGTACTCCCTTTCCATATATATTTCCCTGGTGGACTAAACCCCCCTTCCATCTATTTTTCTCAGGTAATTTAGTGATATCCCCATTCCATATATTTTTCCTGGTGGTCTAGTTGTAACTCCCATTCTACATATTTTTCCCTAGTTGTCTAGTAATACGGTACCCCCCTTACATATATGCTTTACTAGTTTTCTAGTGGTACCCCCTATTCCATATATTTTCCTTAGTGGTCTAAACCTCCCTTCTGTACATTTTTCTTTGGTAATTTAGTGGTACCCCAGTTTCGTACAGGGCCGGGCCGAGGCATAGGCTGGAGAGGCTCCAGCCTCAGGGCGCAGTGTAGGAGGGGGCACACAATTCATTCAGCTGTCATTCCTAATTGTGTATGAAGCAGAAATAAATAAGAAAAGGGGATACATAGCATTGACTGCAAGCCAGATAACTAAATATTAAGGTGTTGGGGAGGGTGTGGGCCCTGTGGCCCTCTTAGTCTAATAGCAATCCATGTGTGACAGCTGAGGTGGGAGGGATGGGGGGGCGCACTTTGGTGTCTCAGCCCAGGGTGCTGGAGGACCTTGTCCCTGCTCTGGTTCCGTATATATTTCCCTGGTGGCTTAGTGGTACTCCTCTTACTTATAAAGTATTTCTTTTTCATTGGATTCTCTCCCTTTTTATATACACTTACCTCTAACCTGAATTATCGCAAATTCTTTCTGTTTTAGGAAAGCAAACTTTTGTTTTTTTTATATACACTTACCTTGTGGTCTAGCAACCCGTATCCCCCCTAACATACTTTCCCCTTGTGGTCTAGTAATACCCCCTCCCCCCTACATATACTGTATGTTTCCTATGTAGTCTGGTGGTCCACTTTATATACATATAGTTTTCCATGGAAGTCTGGGTCCCCCCTCCCTTTTATATACATTTTGCTAGTGGTCTATAGGTTTCCTGTCCCACTTCCAGCACACCTGACCTGAGGCAAAGCTACCTAAGGTAAAGCTTCCTCATTATGTGTTATCAATTCCTCTCATTCCCCCTGGTTCCTGTAATCATGCATTTAAAAATTTGGCTCAAGTCAAAGTTTTAGACAGGAAGAGGCGGGCTCTCTATAATGGTCTCTCCTCTTCCCCTGACCATGCACTCCCTTTGAAACATACTGTATATTTGTCTGGAGTAATCCTTGGTCCAGAGGTCTCCTGGACCCTGCTGCAGCCCTCCGATCCAGCATGAATAGGTGTCTTCTCTTCTGGCTGCATTCCTCACCGATTATGACCACATTCATATTGGGCATGTGCAAGTAAGGTCCACCGATGCCCATAGAAATGTAATACTTGTGCAGGGAGAGAGGGTCGCTACGCTGGATCAGAGAGCTGCAGGGGGGTCCAGGAAGTCTCTACACCATCCAGATGCCTCCTATATTTCTGAGGTAAGCATGGTATGTAACTTTTTTTTTTAGACCTCAGGTATCCTTTAAAGAGGAACTCCAGTGAAAATAATGTAGTAAAAAAGTGCTTCATTTTTTACCATAATTATGTATAAATGATTTAGTCAGTGTTTGCTCATTGTAAAATCTTTCCTCTCCCTAATTTACATTCTGACATTTATTACATGGTGACATTTTTACTGTGGGCAGGTTATGTAGCTGCTCCTAGCTGTTTTGGCTGTTAGAGACAGCTGTAAACAGCTAATTCCTGTCTGTGAACCTTGTTACATTGTGGCAGTTTGCCCAGAGTACCGCGGTACTCAGAGCTTCTTGTGGGAGGGGTTTCAGCACAAAATCAGTCATACAGCGCCCCCTGATGGTCTGTTTGTGAAAAGCATCACATTTTTCATGTAAAAGGGGGTATCAGCTACTGATTGGGATAAAGTTCAATTCTAGGTTGGAGTTTCTCTTTAAGTGCCTTTTAAAAAAAATATTTTCTCTTTTGGAGATTTGAAACGGAGATACATTGTCTCGTACTGACCTGAGGAAGTGGGAAGGTCCCATGAAATGCATTGTCTTTTTATTGGTGTCAAACAATAAAAATTGTAACCTCTTATTAGGAGGTAAGACTGTTCCTGTTACTTACCTCCACTCACTACATATTGTATCACCATTGGGGCGCCTCCTTCCATATTGCATTGTCTTCTACCCCATCCCAGTGGTTACCTCTTCCACTACATCCAGTGGTCCTTTGTTTTTTTGGAGCGCGACCCATGTTGACTCAACCGAGTCATCATAACCGAGTAGAGATGGTCCTTCTCCACATGCCAGACATTGTGGTTGCCTATAGCAACCTACGTTTGTGAGTAGTTGTTATTTCTTTACTTTTACCATAAATACTACACTATTGGCACTCCTGGTTAGTGATGGGCGAACACCTGGATGTTCGGGTTCGGGAAAGTTCGCCGAACATGGCCGAGATGTTCGGCATGTTCGGGCCGAACCCCGAACTTTACGAACATCCAGCTTTTGGGGGCCCTATGGGGTCGCAGGCATAAGGGGGGAGCATGCCCCGATCGCGGGGGGGGTCGGAAATTCCCCCCACCCCCTCCGCTAGCGCTCCCCCCTCTGCCCGCTTCCCCATAACAAAGTTTCAAGAAGTACCTGCTGTGTCCGGTGGTAGTGTGGGTGGCTGGCAGTGGGCGGCACTATGCAGTGACTGAATGAGGAGGAGGAGTCCGGAGAATGACGCGTTGAGGGAGGCCGGGCAGCGGGCGGTTCACTGCTGAACCGCCCGCTGCCCGGCCTCCCTCAACGCGTCACTCTCCGGACTCCTCCTCCTCATTCAGTCACTGCATAGTGCCGCCCACTGCCAGCCACCCACACTACCACCGGACACAGCAGGTACTTCTTGAAACTTTGTTATGGGGAAGCGGGCAGAGGGGGGAGCGCTAGCGGAGGGGGTGGGGGGAATTTCCGACCCCCCCCCCCCGCGATCGGGGCATGCTCCCCCCTTATGCCTGCGACCCCATAGGGGGGCCGTATTCGGCCGAACAGGGCCCTGTTCGGCCGAACAGGGGCCCTGTTCGGCCCTGTTCGGCGGCCATTAGAAGTTCGGGGCGAACCCGAACTTAAAAGGCCGAACACCATCAGGTGTTCGGCCGAACGCGAACATCACCCGAACAGGGTGATGTTCTGCAAAACCCGAACAGTGGCGAACACTGTTCGCCCAACACTACTCCTGGTGCTCTTTTTGTCTCATTTTCTTACTGGTAACTGGGTTTCCAAATATGAAATTTATTCAGCAGACCTCCCAGAATTTTTTATATTTTGTTTCAAATTTAACCACTTGCAGACAAGCCGTCCATTAAAACATCCTGCAGGAGCCTCTTAACGGCTCCAGGACGTTTTAATGTGTCACTCACCCCCACCGCACCTCGTACCATAGAGTCACGGAGAACTGCGATTGAGGAAGGTAAGCAAACTGACCAATCGCAATGCCTGTAATCTATGGGCATAACCCTGATTGCAGGCCATGTCCATTCATAAAGCAGGAAGTAGTTAAAGCAATGTAAATGTAAGAAAAAAACAGTGAACACTTCCTGTTAAAACAGGAAAGTGTTTGCAGCGCCATCTAGTGGCCAAAAAGTAAAAATACACACACACAATAAAAAAAAAAAAAATATATATATACATTTACTATTTAAAATGAATATAATGAATCCCTTCCACTTCCAAAGCCCACCCTCTTCCCCCCCAAAGACGTAAAAAAAAAAAAAAAGTAAAACAAAACCAAACATAAACAGTTGCCTTAGGAACTCTTTTTTTTAATATGTATTTCATGAGGGTATATTACTGTTATTTTACTATGCAAGGGCTTACTAATTATGGAACAGACACACAAAAAAAATACCAGAAAAATTACACCTATATTTCCAAGTAATAAATATTGTCGCCATACATTGTGATAAGGTCATAATTTAAACGGTATAATAACCAGAACAAATGGGCAAATAGAATGAATGGGTTTTAATTATGGTAGCATGTTTTATTTTAAAATTACTGGTATAATGGCCGAAAACTGAGAAATAGTGTTTTTTTCCCCATTTTTTTTCTATTATTCCCATTAAAATGCATTTAGAATAAAATTATTCTTAGAAAAATGCACTACCCAAAGAAAGCCTAATTGGTGGTAAAAAAAAAAAGTATAGATCATTTCTGTTTGAATAGTGTTATAATTTAAGTAGGCCTCAGTTACTTGGCCTGAGTTTTATGTAAAAGGCTTGTCCGCAGTGTATGCCTTTAAAATAAATAGAGGTTTTGTGATGCAGGCAGAGGCATCTCAGGGTCTGCGTGTAGCAGAGGATACACGCAGATACTGAGAACATGTTCCTAAAAGAAGGCCATCGGACTACTCTGACCTTAACACTACACCACAGGAACATAAAACATTGGCCATATTTACTAAACATCCACGTTCCTGCATATGGGTCAAATGCCTCATTGATTATTAATCAAGTAGGTGTGTGTGATGACACCACGAGTGGGTCCACCAATAATCTGGTCTAGGGGGTGGCGAAGATGATGTCATATTTAACTCTTTCCTAGTCGGTATAAAAGGCTGAGGGAGCTACGAGAGCTCACTTCTGCTTCTTCCTTCCGCACTAGCTAGCAAGGCTGACTGGGACGACCTCTAAGCATGTTCTTCCTTTTTGTAATCTGATATAATGTATGCTGTACATAGGTAGTTTAGTGTAACGTAGTTAGGAAGAAGGTACCTGATAGACTTCAGCAGGGAGTCTCATCACGAGCTTGTAACGCAACATGAAGATTGGCCTAGCTAGGATATGATGACTGTATCTATCTGTCTTTCTGTGACTTGAATAAATGACGTAAACATTGAAGAAGCCTGAGAAAGTCTATCTCATGTTTGCTGTGTGGAGAGTCAAGTGATCTCACAGTCTGTGAGACGATGGTGTCGAAGCAAGGTGATAAGAACAGTTTATAACAAATAGTAGTAATAGGATAAGTCATTGGCGAATAAAAGGGAGAAAGAGTACTCTGGTCCGTTAGGGTAAAAACCCCTTGGGGAGTGAAGTGTGTGTGTGTGTGTGTGTGTGTGTGCGTGCGCGTGCGTGTGCGTGTGTGTGTGTATATATGTATATATATAAGTATATTTAGCGCCGTCATTCCTTGAATATTACAAAGTTTCTCGAGTTGATAATTTCACATACATTGTGTGATACTGTTTGATATCCCTTTCCTTAGTGTGTTGCAGTGACATTCTTGGCTCCAGAGCAACAACAACGCTTTAAAAAAAAAACAGCGACTGATCTTTCATCTTTTCTGAACCGTCTGACACGAGAGAGGACTTGGCACACCAGTGACATCACGCCACAGCCTGTCTTTCATTATCGGAAGGTGACATGGTTGATGTAGCAGTATATGCGCTGCCTCCTGCCTCGAAAAGGAAAAAAAAAACAGACTTTTCAGAGTTCTTATTAGCCGGGCGGCCAAACACCAGCGAGAGATCAAGGCGTAGCCAGCACTGTGTGACGGGTGCTGCTGACTGATCTACTCCTGGCATCAGCAAGAGATCGGCCTGTAATTTAGGTAGAAGAGGCAGCAGATAGCTTCTCTCCTGCCGGTGTCAGGCCTGGTAGATGAAGGGTAACGGGAGGACATTTCATGTCATGGAGGAAGTGTAAGGAGACCAGGTCAATCTCCAGGCACAATTATAAGTTTATAGATAACCGAGAGACTTCCCGAAATAAGTTCTAGCACTTCTAATGAGCTTCTGCTGGAAGATCACCTGTCACTTGCTTAAATTTGAAGGCTTGTTTACCAGGATAACTGCAGACTCTTCTACAACATCAAGTCACTCAGAACTGCAGCTGGGACTGTTTCTCAATCCAAAAAGGAGGGTTCTCAAAACTATCATGTACTGCAAATTATAACTAAAAAGTGTCAATTCTTTGTGTCCCCACCAATTATTTTTACCACCACTGCCAAATCTCTACTGGGGATGGAGATCACTAGAGCCTCACAGAGTGCCACTGGAATCCTGTTCCACTCCTCCATGACAACGCTGGTGGATATTAGAGACCTTGCACTCCTCCCCCTTCCGTATGTGGATGCCCCACAGATGCTCAGTAAGGTTTAGGTCTTGTCAGTCCAGCACCTTGACCCTTAGTTTCTTTAGCAAAGCAGTGGCCATCTTGGAGGTGTGTTTATGGTGGTTATCATGTTGGAATACTGATCTGTGGCCCAGTTTCTGAAGGGAGGAGATAATGTTCTGCTTCAGTATGTCACAGTACATGTTGGCATTCACGGCTCCCTCAAAACCTGTAGCTCACCAGTGCCAAAAACACTCATGCACAGGACCAGATTTGTACTTCTTACTGCCTAACATCGACTGTCACCAGCCGTCCGCTGACTATCTGCATCTTCTCCCCCCAGTGGCCAGAAGCTTCCCCCCAACTTCTCCCAGATAGCCAGATGCCTCCCCCCCCCCCTCCTTCCTCAGTAGCCACCTCAAGTAGCCAGAAACTTCTCCCCTCCCTTCCAGATAGCCAGATGCCTTCCCCCCCCCCCCCCCCCCCACATTCCCCCAAGTAGCCGGAAGTTTCCCCTCTCCCTCCCCACTACAGCAGCCACGCATGTGTCACCCGGAATCGGTTGAAAAGGGCTCCTCAGCCATCTGTATGAAAAGGGCTCCTGCATAGACTTCAATGTTATTTATTCAAATATGGGCTACAAGGTAGTGAAAAGGGCTCCCAAGGTTTCTTTCGGCTACAAGGTTTTTATTTGGCTACAAAAGGGCGCCTCTTTGTAGCCCATATTTTTTATTCGGCTACAAGATTTTTGAGTCTGCTACAAAACTGCGCCCCTTTGTAGCCCATATTTTTGATTCGGTTACAAGTTTTTTTTATTCTGCTACAAAAGGGGCGCCCTTTTACAGCCAAGATTTTTGATTCGGGGGTGCAAGGGGGGGTTCGGATTAGGCATCATCACAAGTGGGGGGGGGGGGTCTTAGGGTTAGGCACCACCAGAGGAGGGTTCTGTGTGAGAGTAGGGAGAAGTTAGGTCATAGTAATCACGTTTCTTGGCTATAGCCAGAGCCCTTTTATAGCCCAACACATTTTGTCTATAACAGCTTCCTTTTTATAAACTAAAACTAGCTTTTCAGCTACACCAGGCACCCTTTGTAGCTGAATTTGGCATATGGGCTACACCAGGCACCCTTTGTAGCTGAATTTGGCATATGGGCTACACCAGGCACCTTTTGTAGCTGAATTTGGCATATGGGCCACACCGGGCGCCCTTTGTAGCCAAATTTGACATTTTGCCTACACCAGACACCTTTTGTAGCCGAATTTTTGGAAATGGGTTACAACGGGCACCCTTTGTAGCCGAATCTGGATTTTTTCATCTGTATCATATTTTCAAATGTACGTGTGTCACCCACCCACCCGCTCTTCCTCTGTCAGCTGCCGCTGTGCGTCTTTCCTCTCCAAACTGTGTCTTTTACATGTGACTTGCCGGTTGCCAGGGCCGGTTCAAGTAACAATGGGGCCCTAGGGCAAGATTAGCCTGGGGGCCCCCCAACAGACACCACCCTGACCAAAAAGCGTCATCAGAGGCCATTTGTTGCAGCCAAATTTCTGAGACCCTGAGCTGGCTGCTGACCCTCCCCCAATCATCCCCCAACTTAACAGACTCTGCCGTGTCCCTGGGGAGCAACAGTTCAGATGGGGGAGGGACAACTTGGGGGCCCCTACAGGCTCTGGGGCCCTGGGGCAACTGCCTATTTTTTCCTATGTTAGCTCCGGCCCTGCCGGTTGCCAGCGAGTCACATGTAAGAGAAGCTGGCTGGAGAGCACAGATGCACAGCGGCGGCTGATGGAGGCAGAGTGGAGGGCAGAAGAGGAAGCTGCAACACTGGATACAAGCGAGGAGGTGAGTGACACAGGTGATGGCTGCTGCATTGGGAAAGGAGGGATGGGGAAGAGAGGGGGAGTCCGTAGCCGCCCACGGCCACTACAAGCCCATTGCAAGTGCAAACGTTAATGTAGGGCAGCCAGGGACGGACTTAATAAGATTACTGCCCCACAGCAGCCCCTTATTTGGCCACTAAATTTGGCACCCTAGGCCATGGCCTATATGGCCTAGCCAGAGATCTCGTCCTGCTCATGCAGCCCTAAACCATGACACTCCCACCGCATCATGTCGGACTGTAGGCACGACACAGTTTAAACTAAGCATGCCGCAGCGATTTGTTGTTGTGATGTGGAGCACACAAATCACCATAATACCATCAAGCACAGCCCTGCGACCTCCTCAGCAGGTTAGGTTGCATCGTCTGATCATGTTTTTCCGAAGTGCACCTTTAAGTCTAGTGCCTTGACTGAATTATTCCCACCAAAACAAATATGAATCCTGTGCTCAGAAGGACAATATTTGCTCTCCCGGGACGCCTGCACACCGCTGTCACTACTCATTTTCTGATAGACATCAGAAAAGCTCAAAAGTGAAAATTGCCGGGAGGCAACAACAAAAAAAAATCTTCAGCAAAGTGACATCTTGTGATGACCTGCGCAGACACAGCAAGTTCTCCTGAGCAACATACGACTCTGAGAACCAGACAATCTGGAACATTCCGGGTCATTCCACAGACAAAGGACAAATTAAAGGGATTCTCTGTATGCGATGACTTTGTGCCTGAGTGCTCTGTACATGGCTGGTAAAGGATAACTGGAGTGACACATACAAGTACATTAACTTGTTTGCTTGGATCCCATATGCAGACTGTTTGAATAGATCACAGGTGTGGAACTCCAGGCCTGGAGGGCCAGATCCATGCCAGTGTTTAGGATGGACTGAGAAAAGGAGGAATGTGTTCTACCTGATGGACCACACCTTTCCTGATTCAGACCCATCAATTAATTTGAGCTGTGTCCAAAATGTGTGAGGACCTCGGCCCTCGCAGGACCGGTTTGACATGCCTGGGATAGAGGCTGAATTCACACTTGTGCAGCCTGCCATGGAATCAACGCACCGCATAAATCAGTACATCATATGACCCACGGGCAGAGTGCGCCGAAAGGGTCATATGCATAGGCCCGCCCTCCTTCTGCCCCTGTTCAGGGTTGTATTTCCTGCTGAAAAGGAAGTACATCACTGGGATTCCCGTCAGTGCGCACATACATGCAGCACCACGCTCCGTCGTTCATACTTACTGCATTGCCACAGACTTACTTTACTGCATAATCCGTGCAGTAGGCATGGATCATGCGGTAAGACACGGATGACTTGGCATTGGGATTGTGGCGACTTGACTACTTCCGGCACAATGCAACACATCTGGTAAGTATGAAAGTCATTAGGGATGGTCGGAAATGCCAATTTCCTATTTCGCGGTAAATCCACATTCCGCCATTGCCAATTACCGATTCCGCTACCAATTTCCGCATTCCAATGCGGAATTTCCGCCGCAAATCGCGGAAATTCCGCCCGAATTTAACATTGATTTTCTCAAAAACTAGAAGGTCTTTTTGAAAACTTTTTTTGCATCTTGTTCACAAGATTCTGTTTAATAAACCCTGAAAATTTGGTGTTTCTAGGACTTACGGGGGCTTTGCCAATAACCGCTAAATTCGGCGGATTTTTACTGTTAAGTAAAATGCAGAAAATAGGCAGATGCAGATTTTCTGCATTTTACATTACAGTAAAACTCCGCCGACTTTAGCGGTTAATAGCAGGGCCGGGCCGAGGCATAGGCTGGAGAGGTGTGGAGGGGGCGCAAAATACATTCAGCCGTTATTCCTAATTGTGTTTGAAGCAGAAAGAAATAAGAAAAGGGGATACATGGCAGTGACTGCAAGCCAGATAACACGATATTAAGGTGTTGGGGAGGTTGTGGGCCCTGTGGCGCCTCTTAGTCTAATAGCAATCAGTGTGTGATGGCTGTGGTGGCAGGGATGGAGGGGCGCACTTTGGTGTCTCAGCCTTGGGTGCTGGAGGACCTTGTCCCGGCTCTGGTTAATAGTAAAGCCCCTGTAAATCCTATAAACACCAAATTTTCAGGGTTTATTAAACAGAATGTTGTAAACAAGATGCAAAAAAGATTTTTAAAAAGACCTTTTAGTTTTTGAGAGAATCGATGTTAAATTCGGCAGAAATTTCCACGATTTCCGGCGGAAATTTCCGCGAATTCTGGCGGAAATCCGCTTACCGCACTTGCATTACCGATTTCCGTGTTCCGATGCTGAAATGCAATTTCCGATCTGAATTTCGGAAATTGCATTTCCGCGGAATCCGAATGAGCATCCCTAAAAGTCATCACAGACTTTCATTGCCCTTGCGATGGGGGAGCGTACTGCACTGCAACCTGTAACGTAACGTGGGATGTGTGTAAAGGCCCTAAGGGCCTGAGCCCACTGATGCAGTTGTGTCCGCTTCTGTCTGCTTTTCAGCATCTCTACCATTGATGTTTAACTGAAAAGCGGACACAACTGCATCAGTGGGCTCAGGCCCTAAGAGATCTGAAAACTGTGGCCTAGTCCTGCTCCAGTCTGACCCATTTTAACAGGTGGTTGAAGGGGGTATCTAGGCTCCCCTAGTGTTGTATCCCTTTTTTCCTCCGGCATCTTCGTGGCTTTTCCTTCAGCATTGCTGCTCACATGACCTGTCCAGAGCCAGTCCATACAGGGGCCCAGGCAGAGCAATGACATTTGCCTCCCTGTTTATCAGTTGAAAGGGTGCCCAGGAAGATCTCAGCTCAACTTGCAATTCAAGATTCACTTTACTGCCAGAGGAAGTCTAAAGGTGGCCATACCAAAAGCAGGAAAAAAGGCTGCATGTGGCAAGTAGTGGTGCTCAGCAGAGCTCGAATATTCGAGTAGCTCGAATATTCGAGCTCTTTTTCAGCTATCCGAGCTCGGTATTCGAGCTCCGAATAGCTGTAGCTATTCGAATGGGCTATCCGAGTACACTCGAATAGCCCATTCACTATTCGAGCTATTCGAGCAAACGGCGCTATTCGAGCTCGGTACCGAGCTCGAATAGCGTCATAGCCCAGATTGATGTCCTTAGAGCCAATCAGAGGGCTCCCAGGCCCTCTGACGGCAGCCAATCACAGAGGGGGACCCTGGCCAGCCCCTACCCTATAAATAGCGGCCGCCATGTTACGTTTCTCCATGCTTGCCTGAGACTTGTACAGAGAGAGAGTTGCTCCTTTGTGCTTTGGCTTAGCAAGTGCTCTATTGTGATCATTTACCTAGCGTTTTTGCTCACCTACACCTGCCATATACACCTATATTGTTGTTAGTTAGATAGACATTGTATTTTAGTTAGTAGCTTGTGTGTTACATTAGAGACAGGCAGCTGCTGCAAGCTTACAGGTTTAGGCCTCAGGGGGGCCTTGCCTCTGTGGGCAGCTGTCCTCTGTTTATTTCTCTCATCTATACCAGTATTTCTGCTGTCCTTTACTAATAGTATTGTAGTTATACTGTACTAGGAGTAGGACACTCACTGACTGTCACTGTTTATAGGCTACTAGCTAGCTCCTGCGTGTGTGCACTCACTCACTGTGTGTACATACTACACACACTCTATTTCCTTCTGATTACTGATAGATTATTGTTAGTTAGTTAGTTGTACTTACTGTTACTACTTACTCTTACTGTACTAGGAGTCTAGGACACTCAGTCAGACAGTCACTGTGTTCATAGGCTACTAGCTCCTGCGTGCGGTCACTCACTGTCTGAGTGTACACACACCACCCACACTCCATTTCCTTCTGATCGCTGATTGATTATTGTAATTAGTTAGTTCTACTTACTGTTACTACTTACTCTTACTGTACTAGGAGTCTAGGACACTCAGTCACTGTGTGTTCATAGGCTACTAGCTCCTGCGTGCGGTCACTCACTGTCTGAGTGTACACACACCACCCACACTCCATTTCCTTCTGATCGCTGATTGATTATTGTAATTAGTTAGTTCTACTTACTGTTACTACTTACTCTTACTGTACTAGGAGTCTAGGACACTCAGTCACTGTGTTCATAGGCTACTAGCTCCTGCGTGCAGGCACTCACTGTCTGAGTGTACACACACCACCCACACTCCATTTCCTTCTGATCGCTGATTGATTATTGTAATTAGTTAGTTCTACTTACTGTTACTACTTACTCTTACTGTACTAGGAGTCTAGGACACTCAGTCACTGTGTGTTCATAGGCTACTAGCTCCTGCGTGCGGTCACTCACTGTCTGAGTGTACACACACCACCCACACTCCATTTCCTTCTGATCGCTGATTGATTATTGTAATTAGTTAGTTCTACTTACTGTTACTACTTACTCTTACTGTACTAGGAGTCTAGGACACTCAGTCACTGTGTGTTCATAGGCTACTAGCTCCTGCGTGCGGTCACTCACTGTCTGAGTGTACACACACCACCCACACTCCATTTCCTTCTGATCGCTGATTGATTATTGTAATTAGTTAGTTCTACTTACTGTTACTACTTACTCTTACTGTACTAGGAGTCTAGGACACTCAGTCACTGTGTTCATAGGCTACTAGCTCCTGCGTGCGGGCACTCACTGTCTGAGTGTACACACACCACCCACACTCCATTTCCTTCTGATCACTGATTGGTTATTGTAATTAGTTAGTTCTACTTACTGTTACTACTTACTCTTACTGTACTAGGAGTCTAGGACACTCAGTCACTGTGTGTTCATAGGCTACTAGCTCCTGCGTGCGGTCACTCACTGTCTGAGTGTACACACACCACCCACACTCCATTTCCTTCTGATCGCTGATTGATTATTGTAATTAGTTAGTTCTACTTACTGTTACTACTTACTCTTACTGTACTAGGAGTCTAGGACACTCAGTCACTGTGTTCATAGGCTACTAGCTCCTGCGTGCGGGCACTCACTGTCTGAGTGTACACACACTAAATTTACTTGTGATTACTACTGATTATTGTAACTGCTAGTTGTACTTCCTGACTGTTACTACTTACTTACTGTACTAGGGGACACTCACTCAGTCACCTCACCAACCAACCCACTCCATTAAAGTACCCCACTTTTCACCCGCCCTTTTAAAAAACTTTTGTCTATACGCCCAAAACATTGAAGATGTCTGGAAGTGGCAGCCAGCGCGGTTTGGGCAAGGGGAAGGGCAGCAAGGGAATCAGGAGGAGAGGGAGCAGCATTGTGGCAAGCCGCGGCCGCGGGCGCGCCACCATGCACAGTTCCGCAGCAGCAGCAGCAGCGTCAGTGGCTAACATTCCTCCCATAGCCACTGGCCGTGGACGCCTTGGGCGCCGCCCAGCAGGAGCATCTGCAACTCACGCTGCAGAGACACAGCAGCAGCAGCGTGTAGCACCTGCTCCCATTTTCCTCCAGCCGGGTCGGAAACGTCCCATTGAGGAAAAGGATGCAGACACTGTGGTGCAACTCATGACGGAGGATGAGCAGCCCGCCATCAGCTCTGCATCCGAGGCCTCCACCCTCACCACCACCACCACCCCTGTTCGCAGCAGCCGCCCAGCAGGGTCTGGGGAGGAGGCCAGTTCACCGTCACTCGCCGACCTGTCATTCAGCAGTCTTTTGACCCCAGGCATCATGAGTAAATTGTCTGCTGTTGTTGGCGATCTTGAGGAGGAGATGCTGATGGGCACTTTGGGGGATGAGGGATTGGACAGCAAGACTGTGGCGACAGTCAAGCAGCCCATCCATGCATCAGGAGAGGAGTTTGGGGGGTCCTCATCCCAGCAGGACATGTTTCAGGAGGGGGAGGATGATGATGACCCGGTGACAGACAGAGACTGGGTGCCACCACCTCCAGGGGATGTCGTCCTCAGCAGCTCTGAGGAGGAGGAGGAGGATGCGCTTGTGGGCCTTGCAAGGAGGCGCATCATTGCAAGCATTGGCAGCGTCCCACACCCTGCTGGTGTCTCAGGCTCAGCAGCAGCAGCATCAGCCAGTACCACCACCAGCCGCACCCAAGCCCCCCCCCCAACCACCACAGGGAGACAGGCAGCAGCGCTTCCATGCCGTAGGGGGATGTTTAAGTCACCAATCTGGCGATATTTCACCATGCCCACTGTGTACAGCAAGTACGCCACTTGCAACCACTGTCAGCGGAAGTTGAGCAGAGGTGCAGACCCCTTAAAGTTCAGCACCAGCTCGCTCATCAACCACCTTGCGGCTAAACATTTCCACCAGCATGAGGAGTTCCAGAGGCTGAAGGCATCTGGTGCTGGCAGTGGCACCACACCCATCACTGCACAGCCTTCAGCAGCAGCAGCAGCAACAGCAGCCACCCGCCCTCCTGCTCCTCCAGCAGCACCAGCAGGAGTGCGGAAACGCACTGCTCCTCCCCCCTCTGCAACTCCTGCCGCCGACACTGAGGCCTGTTCTGGCAGCCAGTCCTCAGTGGCCTCCTCTGCTGTGTCTGCTGATTCCCGTGTCAGCAAAAGGCCACGCCAGAGCCTTTTGAGCGAGTCCTTCCAGGGGGTGGTTAGGGCTCTGCCTCCCAGCAGCCGTCGCGTGCGGCAGCTGAACGGCTTGCTGGCACGGGCCATGTGCTCCCAACTCCTGCCGTACACGCTCGTGCAGGAGGGGAGCGACATTCGTGCGCTGCTTGCTTGCGCAGCCCCAGACTGGCAGCTCCCCAGCAGACACTTTTTCTCCCGCAAGGCCATTCCTGCACTGCACCGCTTTGTGATGGCCAATGTGGAGCGAGGGCTGGAGCACGCGGTTGGTGAAAGGGTCCACGTCACCATGGACTCCTGGAGCAGCCGCTTCGGGACAGGCCGCTACCTGTCCTTCACTGTCCACTGGGTCAGCTTGGTGGAAGGGGGTGAGGATGGGAGAGCAGCAGCGGGCACAGCAGCAGCAGCAGCAACACAGTGGGTGGTGCCACCCCGCAGGCTCAGGGGAACTGCAGCAGGTTCCTCCGATCCTCTGCCATCCTCCGGCACACCTGGCCAAACCCCCCGCCTCAGCAGCAGCGTGAAGGCCCGCCACTGCCAAGCGCTGCTGCACTTGGTCAGCCTTGGGAAGACCAAGCTGACGGCAACCCATGTGTTGGCCAAACTCCAGGAGCAGGAGAGGATTTGGCTGACCCCCAGAGGCCTCAGAGTCGGAGAGGTGGTGGCCGACAATGGGGCCAATCTGGTTGCCGCAATACACAGGGGAAACCTGACCCACATCCCCTGTCTTGCCCACGTGCTGAACCTGGTGGTGCAGAAGTTCCTGCGCACCTACCAGGGGATGGGCGAACTGCTGGAAACGGCAAGGAATGTTGTGCGTCACTTCCGGCGCTCGGCTGCAGCCTGTGCGAGCCTGGAAGACGTGCAAAAGGAGCTGGATCTGCCACGCCATCGGCTGATCCTTGACGTTCCGACTCGCTGGAACTCCACCCTGGCGATGTTGGAGCGTCTGGTTGAACAGAGGCACGCTGTCAAACAGTACCTTGCCCTGGCCACTGTTTCCGCAGCTCTGAGAAGGGACAAGACCAGCAACTTCCCGTCCATCGTCCCCGATGATGACTGGAGGCACATGCAGCAGGTGTGCTTAGTGCTGGCTCCCTTCCTGCAGGCCACAAACATGGTGAGCAGGGACCATGCTATGGTCTGCGAGTGGGTGCCCCTGGTTTCTCTGCTGAACAGGCCCTAGATGCTTTGCTGGAACAGGGAGCGGCAGCCTTGGACCAGCAGGAGCGGCAACCAGCTGCGCAGTCCACCTCTGAGGGGGAGGAGGAGGAGGACTTGGTGGAGGTCCCTGACCTGGCTGCTGATGAGGGGGATCAGCACAGCGCAGCTGAGTTGGTGCGGGGGTGGAGAGAGGATGAGGCAGCAGAGGAGGAGGATGAGGACAGCACTGACGTCGATGTGCCAGCAGACGTGGCCCGCCTCTTCCCAATGGCAGCGCACATGCTGACGTGCCTGCGCAGGGACCCCAGGGTGATCCAGATGAAGCAGAGGGAGGACATCTGGATCAGCATGATGTTGGACCCACGCCTCAAGGGGAAGTTGAGCCAGTTCCTGCCGCCTGCAGGAGGAGACCCAGCGCAACAAATAAGGAGCTTGCAGCAGGCCCTTGTTGAGCGCTTGGAGGAAGCCTTCCCCCAGCCTTCCACCCCCACTGTCCAGCAGCCAGCACAGAGGCAGCAGCAGGTGCCTGCATCCAGCAGCAGCAAGCGCCCCACAGACCTGCTGTCTCTCAGCCACGAGCTCTACAGGACTGTAGAGGCTCCGGCAGCAGTGACTAGAGAGGAGATGCATGCAGCAGCATCCTCCTCCGGTCACAGCCAGCGCCTGACCCGCATGGTGGCTGACTACATGGGGTCGTACAGCGGGCTTGACAGCGATGCCCCTGTTGATCCCATGGAGTATTGGGTCAAGCGCATGGAGATCTGGAGCGAGCTGGCGCAGTACGCCCTGGAAGTGCTGTCCTGCCCCCCTTCCAGCGTGCTGTCCGAGCGCTGCTTCAGTGCAGCTGGTGGCGTGGTCACCGAGAAACGCTCACGTCTGTCTCACAAGTCTGTGGACAGACTGACGTTTCTCAAGATGAACCAGGCGTGGGTGGAAGGCGAGTTCCTGGCCCCTGTTGTCGGCGAGAGGGGGACATGAACTGGCTGCCGGAACCATCGTTAATGTGCCTTACCACCCTTTACCACCTCCTGGCTCCTGCTCACTAAGCCAGCCTGGTTCACTTTGACTATTACGTCGCCTGCAGCCACACATTTTACACCTACAGTGGGCTGCTGTGTACTGCCCTTCTGCTGTCTGTCTGTGTTTCCCACTGCCAGGGTACACAGATGATTTACCTTCTGCTGCCACTCTGCCACCAGCTATTACGTCAAACAATAGCTATATTGGTTGCAAAACCAAAAACCAAAAAACCATAAAAAAAAAAAAAAGGTTTAATTTTTCTGAGGTGCCCGGGTTGAAAACTGTGTTGTCCCAGTTGTGTATTGGACACAATGTGGGCTGCACGACCGCTGTCTGGGACCTCCTGTTGTGTTTATTTACAGCCCTGGTATCACCGCTAGGTACCAGGGCTATTATGTCACGCTGCCTACCTGCTGCCACACTCACACTGCTCCTCCATACCTCCTCCTGCTGCTGCTGCTGCTGTCTGTCTGTGTTTCCCACTGCCAGGGTACACAGATGATTTACCTTCTGCTGCCACTCTGCCACCAGCTATTACGTCAAACAATAGCTGCTCGCCTACTCCTCCATTCCTCCTCCTGCTGCTGCTGTCTGTCTGTGTTTCCCACTGCCAGGGTACACAGATGATTTACCTTCTGCTGCCACTCTGCCACCAGCTATTACGTCAAACAATAGCTATATTGGTTGCAAAACCAAAAACCAAAAAACCATAAAAAAAAAAAAAAGGTTTAATTTTTCTGAGGTGCCCGGGTTGAAAACTGTGTTGTCCCAGTTGTGTATTGGACACAATGTGGGCTGCACGACCGCTGTCTGGGACCTCCTGTTGTGTTTATTTACAGCCCTGGTATCACCGCTAGGTACCAGGGCTATTATGTCACGCTGCTTACCTGCTGCCACACTCACACTGCTCCTCCATACCTCCTCCTGCTGCTGCTGCTGCTGTCTGTCTGTGTTTCCCACTGCCAGGGTACACAGATGATTTACCTTCTGCTGCCACTCTGCCACCAGCTATTACGTCAAACAATAGCTATATTGGTTGCAAAACCAAAAACCAAAAAACCATAAAAAAAAAAAAAAGGTTTAATTTTTCTGAGGTGCCCGGGTTGAAAACTGTGTTGTCCCAGTTGTGTATTGGACACAATGTGGGCTGCACGACCGCTGTCTGGGACCTCCTGTTGTGTTTATTTACAGCCCTGGTATCACCGCTAGGTACCAGGGCTATTATGTCACGGCGAGCTGCCTGCCTCATTGACTGCCTGCTGCCACACACTCATCCTCCTCCTCCTGCTGCTGAATTTACCTCCTGCTGTCTTTGTGTTTCCACTGCCAGGGAGCACATACAATGGCGCTTCCAACATGCGTGCGCCCACCAGCTATTTGTTACGCTCAAAAATAGATGCATTTCTTTAAAAAAAAATTGAAAAGAGAAATACGTGAAGAAGAATAAGACTATATTGAAAAGGAAGGAGAAGAAGAAGAAGAAGAAGAAGAAGAAGAAGAAGAAGAAGAAGAAGAAGAAGAAGAAGAAGAAGAAGAAGAAGAAGAAGAAGAAGAAGAAGACGATATAGAAGAAGACGATATAGAAGAAGACGATATAGAAGAAGAAGAAGAAAGATAAAGAAGAAGAAGAACAAGTATATACAGTAACACTACTGAACAAAATTAAGGACACAACTTCTCTTTCCACATTTTTTTTTAAAGGAACATCCCCACATAATCACTTGCTGTTGTTACTTGGAAAAAAAGAGGTTTCTTGCATCATTCACCCTCAAAACAAGTGTTGGAAGCTATTTAAGGCCAATTCGAATAGTCAGCTCGAATAGTTAGCTCGAATACCGACTCGAATAGTGAGCTCGAAGTCCGAGGTCGAATCGAATAGTAAAAATTATTCGACTCGAATATTCGAATGACCTCGAATAATTTACTATTCGAATTCGACCAAACTCGAATTTTAAAAAGGGGTATTTGAGCACCACTGGTGGCAAGTGGACTAAATGATAGCCGCCATAGGCGCCAATACAAAATAGAGGTTTTTAGGCGCCAGAGTGGAAATTTGGGCGCCCGATATAGATTGGGCGCTGATACAGCACCCGCTATATATCAGGCACCCAAATACCGCAATTTTGTATTGGCACAGGCGGCGCCCATTTCGTGCTTTGGCCCATGCCCCGCTTTTTGCCCGCATTATATTAGCGCATTAGCTGTATCTCTCTCTGCAGATGGGCAACCCGACCTGTGGCTGCTGCAGTGTTGGAGACTGGCTGGGGCTCTGACACGCTGCGGCCACCTCTGCCCAGGCGGTGACAGCAGAGACATCCTGGTGGCGGTGGAGGCCAGGAGCCACGTGGGTGGCCGAGCAGTGGGACCCGGAGATGCAGAGGCGATATCAGCAGAGACCCCTCTGGTGGCGGTAGAGGCCAGGAGCCACGTGGGTGGCCGAGCAGTGGGACCCGGAGGTGCAGAGGCGGTGACAGCAGAGACATCCTGGCGGCGATGGAGGGCAGGAGCCACGTGGGTGGCCGAGCAGTGGGACCCGGAGGTGCAGAGGCGATATCAGCAGAGACCCCTCTGGTGGCGGTGGAGGCCAGGGGCCATGTGGGTGGCTGAGCAGTGGGACCCGCAGGGGCAGAGGCGATATCAGCAGAGACCCCTCTGGTGGCGGTAGAGGCCAGGGGCCACGTGGGTGGCCGAGCAGTGGGACCCGGAGGTGCAGAGGCGATATCAGCAGAGACCCCTCTGGTGGCGGTGGAGGCCAGGGGCCACGTGGGTGGCCGAGCAGTGGGACCCGGAGGTGCAAAGGCGGTGACAGCAGAGACCCCTCTGGTGGCGGTAGAGGCCAGGGGCCATGTGGGTGGCTGAGCAGTGGGACCCGGAGGTGCAGAGGCGATATCAGCAGAGACCCCTCTGGTGGCGGTGGGGGCCAGGGGCCATGTGGGTGGCTGAGCAGCAGGACCCGGAGGTGCAGAGGCGATATCAACAGAGACCCCTCTGGTGGCGGTAGAGGCCAGGGGCCATGTGGGTGGCTGAGCAGTGGGACCCGCAGGGGCAGAGGCGATATCAGCAGAGACCCCTCTGGTGGCGGTGGAGGCCAGGGGCCACGTGGGTGGCTGAGCAGTGGGACCTGGAGGTGCAGAGGCGATATCAACAGAGACCCCTCTGGTGGCGGTAGAGGCCAGGGGCCATGTGGGTGGCTGAGCAGTGGGACCCGCAGGGGCAGAGGCGATATCAGCAGAGACCCCTCTGGTGGCGGTGGAGGCCAGGGGCCATGTGGGTGGCTGAGCAGTGGGACCTGGAGGTGCAGAGGCGGTGTCAGCAGAGACCCCTCTGGTGGCGGTGGAGGCCAGGGGCCATGTGGGTGGCTGAGCAGTGGGACCCGCAGGTGCAGAGGCGATATCAGCAGAGACCCCTCTGGTGGCGGTGGGGGCCAGGGGCCATGTGGGTGGCTGAGCAGCAGGACCCGGAGGTGCAGAGGCGATATCAACAGAGACCCCTCTGGTGGCGGTAGAGGCCAGGGGCCATGTGGGTGGCAGAGGGACCGGAGCTGCAGAAGCAGCGGCAGCAGATACCCTCCAGCTGGTATTTAATAATGATAATTTGCTAACAACCGTTACTGTTCGCCCCTTATTTCCCGGCGCCTTCATTTGATGGATACGGCCATACATCTTTGGCGGCCGGTCATTCGATAATTATCATCGAATTGGATAAAAATCTCTCTGTTTAGATAAGGTGTACATGTGCAGGGTACTCCCTCAATTGGGAAGTGGGGTCCCTTTTGCCTGTAGAAAGAGGGAAGACCGGAAGCCCAATGGTGCAGTATTGTTAGTGCAATCTGACGGCGGGATATTGTGGGTAATGAATACTCACAAAGATGTGTTGCAGTCCTGCAACCACCGTATGTGCATGCGAAAAATAACCGTTATAACAGTCTGGAACCGGGCGGTCGCTCTCCTCCTGTGGTCCTCTCTACTGATGGACCTGGTCACTACGTAGTAGAGGTCGACACCTCTGTTGGTGCGCGGACGCCTTTGTAAAAAACAAAAAAGGTGCCCGCGCACCACACGGCTCATAAGGTTATCTGTTTTGCACTGACCTGAGGAAGCGGGCTGAGTCCCGTGAAACGCGTTGTCCACAGTATAAGCTTTTTTTTTTAATAAAGACTCCCTGTTTTTCCAGCTCTGTGAGTCTTCATTAGAGGTTAGATACCTCTTTTTTTAATTACATAGAGTAAATTAGCTTTTACTATACTTGTATAGATTGGGCGCCTCCCCACAACTCCTATCCAGTTACGTCTCTGTTGCTCACCGGACTCCTCTTCTGGGTTCTTGCAATGCGCCGGCAACCATGTGGTTGCAAGAATCAGGAAGAGTAGAACAGCGGGTGGTGGAGAGGTGAAGTATTAACAACCACCGTTCCACAAGCGATTCTCTTGACAGATCAACAATGGCCAACTTCATTGTACATGCCACTTCCTCACCCACCAGGTGATGTCACGTACGTGCTGCTCCATTTCCCCCCCCCCCCCCCCCCTGCATAGCAACAGAACGCGTTGACAGCTGACGAGCATCTATACAGGCCAGGGCAACGATGTAGCCTACGGGGGTCAGGTCCCGATCGGGTAAACTCTCCCAACAATAAAACAACAGCAGTGAAAACTTCTGCCTAAAAGTAAAAACAAAAACTTTGTCCTGAAGTTCAACTTCAACTGATAACTTTTATGCCACATTTCCAACAGATTCAGCTTCAGGCCTGTGTTATCTCAGCACTGAATCAGTAAATATGTTAAAATTCTGAGGCCCGCCCGGCTTCCACTTGGAACGAGGTAAAATCTGTTCCTTTAATTGCTTCGTTTGGAGCGGTTCTCATCCGTAATCAATTCCTGACAAAAGGTCTAATCAACAAAGGTGCAATCATCATCTCACCGTTTCCCCGGCGTTCTCGGCGAAATGAATAAACCATAGAATCTGCATGCGTGAGCCCTGCGTACGCTCCCGCCTAACAAAGCAATCAATTTCCTATTTGATAGAGATGTTAATTAACTTTTTTTTCTCCAGTCTCCTGCCGTCTCGGTGAAAGAAAATAAAAAAACATTTTTCACGGCTAAAAATAAAAGTGTTGTGCGATGTTCCCTGGAAAAGGCATCTGAAGACTCGGGCGAGGGTGTAACAGTTTCCATCGACATGCAATTACGCTTGATGACTTTTGTGCGGCATTAAAACCATTCAAAATCAACACGTCAGACTTGTAAAACCAAGTTTACAAAGTTAAAGGACACCCGAGGGAAAAATAAACTAATGAAATAAACAGTTGTATCTATCTTCCTTCTCCTAAAATTAGTTTTTAAGATATTCCACAGTTTTATTTTATGTTTAAATCTATTTTTTAAGTTTTAACTGTTTTATTGTTTTTGCTCAATGACACATTCATTGAAGTACTGTATGCCAGAGCTGAAAACCCTTAAACCTTTTTATCTCTTTCCTGCTCTCAGAAGCCATTTTCTGCTAGGAAAGTGTTTTATAGTTAGAATTGCTTGGAGTTGATTCACTAAACCGTGCTATGACAAATAGCACGCCTTATCAGAAATAGCACGCCTTATCAAAGATAACACGCCTTATAAAAGTTAAAGCGCCTTATCAGAGTAGTATAGCGAGAGCTACAAACTTGCAGGGGCTCAGGGCAGGACGAGTGCCATTGCCAATTAGCAGGCATAAGTTTGTAGCGCTCGCTATGCTACTCTGATAAGTAGGCGTGTAAACTTTGATAAGGCGTGCTAACTTTGATAAGGTGTGCTATCTCTGATAAAGTGTGCTATCTCTGATAAGGCATGCTATTTGTTATAGCACGGTTTAGTGAATTAACCCCCTTATCAGTGAGGGGCACACTGTAGTCACTTCCTGTCTGAGTCAGGACTGAGTCAGCCACTTAAATACCTGATATTTAACTCTTTCAGGCAGAGAAAGAAAAAAAGGAACACAGCATAGTTATTTGTGTGCTAGGCACTGTACATACACATGTCTGTCTCATCATGTCACATGTCACCTCCGGTATCCTTTAAAGCTGAACTCTGAGTAGCCTTTTCCACCACCAGTATTTTTGCAATCCAATCTGGATTGCTTGCAGATCACAATGCAAGCTACTTAAAGGGAGTTTAAAGCCACAAAAAAAAAAAAATATATAGATACTTACCTAAGGAGAGGGGAGGCTCTGGGTCCTATAGAGCTTTCCCGTTCCTCTCCTCGTCTTGTCGTTCCTGCGCTTGCTCCCCCTCTAGCAGTCTCTGACTCATGGGTCGGAGACTGCTCTCTTCCGCTGCCGGTGGGCTTCAAAAGTCTTCGGGAGCACTTGGGCTCCCAAAGATGGGCCGCTCCATACTGCACACGCACGAGCACCCTCTCTCTAGCACTCACTCGTGTGCAGTACAGAGTCGTCCATCTTTGGAAGCACTCAGGCTTCCGTAGACTGCTGAATCCTCCCACGCCGGGAGATTGAAACGGAGGAGCCTAGGGGGTACTAGGGGATGAGGAGAGGAACGAGAAGGTTCTATAGGACCCAGAGCTTTCCCTCTCCTTAGGTAAGTATCTGTTCTATTTTTTAATTTTTGGCTTCAGATTTACTTTAAAAGCTAATGAATTAGTGGTGAACGTTTCCATTAGTGAGAGACGTTTTCAATACGATTTCTTTCCCGATCACAATCACAGTCCTGTTATATTTCATTGTGTGTGATTGAGGTCCTATACAATGCAATTTTTCCATGATTTGGCAATTCAAAATATTCTCCCCCTTGGCGCAAATCGCAAACATGCCATTGCCATGTTGCTGTGGAATCGTGGTAGTCAGACCAGGATCATCCACCAGGCAACCTAGACAGGTGCTTGGGGCCTAGTGGGCGTCAAGAGGCACACCTGCCACCTCGGAAGCAGGAAAAAAGAGCGCCAGCGGCTAGTGGAAGAAAAGGGCGCCACCATAGACTCTAATGCAATTATTGTTAATACAGCGGAAAAAAAAATGAAAAAAGGGCACCTGATAAATATCATTAACAACATTAGAACATTAACGTTTACGAAGAATGTTATCATTTTTAGAAGCTTGTAACGTTATCGTTTTTGTCATATTATTTTGTTTGTATGTACATATTTTATGTTATCAAAGATATTACCATTTCTATGTGTAAAAGGGAGTTTCTGCAGGGGGAGTGGTTAGGGTTAGGCACCACTGGGGGGTTATGGCCGGGGGGGTTGGTTAGGGTTAGGCAACACCAGGGGGGTGGTTAGGGGTAGGTACCACCTGGGGGGGGGGTTAGATTTAGGCACCACCCAGTGGGTGGTTAGGGTTAGGCAACGCTGGAGGGGAGGTGGTTAGGGTTAGGCATCACCAGGGGGGTGGTTAGGGTTAGGCACCACCAGGGGGGGTGGTTAGAGTTAGGCACCACTGGGGGGGTGGTTAGGGTTAGGCACCACCAGGGGGGTTAGGGTTAGGCACCACCGGGGAGGTTGGTATGGTTAGGCACCACCAGGGGAGTGGTTAGTTTTAGGCACCACCAGGGGAGGGTTCTGTGTCAGAGTAGGGTTGGGTTAAGCTGTATTCTTGAATTACGTTACGATTTTTTACGTTAATATATTTTCGTTATCAACTCTTGTCTGTTTTAAAACCGTATTTATTGTTAACCAATTTCGTTATCGTTATTGAGATTTCGTTATCTACCGGCGCCATTTCGTTATCCAGTCGGGTCCTTTTTTCCTGGCGCCCTTTTTTCATGCACGCCACCTTCTTTGACTTCTCTCCAGTTCAGCTTACCAAAGGGACTACAAGGGGGCCCCAAATCTATTACCTTGCTTAGGGCCCTATTACATCTTAATCCAGGGGTCAGGAACCTTTTTTGTCTGAGAGAGAGACATAAAACGCCACATATTTTAAAATGAAATTCCGTGGGAGCCATACAACATGTTTAAAACTGGGACAGTAGGGTTCGCGTCCCTGTTGCCATGGTGATGTGTATACAGCTGATCTGCCGGGCAGCAGCAGTGTCAGACACAACTTCAGCTTCTCTTGGGTTTTAGCAACATCAGCAATTTCCCCGAGAGCCAGACAGAAGAAATACCAACTAACAGCTTGTACAATTAGCTAGCTGACTTGGGGGTTGATTCACTTTGTAGGACGAGATTCCGGCACTTTGGCCCAATAGGCTGCCTGTCAAGTGACAGGCAGACTATTGGGCCAATCAAAGTGCGGGGATCTCGTCCTACAACGTCACTGGACCTGGCAGGGTCCAGAGTTTGACAATTGGAGCAGCCATTCGTTTTGGGGTAGCGCGAGTAAGTTAGTAGTGCATGCTACAGTAGCAGCGTGCACTACTTATAAAATGTAACTTGTGCTGCCACACTAAGCTGCGCTGCTTGAGCAGTGTAGCTTAGAGGATAAACCCCTACTGATTTGTATGTGAGCCAGATGTAGCCATTAAAAGAGCCACATCTGGCTCCCAAACTTATTTCTGCTATTGGCTCCCGAGCCATAGGTTCCCTACCACTGTCTAAATCCATCTCTGCCAACAAGGTCTCCATTTGGGGTATGAGAAGGGGAACAAATTATCTAATCTTAAAGAGACTCTGTATCAAAAATGTAAGCCTTATTTCTTCTATCCTATAAGTTCCTATACCTGTTCGAATGTGGTCTGTCTTACTGCAGCCTTTCCTAGTTGCACAGTGGCTGTATTATCTCTGTTATATAATCTAATCTTCTTTCCTTTGTCAGCTTTGTCAGCTCAGGCAGGAATGTGCTGCTCTGTTGTGATTGGTAGAAGTTATACACACCCTCTCCACGCCCCCCCCCCCCCCCCAGGCACTGTGTGAGTCACAGACTGAGCTTTTCTCAGCCTATCACATGCTGGTTAGCAGCCATGTTTTTTGTTTGTAAACACTGCCTAAAACTGGCAATTACAAGCCAGGATCGCAGCAGGGAGTGGCAGAAACAGCAAAGAGGGGCCCAGGAGAACATAATGAATAGAATGATATGCTTTTTATTGTAAGAATTTTAGAGTACAGATTCTCTTTAGGGTTTCATTGTTTGTCTTCAGAGAACCCATTGCAACAATCCCATGTCTGATCAATCATGCTTAACGTGACTGAATCATTAAATCGATTGTTTGATTGTTTGAGGGATCGGATTGTGCACGGCCACCTTAACGTTCAGCCAGGAAGCATAGAAAAACATCACAGGGAAGAGGCAAGAATAAATGAACTCAGGAAAATAAGCTTTCTTAGCAAACATAAACGATATCTGAAAATAAACGCTGCCGCGGCGGGTGGTGAGAATGTCTGCGGAGACATGACAAGCTGACAGATTATAGTCCTGGGAATCATCGTTATTTCGCTCTATATACTGAGCAGAATAGAAATGATGGGAATTGTGGCATGTGTGTGTTTTCCCTGCAAATATAATTCCATCTATTTTAAGAATGTATTCTTCAAATAAAATGACCCATGTAAATATCTGTACATGCTTAGCAGCCGGCTCTATACAGCCTCACACCCGGCACAGATGTTCTCCGGATTCTGTGCAGAGCTTCATCTATCTGTTTACAAGCGGATATCAGTTCTATACCTGTCACCAGCTGCTTCCTGTAGTAGAGACTTACATTGCTTTATGCTGCAGCCTCCCCTACAGTTCTGTCCATGCCCCACCCCTTTGGAGTCTTAACAGTCAGTCAATGCCAAGCAGCTGCAGCTAAAGCAAATAAAATTTTTGGATGCATTAAAAGGGAAATAAAAAAGCATTCGAACTTGCAATCAACGTAGTCAATGGACTTGTTTACACTTAAAGGAAACCAGAGATCACAATATCTAAAGAATCTATACTTTCCTGGGGCTTCCTCTCGCCTCATAAACACATCTGAGTCCCTTAACGTCCTCCTGTGGTCTGCCGTTCAGCCCCGTTAACAGGGCTCAGTTGCGTCAGTCCGGGTCTACTGCGCATGCACGGGAGGTCCATATATGCGTAGAAGACCCAGACTGGACCCGATTGAGCCAGTCCTTGGGGCTGATTTCCGCTGAACCGCAGACCACGAGAGGACGGCGTGGAACTCACACGTGCTTATGGGGCTGGAGGAAGCCCCGGGTAAGTAGCGATTCTTTAGATATTGTGATCTCTGGTACACTTTAAAGGATACCTGATGTCAAATTAGTAACAGAAACGGGGAGAGCAGGCATATACTCTCACCTGTCCTGATGTCTCTCTGCCCCTATGATGCCACTACGTCATGTATATGATGTCATACGCATGCACAGAGCACTCAGGGGCACGGATGCGAGCTGTTGGAAGTGCGCAGCCCGGCCAGCGTCTGCACAGTACAGCCCGACTCCCACGACCCGAAAGAGTGTCCCGGGGGGCTTTTAGGCATAATGTGTTTCTGTTTCTAACTTGACATCTGGTATACTTTAAAGTCAGGGGCGGCGCCAGGGGGGTGCTTGGGGGTGCTCAAGCACCCCCTAGAATTGTCCAAGCACCCCCAAAGCACCCCCTGGAGTGAACTGACTTCAGGCGTCTAAAAGACGCCAAGTCAGTTCACACAGCGGCAGCCCGGAGCAGCAGGCAGGGCTACGGTAAGATGGCCGCCCGGAGCCCTGTTCTGCAGACTTCGAGTCTGCAGTGCATGGCTTCGGGCGGCCATTTTCCCGTAGCCCTGCTCTCTGCATGCAGGCAGGAAGTCTCGTCGTGACGTCGGGAAGGAAGAGGATCGTGGGCGCGCGGGCGCTGCGCGCCACAAGGAGGTCGGGACAGGAGGTCGGGAAAGAAGGTCTTCTGGCTGTAGGTGAGTAAATGGGTTTTTCTTTTCTTTTTCAGGTGATGCTGATTGTGCATATTGGGGCCATATCTGCTACGGATTGTGCATATTGGGGTCATTTCTGCTACGGATTGTGCATATTGGGGTCATATCTGCTACGGATTGTGCACATTGGGGTCATATCTGCTACGGATTGTGCATATTGGGGTCATATCTGCTACGGATTGTGCATATTGGGGTCATATCTGCTACCGATTGTGCATATTGGGGTCATTTCTGCTACCGATTGTGCATATTGGGGTCATTTCTGCTACCGATTGTGCATATTGGGGTCATTTCTGCTACCGATTGAGCATATTGGGGTCATTTCTGCTACCGATTGTGCATATTGGGGTCATTTCTGCTACCGATTGTGCATATTGGGGTCATTTCTGCTACCGATTGTGCATATTGGGGTCATTTCTGCTACCGATTGTGCATATTGGGGTCATTTCTGCTACCGATTGTGCATATTGGGGTCATATCTGCTACGGATTGTGCATATATGGGGTCATATCTGCTACCGATTGTGCATATTGGGGTCATTTCTGCTACCGATTGTGCATATTGGGGTCATATCTGCTACCGATTGTGCATATTGGGGCCATATCTGCTACCGATTGTGCATATTGGGGCCATATCTGCTACCGATTGTGCATATTGGGGCCATATCTGCTACCGATTGTGCATATTGGGACCATATCTGCTACCGATTGTGCATATTGGGGCCATATCTGCTACCGATTGTGCATATTGGGGCCATATCTGCTACCGATTGTGCATATTGGGACCATATCTGCTACCGATTGTGCATATTGGGACCATATCTGCTACCGATTGTGCATATTGGGACCATATCTGCTACCGATTGTGCATATTGGGGCCATATCTGCTACCGATTGTGCATATTGGGGCCATATCTGCTACCGATTGTGCATATTGGGGCCATATCTGCTACCGATTGTGCATATTGGGGCCATATCTGATAACGATTGTGCATATTGGGGCCATATCTGATAACGATTGTGCATATTGGGGTCATTGGACGTGTTTTTTGCTAAAATCTGCTCACATTACGTGTATTTTCTTGAGAAAACCTGCACAATTATGTGAATTTTCTGGGAAAAGGGTCACCAAAACTTGGGCCCTCTGTCTTTGCGTTGCACTTTTAAAGGGAACCCGAGGTGAGAATAATATTGAGGCTGCCATATTTATCTCCTTTTAAGTAATACCAGCTGCCTGGCTGCCGTGTTGGTCCTCTGCCTCTAATTCTTTCAACCATAGACCCTGAACAAGCATGCAGCAGGTCAGGGGTTTCTGACAATATTGTCAGAACTGACAAGATTAGCTGCATGCTTGTTTCTGGTGTAATTCAGTTCACTACTACAGCCAAATAGATCAGCAGGGCTGCCAGGCAACTAAAATTGTTTAAAAGGAAATAAATATGGCAGCCACCATATCACTCTCACCCTGGGTTCACTTTAAATTACAGTTAGCCCCGCCCTCATCCGGTCATGACCACGCCCATTTTTCCGCCGCTTTCGCGCGCCGCAGGTTGTAGCCACACCCATTTTTTGCCGCGCCGCGCTTCGCGCGCCGCAGGTCATCAGCTCCCCCGGAAATTGGTCCAGCACCTGCATAGCACCCCCTAAAAAAAATTCCTGGAGCCGCCACTGTTTAAAGTGGATCTGAGATAATATTTTACTCATTGCATAATTGTGTTCCTTTCATATAGTTTATAGGGCATTCCTCAAGCCAAATACTTTTTTTGTTTTGTTTTAACACTCTAATTCCCTATAAACTAAGCAAGCCTCACCCACAGCTTTTCAGAGAGCCTTGGCACTCAGTCCCAGGTAGCAGGGGCTTATGGGAGCTCAGTCTGGGCAGGAGGAGGAGGAGGTTACTAGCCAGATATTTCAGAGGCAGAGGGGAGGAGGGAGGAGGAGAGGGGACTGAATTTACACACAGGCAAGCTGATAGCATATCCAGCCCTCAGCCTGTGACAACGTGACAAACAGAACATGGCTGCCTTTATTGTATCACAGCAATAAATAATCATAAACTTTTAAAGCTGATTGCAGCTAGATTTGCTGTGTAAGCCAGGGGTGCCCACACTTTTTCGGCTCGCAAGCTACTTTAAAATTCGCCAAGGCCAGGAGATCTACCGATGTTTCAAATGCACCACCCCCCCCCCGGAAATGTAGTTAGGTATAGGTCCCTTTAGTATAGGTTAGCCGGGTATAGGTTCCTTCAGTATAGGTTAGCCGGGTATAGGTCCCTTCAGTATAGGTTAGCCGGGTATAGGTCCCTTCTGTATAGGTTAGCCGGGTATAGGTCCCTTCTGTATAGGTTAGCCGGGTATAGGTCCCTTTAGTATAGGTTAGCCGGGTATAGGTCCCTTCAGTGTAGGTTAGCTGGGTATAGGTCCCTTCAGTATAGGTTAGCCGGGTATAGGATCCTTCAGTATAGGTTACCTGGGTATAGGGCCGGTGTCTTCCCGCGGTGGTGTCCAGGTATTTAGGCCTGGCTCCGGTGGGCAGTGTGAGTGGAGTCGGAACTCGGAAGTTTTCCGCCTCTCAGAGTCCCGATTGGCTGCGCGCCTCTCCTCCCGATTGGCTGCGCGCCTCTCTTCCCCTGATTGGCTGCGCGCCTCTCCTCTCCTGATTGGTTGCGCGCCTCTCCTCCCCTGATTGGCCAGGCTCTCTCCTCCCCTCCCCTGATTGGCCAGGCTCTCTCCTCCCCTCCCCTGATTGGCCAGGCTCTCTCCTCCAGCGGCCAGCAGCAGAAACTGCGTTATACAGCTGCTGGCTGCTAAATTCAATGGGACGCGGCCAAGAGGCCGCGATCTACCGATCAGGCGGTTGCGATCTACCGGTAGATCGCGATCGACCTATTGGGCACCCCTGGTGTAAACTATCTACATTTTAGATAAGATATATAGACAAGTTAATTGTTATAGTTACTTTTTCATCTCGGATCCGTTTTAAAGTAAACCTGAAATGACATAATGACATGAGATAAAAATATACACCTATGATACTACCCATACTAAGAAAATATGTGAAATATTGTGTTTTCCAGTACGAGTTAAAAAAAAAATCTATACAAAAGAATTCTGAGTGAAGTCCTTTTTCTGAAGAGCTTAAACAGTCAAGAAACAGTGAGAGGCAGCTTAGGAGAAGGTGTTACTACAGGAAACTCATCAATATTAAAACTGTCCATGTATAAGCCTTAAAGGGAACCTAAATTGAGAGGGATATGGATGTTTCATTTTAAACAATACCAGTTGCCTAGATTGGATAATACCGCGCCACAAAGTTTACACAATGGTTACCAGTCCTTTCACAATAAACAGTTCATGGGATCGCTGCAGAAAAAATCCAGTCACTGGGTCATATAGTTCAATTGTACTGCTGCGCTCTCCAATCCTGAAATAAAAAACACACTCCACATAGGGCAGTATTGTTCAAGTTCCGTGCCCCCAATTAACACCAGTGTCTTGTGCTCCCCCGGTGTCATACACTCATCCCTTGTCCCCTCTCACTAGATGCTCACCAGATTGTTACCACCTCAGTTTTTCAGGTGGATCTTAAGCATATCAATGTATTAGCTTGTTCCTATAAAGCAAAAAAGAGCTCCACATAGAGTAGTACAGTTCAAATCAGACAATTCAGGCAATTCAAGTGCTACACACACTCCAATCGTGCAACACCACCCGTTGATCGTGTTCCTGCACCAATTTGCATGCCACACTGCTCACCAGATGCAGCCCACCTACACATACAGGTGGACACTGCGCTTATTACTCCAATTACTTCAACGATCCTCAGTAGTTCAAGCAAGCCTCCAGCAAGGGCTTTCCTTTTATTTTCACTAAAATTGTTGCTCAAAACATAAAAACAAGAAGACGCATATAGCGTATTACTGACAACAGTGCCTCAGTGCGCAGCCAAATTATTGCACTTACGCCTCCTGAAGCTCTATATGCATATCGTACAGGTGGATATCAATGCCCATCCGTCTGGCTCCCGGGTCCGCTCCGACACTTCCGCGTCCTCCCGTTCCGCCTCCACGCCTGCCCGCAGGGTATATCCTGATGCGCTTTGCTGCTGACCGTTTTGACGTCGCATGATAGTGAGAGGCGCACGGACCGGCCGGTCAGCAGCAAAGCGCATCAGGATATACCCTGCGGGCAGGCGTGGAGGCGGAACGGGAGGACGCAGAAGTGTCGGAGCGGACCCGGGAGCCAGACGGATGGGCATTGATATCCACCTGTACGATATGCATATAGAGCTTCAGGAGGCGTAAGTGCAATAATTTGGCTGCGCACTGAGGCACTGTTGTCAGTAATACGCTATATGCGTCTTCTTGTTTTTATGTTTTGAGCAACAATTTTAGTGAAAATAAAAGGAAAGCCCTTGCTGGAGGCTTGCTTGAACTACTGAGGATCGTTGAAGTAATTGGAGTAATAAGCGCAGTGTCCACCTGTATGTGTAGGTGGGCTGCATCTGGTGAGCAGTGTGGCATGCAAATTGGTGCAGGAACACGATCAACGGGTGGTGTTGCACGATTGGAGTGTGTGTAGCACTTGAATTGCCTGAATTGTCTGATTTGAACTGTACTACTCTATGTGGAGCTCTTTTTTGCTTTATAGGAACAAGCTAATACATTGATATGCTTAAGATCCACCTGAAAAACTGAGGTGGTAACAATCTGGTGAGCATCTAGTGAGAGGGGACAAGGGATGAGTGTATGACACCGGGGGAGCACAAGACACTGGTGTTAATTGGGGGCACGGAACTTGAACAATACTGCCCTATGTGGAGTGTGTTTTTTATTTCAGGATTGGAGAGCGCAGCAGTACAATTGAACTATAATACCAGTTGCCTGGCATCCTGCTTATCTCTATGGCTGCAGTAGTAGCAGAATTACCTGAAACAAGCATGCAGCAAATCCAGTCTGACTTCAGTCAGAGCACCTGATCTGCATGCTTGTTTAGGGGCTGTGGCTAAAAGTATTAGATACACAGGATCAGCAGGAGAGTCAGGCAACTGGTATTATTTTAAAAGGAAAAATCCATATCCTTCTCAGCTTAGGTTCCATTTAACTATTCCAGCCTGCGGGTATTTTTCACCTTATGCATCAGAGCAATTTTCACCTCCCATTCATTCGCCAATAACTTTAGCACTAATTATCACAATTAATTTATCTATATCTTGTTTTTTTCTGACACCAATTAGGCTTTCTTTGAGTGGTACATTTTGCTAAGAATTCTTTTTTTTCTAAATGCATTTTAACAGGAATATTAAGAAAAAAAGGAAAAAATTCATTATTTCTCGGTTTTCGGCCATTATAGCTTTAAAATAATACATGCTACCATAATTAAAACCTATGTATTTTATTTGCCCATTTGTCCTGGTTATTACACCATTTACATTATGTCCCTATCACAATGTATGGTGCCAATATTTATTTGGAAATAAAGGTGCATTTTTCAGTTTTGCATCCATCACTATTTACAAGCTTATAATTTAAAAAACCCTCTTCACTTGCATATTAAAAAAAAGTTCAGACCCTTAGGCAACTATTTATGTTTTTGTTTTGTTTTTTATGTAATTTTTTTTTCATTAAAAATTGTATTTGGGTAATTTTTGGTGTGGGAGGTAAAGAGTTAATGTGAAATGTATTAATATGCGTTTATTTAATACAAAATTTATGTGGATGTAGTTTTACTATTTGGCCACAAGATTTTTTTTTAGTCCTGGAAGCGAATGCATAAGGAGAACGGGAAACTTTCTTTTGCTCAGAAAGACCGCGGCCTCTGAAGCCGTCGTTTTTTCTGCCAGGGACTTAGATCAATGAATAGGAACTATGTACCCATTCATTGATCTCCGGGCTAATGGGGGGGTGGCACGGGCACATGCGGGAGTGCAACAGCACAGCAGCAGCTGCCTGGACATGACAATCACATCCAGGCGGCAGGAATAGTTAAGGTGGCCATAACTTATAGATGTGAAGCAGATTCCACCATCAGATAGATTTCTGTCAGATGCCTGTGCAGTTGAATCTGACAGGAATCGATCTGATGTGTGCCACACACTAGGAACAGATTTCCAATAGATTTCAGAATGAAATCTATTGGAAATCTATTGGAAATCGATCTAAATGCATTATTGGACCATTAGATCCAATGCAACTCTACGCTGTCAGCAGCAGATCGATCTAGATTTTCCATCCTGTCAGATAGATCAAATCTCTCAAAATTGGCCGCAAATCGATTTGATAGAATCGATTTCTGATCAATCGATTCCATAGAATCGATCGATCGATGGCTGAAACCGACCAGTGTATGGGCCCCTTTAGTGAAAACCTGATTAGATAGATAGATAGATAGATAGATAGATAGATAGATAGATAGATACAAATAATGGGGAATTAGGCCTGGTTCACTGTTCTAAAAGACGTTGCATGTAGCAGAACAGAACAGGGTGAGATTTGAACGGATCCAATGTCAACCATTCGATGCCACGGTCCGCCATTGTGCCACGCACGGCTGCCACAACCGCCACTGCATCTTCTGCACACTGAGTGCGCCCGCCGCCATTCGATGCCACGGTCCGCCATTGTGCCACGCACTGCTGCCAGAACCGCCACTGCATCGCCACTGCATCTTCTGCCCACCGAGTGCTCGTGCCGCCATTCGATGCCACGGTCCGCCATTGTGCCACACGGCTGCCACAACCACCACTGCATCTTCTGCACACTGAGTGCGCCCGCCGCCATTCGATGCCACGGTCCACCATTGTGCCACGCACTGCTGCCAGAACCGCCACTGCATCGCCACTGCATCTTCTGCCCACCGAGTGCTCGTGCCGCCATTCGATGCCACGGTCCGCCATTGTGCCACACGGCTGCCACAACCACCACTGCATCTTCTGCACACCGAGTGCACCCGCCGCCATTCGATGCCACGGTCCGCCATTGTGCCACACATGGCTGCCACAACCACCACTCCATCTTCTGCACACTGAGTGCGCCCGCCGCCATTCGAAGCCACAGTCCTCCTTTGTGCTACACACGGCTGCCACGCCACAACCGCCACTGCATCTTCTGCACACCGAGTGCTCGCGCCGCTATTCGATGCCACGGTCTGCCACTGCATCTTCTGAACACCAAGCGCTCTCGCCGTCAGTTACTGTTATTGTCCATCGTTGTGTGCCTGCAAGACCAGGGGATCCACAGAGGGGGGCTGCTGGCCGCACATGCACAAAATAAACAGACACTGACATGGCCAGGCAGCTACGGAAGATGCAGCAACCAGGGGTTTATATATATATTCTATATATTCTATATAATAAAGTCCCTGTCACTGCATCCTCCTGTGTCTGTGCATTGTGCCTGGCACGCATGCGCAGCACGCAGACAGACTTCAGAGAGCAGAGGACGATGGGTGTACGGTGATGGGCAGGGATGTGTGCGTGCTTTTGTGAGGGTGCACACCACGTGGGTCACGAACTTGTGCACGTCGTGGTTAGGAAATGAATGGGAATGGATCTGACTGGATACTTATATACAGATCTGCACTCAGATAAGTGCATTTATGGACTCATACTACTATATATTGGACTTATGAATATGTTTTGTTTACTTCCTGGTTGGAAGAACATGTGACCTTAGTGATGTCATTTCCTTTGTGGGCATGTATAAAAGCTGTCATGTGACGTGAACATATTAGCATTGACAAAGGTTGTGGATCAACCAAAACGTTTGCTGTGAACTTTCCTTTGAGCTCAATAAATTAGAGCTTGTGTGCTGCAACCCCTTGGAGTTTTTGTTTATGCTTTCTGGGATCTGGGCACCCCTGGTTGCGTGCGCCCCCTCCAACTTGGAGTAAAGTCGTGGAAGCTGCTGACCTCCCACTGGACTATATATATATATATATATATATACACACACACACACAGTGGTAGCATATTCTATGAAACTCTCTCTTTACACTATAAAAGGATAAGACTTCAAAGAACACTGGGAGTGACTTTGCTGCATTCGGGGCTCCTGTGACTTCAGTGGTTCTTTAATGCTGGGAGGAGGGAGTGTTGAGTATGCAGAGGAGTATCACACAGTCGCATTGTACTATTGTACTTATTATATGAGATGTGGTTCCGGGGCTGGGAGAATGATGCTCAGGCAATCAGGAGCACAGCACTCTCTGTAAGGCCTTGTGATCTCAATGAAAGCATGCAGGGAGTGAATGGGGAAAATGGCTTTTATATGCTGTATATTGCTATGCAGCATTACTTACACTCCTACACAGGCTTTTCAGAACATGTTACATTGATTTTCAGATACATAAAAGCCACGAAGAACAACAACAACAGAACAAATGGGGTTACTGAAACAAATGCGACCTATGCTGGTGTCTTTTCATCAGCATCAGGCAAAGCTGCACATTTAAAGTGAAATTCCATTCTTGCTAAAAACAGTAGCTATATGCAGGCATCAGGGCTGGAAAAACATTTTTTTTTTGTTTTAAATTTTTATTTAAATTTTAAGTTGGTATATGGGCGGTGCTGGGGGTTATGGGATGTGGGCGGTGCTAGGGGTTATGGGATGTGGGTGGTGCTGGGGTTTACGGGATATGGGTGCTGCTGGAGATTATGGGATGTGGGTGGCGCTGGGGGTAATGGGATGTGGGCGTTGCTGATGTTTATGGGATGTAGGCGATGCTGAGGGTTAGGGGATGGGTGTGGTGCTGGGGATTATGGGATGTGGGCGGTGCTGGGTGTTATGGGATGTGGGCAGTACTGGGGGTTATGGGATGTGGGCGGTGCTGAGGGTTAGGGGATGTGGGTGATGCTGGGGGGATTATGGGATGTGAGCAGGGATGAGGGTTATGGTATGTGGGTGGTGCTGGGGATTATTGGTTGTGGGCGGTGCTGGGTGTTATGGGATGTGGGCAGTACTGGGGGTTATGGGATGTGGGCGGTGCTGAGGGTTAGGGGATGTGGGTGGTGCTGGGGGGATTATGGGATGTGGGCGGGGATGAGGGTTATGGGATGTGGGTGGTGCTGGGAATTATATAATGTGGGCAGTGCTGAGGGTTAGGGGATGTGGGTGGTGCTGGGAATTATGGGATGTGGGCAGTGCTGGGGGTTATGGGATGTGGGTACTGCTAGGAATTATGGGATGTGGGCAGTGCTGAGGGTTATGGGATGTGGGTGGTGCTGGTAGTTTTGGGGTTTGGATGGTACTGGGTGAGTTATGGGATGTGGGCAGTACTGAGTGAGTTATGAGATGTGGGAAGTACTGGGTGGGTTATGGGATGTGAGTGGTGCTGGGGGTTTTTGGGGTGTGGAACTTGGAAGGTACTGGGTGGGTTATGGGATGTGGGCAGAGCAGAGGGTTATGGGGTGTGGGCGGTGCTGGGGATTATGGGATGTGGGCAGTGCTAGGGGTTATGGGATGTGGGCGGTGCTGGGGGTTATGGGATGTGATTATTTCTGGGTGTAATCCTTTATGCCGTGAAGGATCAAAACACAGTCCTCTTTTTAGGGCAATCCACCTTGCCCCCCAAGACTCATCTATTGCTTTAAGAAAAAGGACTTATAGGGCTAATGCAATCTTTAAAGATACAAAAAAAAGTTTTTTGAAAAAACTTTATTGACACATATAGAAAAATTAATAAAAACACGGTTCTTCAGTTTTCAAGTGGTAGGCTTTCCAACAAGAAGACATAATCTGGTTTGTATCAAAAAGCAGTTGTAACGTTTAAGGGTGTTAGATTTCAAGGCTACGACACATGTTCGTTTCGGGCTTTTGTATAAATTTGTATGCGCCCTTCATCAGGCCGTGATACCCAGCTCTGTGTGGCTCAACCAACAAAAGACAAGACGAAAAACCAGAAGGGGATCAGGAACCGTATACTGGGGGGCGTCTGGACTTACCAGACGCACATAATAATCTTCCCAACGGCGGTACACAAGCGCTGCAAGGTGGGAACCTGATGAAGGGCGCATACAGATTTATACAAAAGCCCGAAACGAACATGTGTCGTAGCCTTGAAATGTAACACCCTTAAAAGTTACAACTGCTTTTTTATACAAACCAGATTATGTCTTCTTGTTGGAAAGCCTACCACTTGAAAACTGAAGAACCGTGTTTATATTAATTTTTCTATATGTGTCAATAAAGTTTTTTCAAAAAACTTTTTTTTGTAACTTTAAAGATTGCATTAGCCCTATAAGTCCTTTTTCTTAAAGCAATAGATGGGTTATGGGATGTGGGCAGTACTGGGGGTTATGGGATGTGGGCAGTACTGGGGGTTATGGGATGTGGGCAGTACTGGGGGTTATGGTATGTGGGCGGTGCTGGAGATTATGGGATGTGGGTGGTGTTGGAGATTATGGGATGTGGGCGGTGCTAAGGGTTATGGGATGTGGGCGGTGCTAAGGGTTATGGGATGTGGGCGGTGCTGAGGGTTATGGGATGTGGGTGGTGCTGGAGATTATGGGATGTGGGTGGTGCTGGGGGTTATGGGCTGTGGGCTGTGCTGGGGGTTATGGGATGTCTGCGGTGCTGGGGGTTATGGGATGTGGGCAGAGCAGAGGGTTATGGGATGTGGGTGGTGCTGGGGGTTATGGGCTGTGCTGGGGGTTATGGGATGTGTGCGGTGCTGAGAGTTATGGGATGTGGGTGGTGCTGGAGATTATGGGATGTGGGTGGTGCTGGGGGTTATGGGATGTGAGCAGTGCTAGGGGTTATGGGATGTGGGCGGTGCTGCGGGTTATGGGATGTGGGTGGTGATGGAGATTATGGGATGTGGGCGGTGCTAAGGGTTATGGGATGTGGGTGGTGCTGGAGATTATGGGATGTGGGTGGTGCTGGGGGTTATGGGCTGTGGGCTGTGCTGGGGGTTATGGGATGTGGGCGGTGCTGGGGGTTATGGGATGTGGGCGGTGCTGGGGGTTATGGGATGTGGGCGGTGCTTGAGGTTATGGGATGTGGGCGGTGCTGGGGGTTATGGGATATGTTGAAGAATTACTGTTTGTGAATATGAGGATGGATTTGGGTTTTAGGGGGGGGGGGGGGGTTGTGTTAGGTTGAGGCAATCGGGAGAGCGAGAGAAGTTATTTGTGGAAAAGGACTTCAAGGTTTTTTCATTTACGTCTCTAATGTTGTCATTTGACTGTATGTTCCAGGAAGTGTGTGTTATTGAATGCAATGGGCCTTTACATTGCTTTTCAGTGTGTGCTTGTTATTACATAAAGACAAGGATATAAGACCAAGGCCTCCTAAATAATTCCTAGAAGCAGAGCATCTCTCAGTGACAAGGTCCTAAATTAGCTCTTCATTCCTGCACAGCATGCTGCTGACTAATGTTAAAGAGAATCAGTATTGTTAAAATCGCACAAAAGTAAACATACCAGTGCGTTAGGGGACATCTCCTATTACCCTCTGTCACAATTTCGCCGCTCCCCGCCGCATTAAAAGTAGTCAAAAACAGTTTTAAAAAGTTTGTTTATAAACAAACAAAATGGCCACCAAAACAGGAAGTAGATTGATGTACAATATGTCCACACATAGAAAATACATCCATACACAAGCAGGCTGTATACAGCTTTCCTTTTGAATCTCAAAAGATCATTTGTGTGTTTACCTTCTGTCCCCTTCTTCTCTCATGCACTGAACATTACAGGCTTCCTGCAGACAGCTCTGCATGTGCCTGTGTTTGTAATTCCTCATTATGTGTCAGCCAGCTACTTTCACAGCCTAACAGAGGAGGATTTTTATCCAGCTCTCTTCTATCACTGATAAGATAGCAGAGAAGCTGCTGGCTTATGTAAATAAAACACACACTGGAGTGTGCATAGAGGAACAGACCAGCACGGAAGAGTTGGCAGCCTTCCAGACACAGGCTGACAAGTCTGACAAGGGAAAGATACATTGATTTATTACAGAGACCATGATAGTACAAAGTGCTGCAGTGAGCCAGAACAGATTAGAATAGGTTTAGGAACTTGTAGGATGGTAGAAAAAACGTTGTAATTTTTGTTACAGAGTCACTTTAATCTAGATAATCTGCGTATTCAGTATATAGTCTTAGTTAAACTTTTTTTACTTTTTAGCTGGGACAAGATGTACTTTAAAGAGAATCTGTACTAAAAAAAATGCCCCTAGGGGGTACTCACCTCAGGAGGGGGAAACCTCTGGATCCTATCAATAGAGATGGCCCGAACGGTTCGCCGGCAAACGGTTCCAGGCGAACAACGGGTGGTTCACCTTCGCGCCGAAGGCGAACTTTCCCGGCAGTTCGATTCGCCCCATAATGCACTATGAGGGTCAACTTTGACCCTCTACATCACAGTCAGCAGGCACATTGTAGCCAATCCAGCTACACTCAGCCCTGGAGCCCCCCCCCCCCCCCTATATATGGCAGGCTCGCCGGCCATTACACTCACTCGTGTGCCTGCAAATAGACAGACTAGGGCGAGCTGCTGCAGATTTTTTCTCCTAGAGACAGATTAGTCAGGTTCTTGGCTTCTTAGCTTGCTCCTGGCTTAATCGTATTGCTTTAATAGCACCCCTCATTCAACAGCTCTTTTCAGAGCTAATCCTGTTCTTGTGATCATTTTTTTTTCTGTGTGTCAAACTGACGCTTGTGTTGCAGACAGCATTGCTAATTCATACTGTGTGTGTGCCACTGCCAGCAGCCCATTCAGTGACTACCTGTGTGTGTGACAGGTAGCTGCACATTGTACTACCCAGTACTGCATATACCTACTAGTACCTGTTGTGTTTAGTTAACCCACCTCATCACTGCATATACCTACCTTTGTGTTGAGTGAACCCACCTCACTGCATCTACCTGTTGTGTTGAGTGAACCCACCTCACTGCATCTAACTACCTTTAGTGTTCAGTGAACCCATCTCACTTCATATAGCTAGCTGTTGTGTTGAGTGAACCCATCTCGCTGCATCTAACTACTTTTAGTGTTCAGTAAACCCACCTCACTGCATATAGCTAGCTGTTGTGTTAAGTGAACACACCTCACTGCACCTAATTACCTTTTGTGTTTAGTGAACCCACCTCACTGCATCTAACTACCTTTGTGTTCAGTGAACCCACCTCATTGCATATACCTAGCTGTTGTGTTGAATGAACCCACCTCACTGCATATACCTATCTGTTGTGTTGAGTGAACCCACCTCACTGCATCTAACTACCTTTAGTGTTCAGTGAACCCACCTCACTGCATCTAACTACCTTTTGTGTTGAGTGAACCCACCTCACTGCATCTAACTACCTTTAGTGTTCAGTGAACCCACCTCACTGCATATACCTAGCTGTTGTGTTGAGTGAACCCACCTCACTGCATCTAACTACCTTTAGTGTTCAGTGAACCCACCTCACTGCATCTAACTACCTTTAGTGTTCAGTGAACCCACCTCACTGCATATAGCTAGCTGTTGTGTTGAGTGAACCCACCTCACTGCATCTAACCAACTTTTGTGTTCAGTAAACTAACCTCACTGCATATACCTAGCTGTTGTGTTGAGTGAACCCACCGCACTGCATCTAACTACCTTTAGTGTTCAGTGAACCTACCTCACTGCATCTAACTACCTTTAGTGTTCAGTGAACCCACCTCACTGCATCTAACTACCTTTAGTGTTTAGTGAACCCACCTCACTGCATATACCTAGCTGTTGTGTTGAGTGAACCCACCTCACTGCATCTAACTACCTTTAGTGTTCAGTGAACCCACCTCACTGCATATACCTAGCTGTTGTGTTGAGTGAACCCACCTCACTGCATCTAACTACCTTTACTGTTCAGTGAACCCACCTCATTGCATATAGCTAGCTGTTGTGTTGAGTGAACCCACCTCACTACATCTAACTACCTTTTGTGTTGAGTGAACCCACCTCACTGCATCTAACTACCTTTGTGTTCAGTGAACCCACCTCACTGCATATACCTAGCTGTTGTGTTCAGTGAACCCACCTCACTGCATCTAACTACCTTTTGTGTTGAGTGAACCCACCTCACTGCATCTAACTACCATTGTGTTCAGTGAACCCACCTCACTGCATATACCTAGCTGTTGTTTAAAGTGAACCCACCTCACTGCATCTAACTACCTTTAGTGTTCAGTGAATCCACCTCACTGCATCTAACTACCTTTAGTGTTCAGTGAACCCACCTCACTGCATCTAACTACCTTTAGTGTTCAGTGAACCCACCTCACTGCATCTAACTACCTTTAGTGTTCAGTGAACCCACCTCACTGCATATAGCTACCTTTGTGTTCAGTGAACCCACCTCACTGCATATACCTAGCATCCCCCCGAGATGGACAAAATGGACAAACCAGATAAAGGAAGAGGTAGAGGCAGACCCAGAGGAAGGCCACCTGGCACCGGCAGGTCTGTGCGAGGTCGTGTTGATGTGATTTCGTGCAGACCTGGCCCAAAGTACAGTGCTCAGAAGAAGGCACGTGCCATTACTTCCCAAAATTGTGAGGACGTGGTTGAGTATTTAACACAGAACACCTCATCTCCCACAGCCACCAGTGCTACTACAAGCACCACATCCGCTGCATTTGACACTTCGCAGGAGTTATTTGGTGTGGAAATCACTGATTCACAGCCAGTAATGCTACAACAAGATGAAGGCGCTAAGCAAGTTACAACACCTCATACGTCTGAGTTAGGTGTCAATAGTATGGACGTAACGTGTGAGGAGGGGGATGATGAAGCACCTGATGTTGGTGCAGTTGTGGAGGTGTCTGAGGAAAGCAAAGCTGGGCGGGAGGATTATGATGACGATTATACGGATGCCATGTATGTTCCCAATAGAGGAGATGACCAGGGGGACAGTTCAGAGGGGGAGCCAGAGAGGAGTAGGAGGAGACGAATGCATGAAAGAAGCAGAGGGAGCTCGTCCTCAGAAACAGCTGGGGGCAGTGTCCGGCGCCATGTATTAATAGCTATGGACAGCCAGCCAACATGCCTTTCAACGTCAGCTGCTGATGCCACCACAGTGCCATCACCCCAGGGGGGCTCAGCGGTTTGGAAATTTTTTAACGTGTGTACTTCAGATCGGAGCAAAGCCATCTGTTCTCTCTGCTTCCAAAAATTGAGCCGTGGAAAGGCCAACACTCACGTAGGGACAAGTGCCTTACGAAGGCGCCTGGAGAAAAGGCACAAACAGCAATGGGAAGAACACCTGAGGAAAAGCAGCACCCAAAAGACCAGCCACCCTCCTTCTCCTCTTCCTTCTTCAGGTGCATCATCTTCAGCCGCTTTCTTCCTTGCACCTTCACAGCCACCCTCCTCCACACCGCCTCTTCCCTTGAGTGTTTCCTGCTCCTCTGCCCACAGCAGTAGCCAGGTGTCCATGAAAGAAGTCTTTGAGCGGAAGAAGCCAATTTCTGCCAGTCACCCTCTTGCTCGGCGTCGGATAGCTGGCGTGGCGGAACTATTAGCTCGCCAGCTATTACCATACAAGCTGGTGAAGTCAGAGGCTTTCCATAAATTTGTGGCCATTGGGACACCGCAGTGGAAGATACCAGGCCACAATTATTTTTCAAAAAAGGCCATACCCAAACTGTACCGTGCAGTTGAGAGGCAAGTGGTGTCATCTCTTGGGAAGAGCATTGGGTCAAGGGTCCACCTGACCACGGATGCCTGGTCTGCCAAGCACGGGCAGGGCCGCTACATTACGTACACAGCCCATTGGGTCAATCTGGTGACCGATGGCAAGCAGAGAGTATGTGGCTGCACAGCGGACCAACTTGTGACACCTCCATGGCTTGCAGGCAGGCCTCCTGCCACCTCCTCTCCTTCTCCTCCTGCTACATCCTCTTCGCTGTCATCCTCCACCTCCTCCTCCTTGGCTGAGTGGCAGTTCAACTCTAGTGGTGCTGCCATCTCCTCCTCTCCAGTTGCACAGCCCCATCTCCCCAGAGCCTACACTACATGCCAGATACGACGGTGTCACGCCATTTTAGACATGTCTTGCCTCAAAGCGGAGAGTCACACTGGAGCAGCTCTCCTGGCTGCTCTTAACAAAGAGGTGGAGCAATGGCTGACCCCGCACCAGCTGCAGATCGGCAACGTGGTGTGTGACAACGGCAGCAATCTCCTTTCCGCTTTGAATTTGGGAAAGCTGACACATGTACCCTGCATGGCACATGTGCTGAATCTAGTCGTGTAAAGATTTGTGTCAAAGTACCCAGGCTTAGAGGACGTCCTGAAGCAGGCCAGGAAGTTGTGTGGGCATTTCAGGCGGTCTTACACGGCCATGGCATGCTTTGCGGACATTCAGCAGAGAAACAACTTGCCGGTGAGATGCTTGATATGCGATAGCCCGACTCCCTGGAATTCCACCCTGCTCATGTTCTCTCGCCTGCTAGACCAGGAGAAAGCCGTCACCCAGTACCTGTACAATTACAGTAGAAGGACACAATCTGGGAAGATGGGGATGTTGTGGCCCAACAACTGGACCCTGATGCGAAATGCATGCAGGCTCATGCAGCCGTTCGAGGAGGTGACCAACCGGGTGAGTCGCGCTGAAGGCACCATCAGCGACTTGATCCCCTACGCCTACTTCCTGGAGCGTGCCGTGCGTAGAGTGGTGGATAAAGTTGTGGAGGAGCGTGAAGAAGAACAGTTATGGTAGGAGGAGTCGTGGGAGCAATTTACATCCGAACCAGATGTTTCCTCAACACCTGCGGCAGCACAGAGAGGGGAGGAGGAGGAAGAAGAGGAGTCATGTGTGGAAGAAAAGGAGTCAGACTCGGATGATGAGGAAGGTGTTTCTGTGGAGGAGGAGGAAGAGGCGGCAGCAGAAGAACAACCGCAGCAGCCAACTTTCCCGTGGTATTGTTCGTGGCTGGGGGGAGGAAGAGGACTTGCGTGACATCACTCAGGAAGAGCCAGAGGAGATGGAGAGTATGTCTGGATCCGACTTTGTGCAGATGGCCTCTTTCATGTTGTCCAGGCTGCTGAGGGACCCCGTATCAAAAAACTCGAGGGGAATGACCTGTACTGGGTGGCCACGCTACTAGACCCTCGGTACAGGCACAAAGTGGCGGACCTGTTACCAACTTAACAGAAGGCGGAAAGGATGCAGCACTTGCAGAACAAGCTGTCAATGATGCTTTACAATGTGTTTAAGGGTGATGTGACAGCACAACGCAATAAAGGTAAGGTACCACTGTCTGTAATCCTCCTCCTCCCAAGTCCACGCAGGCAAGGACAGGACGCTCCAGCAATCTCATGGTGATGTCGGACATGCGGACATTCTTTAGTCCAACGCCTCGCCATAGCCCTTCCGGATCCACCCTCCACCAACGCCTGGACCGGCAGGTACCCGACTACCTGGCCTTAAGTGTGGATGTAGACACTGCGAGCAGCGACGATGAACCCTTGGTCAACTGGGTGCGCAGGCTTGACCTGTGGCCAGAGCTGTTCCAATTTGCCATCCAACTTCTCTCTTGCCCTGCCGCAAGCGTCCTGTCAGAAAGGACCTTCAGTGCAGCTGGAGGCATTGTCACTGAGAAGAGAAGTCGCCTAAGTCACGAAAGTGTTCAGTACCTCACCTTTATCAAAATGAATGAGGCATGGATCCCGGAGGGCCACTGACCGAACGAAGACTAAGTCAGTCCCCACACACAGCATCTCTGCCTGCAGGCTACTTGACTGCCTTCTCCTCCACCACCAACAGGGTCCAGGACTCTAGGAGGACTCTTGAATTTTTAAGGCCGCTGCTAGCAGCGGCCGCTATACTAATTTTTCTGGTGCGTGTACATGCCTGCCTAATTTTTCTGGCTGCACTGCGGGCGGCTGCAAGCAAAAAACAAAAGGCATGTACATGTGCCCATCCCCCTTCGTGATCATTACCTTGCCGCGGTGAAGGGGCTTGCATATCCGCCGGCTATATGAGTGTCTCGGGTGGGGGTGGCACACCAAAAATAATAAGGTAGTTGCTTCATTGTGGTCAGACCAAATTTGATCAGCTGGACAGTGTTCTGAACAGTGTCCACACTGTTCTGTTATTCAGCTATATCAGCCGGGCGACCATATGGGCTGTAAAGCCACCATCACCTGCACTCTCACCATGGTGCGCACCAGTCCAGCACGGCCGTCACTACACAAACGGCTGTTTGCAGTCACTGCATACCTTTCACTGCATCTGTGACTGCACATTGTATTATACCTGGCAGTCAGTGCATACCTTGCACTTGAATGGATGGCAGACTTGCCCTCCATAACTGATTCCCGTTAAAGGATTTAAAGTTGATTCATTACATTAGGGCCTCAAAAGTCCTCCTGAGTCCTGTATTGTTATTTTTGGTCACTACCTCAGGGCGGGCATGCCTGCTGCCCTCCTTGCGTGGATGTGTGGTGGTAGCCGTTTGTTAGGCTACAACTCCAGACCGGAATCATACCAGGAAGGATTCCCCGGCCATTACCCATGGTCAGTGGCCACAATGGCAGAATTGACCTCCATAGCAGATTCTCGCCGGAGACCAGCCTGGTGAATCACAGTGGAGGCACCATCAGACTTGCCCTCCATAACTGATTCCCGCTAAAGGATTGAAAGTTGATTCATTACATTAGGGCCTCAAAAGTCCTTCTGAGTCCTGTATTGTTATTTTTGGTCACTACCTCGGGGCGGGTATGCCTGCTGCCCTCCTTGCCTGGATGTGTGGTGGTAGCCGTTTGTTAGGTTACAACTCCAGACCGGAATCACACCAGGAAGGATTCCCCGGCCATTACCCATGGCAGACTTGACCTCCATAACAGATTCTCGCCGGAGACCAACCTGGTGAATCGCAGTGAAGGCACCATCAGACTTGCCCTCCATAACTGATTCCCGTTAAAGGATTTAAAGTTGATTAATTACATTAGGGCCTCAAAAGTCCTCCTGAGTCCTGTATTGTTATTTTTGGTCACTACCTCGGGGCGGGCATGCCTGCTGCCCTCCTTGCGATGTGTGGTGGTAGCCGTTTGTTAGGCTACAACTCCGGACCGGAATCACGCCAGGAAGGATTCCCTGGCCATTACCCATGGTCAGTGGTCACAATGGCAGACTTGACCTCCAAAACAGATTCTCGCCGGAGACCAACCTGGTGAATCGCAGTGAAGGCACCATCAGACTTGCCCTCCATAACTGATTCCCGTTAAAGGATTTAAAGTTGATTCATTACATTAGGGCCTCAAAAGTCCTCCTGAGTCCTGTATTGTTATTTTTGGTCACTACCTCGGGGCGGGTATGCCTGCTGCCCTCCTTGCCTGGATGTGTGGTGGTAGCCGTTTGTTAGGCTACAACTCCGGACCGGAATCAAACCAGGAAGGATTCCCCGGCCATTACCCATGGTCAGTGGTCACAATGGCAGACTTGACCTCCATAACAGATTCTCGTCGGAGACCAACCTGGTGAATCGCAGTGAAGGAACTTGAAAGTTGATTCATTACATCGAACCGAACCTTCCGCGGAAGTTCATGAACGGGGTTCGCGCAGGGGGGTCTTTGAGGCACACCATGGGGCAACAGAGGCTGGTGATAGTGTGCACAACCAGCCTCTGTGCCCCACTAGCATAATAAAATCCCACCTCGGGTTCTCTTTAATATAGATTTTCTTTAAGTTTTCATATTTTAATGTTACAAGCAAAACTAGTGTAGCAGCTGCCCAGATAGGTAAAATATGAAATAAAATATAATGAATACAAACAGGAAGTTTTGAAGACCACACTGGCCATGTGGCAGCTTACTTACGCATTTCATTTCTAAAATACAAAAATAACTGCAATCTGATGTAATACACAATCCCCGTATAACAGATGGACGCTTTGTCCAAGGTTCTTTGGAATATATACGGTGAATATAACGTGACCGCAGCGGCGTTTCAAGCGCTTCTCCTTCCTCGGCTTTTCCATTAGGTTGTGTACAGAAGCCGGGAGCAGATGCTACCTGGAAACTGTAATTAAATGTTTGAGTGTCTCCCCGTGACTCCAGATAACGACCCACCTGCTCGAGGTACGCAGAAGCAGGATGACATCAATCCCTTCCAGATCCCCGATAAAGTCCGCACCTTACGCGCTTTCATCATCGTTAATATTCCGGCCCGCTTTTAAATACTCTAAAAATGAAAGAGGCTTCAGAGAAGGGAGGTAAAAAAAAAAAAGAACATCAACTTTGCAAGACCCAATTATGATAATGACATCCCCGGAGAATTCGCTGGGAAATTTCGGCTGGCGGGCCAGGATATTGTATATGCAAAAGATAGCATAAATAGTCTTGAAATGCGTCGTCAGAAAAAATACGGGAACTCTGTCTTTTTTTATTGCTTAAAGTGCACCTGAACTCTTGCACAGGACAGAAGGAAAACATAGACAAAGGCACCCTGTATGTATTTAGAGAGTTTAGCCTGTCTAATTACCCCTCATCTGAAACTAATCGCAAGTTGTAGTTTGATCTCTCCCAACTGTGAGCTGACTGCCACGGCAGATAAGCTAATTGGAAAGCACAGGATGTTAACAATATGTCTGCTTCCGTGAAAGTAGAAACATGGCAGATTTATTGTAGGATCTGTATCAGCTGTAAATAAGAAATGTTTTTCTTTAAAGGTTAGTATGTTGTTGCTTATCTTACAGAGCAGAGAGAAAGTTCTGAGTTCAGGTCCGCTTGACAGCGGCGTTTCACGCAGGTGCAGTAAGGATGACCTCGAGGTCGGCCAGAACAGCATGCGGGGAGCCCGTGACGGCGACGAAGAGCGGAGCGGTCAGCGTGGGGCAGTCGGCTGCAAGGAGCTGGAGAAAGCCACAGGTAGAGATGGCTCGAACCTCAGATTTTGGGTTCGCAGACCACAAACGTGAACATCCGCAAAAGTTTGCGATCCGGCGAACTTGGCGAACCGCAATAGACTTTAATGGGCAGGCGAACTTGAAAAACTACAAACACTGTTTCTGGCCACAAAATTGATGGAAAAGATGTTTCAAGGTGTCTAACACCTGGAGGGGGCATGGCGGAGTGGGATACACCCAAAGTCACCAGGAAAATTATGAATTTGACGCAGAGCAGGGTTATAATCCCTAAAGGGCAGAAATCGCTTTGTGTTCGTAAATTGGAGGCATAAAGTGCTTGAAAACATCTTGCGTGTGTAGACATGGATCAGGTAGTGTAAGTAGTGTACTGCTTCACACTTACAGACCAAACTCACTGTGTAACGCACCGCAAACAGCTGTTTGTGTAGTGATGGCCATGCTGGACTGGTGCACACGATGGCGAGAGTGCAGGCGATGGCGGTTTTCAAGCCCATATGGTCAGGCTGAGGTAGCTCAATGACAGGACAACAGTGACTGTCCAGCTGATTGAATTTGGTCTGTCCACAATGAAGCAACGACCTTATTATCTTGGGTGTGCCCCCTCCCCAACACACTCACATAGGTCATTGCTTCATTGTGATACGCAAGCCCCTTCACCGCGGTACATGCTTTTTGTTTTGTTGTTGCAGCCAAAAAAATTAGGCAGTACAAGCACCAGAAAAATTATTACTTTGTTTGTTAGCGGCCACTGCTAACAGCAACCTTAAAAATTCAGGAATCCACCTGGCGTCCTGGACCCTGTTGGTGGTGGCGGAGAAGGCAGTCAAGCGACCTGCAGGCAGAGATGCTGTGTGGGGACCGACTTAGTTTTGGGGCAGGCAACAGAAGCCGGCAGGCAGAGATGCTGTGGGGGAACTGACTTAGTCTTCGGGCAGGCAGTCACATGGCGTGCAGGCAGAGATGCTGTGTGTGGGGACTGACTTAGTCTTTGGGAAGGAAGCAGTGGCCAGCAGGCAGAGATGCTGTGTGGGGACTGACCTAGTCTTCGGGCAGGCTGTCACACAGCGTGCAGGCAGAGATGCTGTGTGTGGGGACTGACTTAGTCTCTGGGTAGGCAGCAGCGGCCGACATGCAGGCAGAGATGCTGTGTGGCGACTGACTTAGTCTTCGGGGAGGCAGTCACAGTGTGTGCAGGCAGAGATGCTGTGCATGGGGACTGACTTAGTCTTCAGACAGGCAGTCACACGGCGTGCAGGCAGAGATGTTGTGGGGGGACTGACTTAGTCTTGGGGCAGGCCGCAGCGGCTGGCAGGCAGGCAAAGATGCTGTGTGTGGGGATTGACTTAGTTTTCGGGCAGGCAGTCACATGGCGTGCAGGCAGAGATGCTGTGTGTGGGGACTGACTTAGTTTTCGGGCAGGCAGTCACAAGGTGTGCAGGCAGAGATGCTGTATGTGGGGACTGACTTAGTCTTTGGGAAGGCAGTCACACGGCGTGCAGGCAGAGATGCTGTGTGTGGGGACTGACTTAGTCTTCGTGCAGGCAGTCACACGGCGTGCAGGCAGAGATGTTGTGTGTGAGGACTGACTTAGTCTTCAGGCAGGCAGTCACACGGCGTACAGGCAGAGATGTTGTGTGGGGACTGACTTAGTCTTGGGGCAGGCAGCAGAGACCGGCAGGCAGGCAGGCAGAGATGTTGTGTGGGGAATGACTTAGTCTTCGGACAGGCAGTCACACGGCTTGCAGGTAGAGATGCTGTGTGGGGACTGACTTAGTCTTGGGGCAGGCAGCAGTGGCTGGCAGGCAGGCAGAGATGCTGTGTGGGGACTGACTTAGTCTTGGGGCAGGCAGCAGTGGCTGGCAGGCAGGCAGAGATGCTGTGTGGGGACTGACTTATTATTATTATTTATTGTATTTATAAAGCGCCAACATATTACGCACTGCTGGACAGTAAATATATACAATGATACAAAGATGACAGACATAACAAGGTTATACAACATAGAACAAAGTTATACATGCAAATTGTACAAAATACATGATCATGCAATATGGGCTGGTTAGGTAGGCCCAGTAATGCAAGTACAGGCTGTCGTAGGACAGGAGCATATGATCCTGTAGATTACACTAGGGAGTGGAGGACCCTGCCAGAGGCTTACAATCTAAAGGGTGGGGTGGAAACACTAGGTGGGGCTGTTAAATATTCAGTAGAGAGTTACTGTGTGGTAGGAGGTGGGTAGGCCATCATAAAGAGGTGGGTTTTGAGGGCTTGCTTGAATGTGTTGAAATAGGAAGCAAGTCTGATGGGTGGTGGAAGGGCATTCCAGAGGGTGGGGGCAGCTCTTGAGAAATCCTGCAGGCGGGCATGGGAGTGTGAAATGTGTGGGGTGGTGAGGCTAAGGTCGTTGGAGGATCGGAGGGGGCGACCTGGTGTATACCTGTGAACAAGCTCCGAGATGTAGGTAGGGCAGGTTTTGTGCACAGATTTATACGCCAGGCATAGAATCTTGAAAGTTATCCTGAAACGGATAGGGAGCCAGTGCAGGGATTCACAAAGGGGAGATGTGGATGCGGAGCGGTGCGAAGAATGGATGAGTCTTGCAGCCGCATTCATCACTGATTGTAGGGAGGCAGTGCGTTTCAAGGGGAGGCCAGAAAGGAGGGAGTTACAGTAATCAAGGCGAGAGATGATGAGGGCATGGATGAGCAGTTTGGTCGTGTCCGGAGTTAAGAAGGGGCGGATCTTGGAGATATTACGGAGGTGGAAATTGCAGGCTCTGGTGATGTTTTTGATGTGTGGGATGAAGGAGAGTTCAGAGTCCAAGGTGACACCCAGACAGAGGACCTGGGAGGTAGGGTGAATGGTTGTGTTATCGATTGTCAGGTGGAAATCTGGGAGAGGTGAAGCAGCATGGGTGGAAAGATCAGGAGCTCAGTTTTGTCTAGGTTAAGCTTCAGGAACCTAGCAGACATCCAGGAGGAAATTGCTGAGAGACATGTGGAGACCTTGTTTATGGTGGTGGATGAGAGATCGGGGGTATGGAGGTAAATCTGTGTGTCATCGGCATAGGGGTGATATTTGAAGCCCAGGGAGGAGATAAGCTTGCCAATTGAGGAAGTGTATATGGAGAAAAGAAGGGGGCCCAGAACAGAACCCTGGGGGACCCCAACTGCGAGGGGGGCAGCGGTTGAGGAGGAGCCATTGAACGAAGTTGTGAAGGAACGATTGGATAGGTAGGAGGAGATCCAGGTCAAGGCAAGACCATGGATGCCCATGGACTATAGTGATTGGAGGAGGAGGGGGTGGTCAACAGTGTCAAATGCTGTGGAGAGATCAAGGAGGAGCAGGATGGACTAACTGCCTTTGGCCCTGGCAAGGGTAAGGTCGTTGACCACCTTGGTGAGGGCTGTTTCAGTTGAGTTTGCAGGTCGGAATCCAGACTGTAGGGGGTCAAGTAGGGTATTGGTGTTGATGTATTGGGTAATGTGTTGGTGGACTAGGCGTTCGAGGAGTTTAGAAGCATAGGGAAGGTAGTTTGAGGATAGGGCTGGGCCGAGTGAGGGTTTTTTTTCAGCAGGGGAAGTACAGTGGCCTGTTTGAATGCTTTGGGGAAGGTGCCTGTGGAAAGAGAAAGATTGAACAAGGAGGTGAGGACTGGGGCCAGGTCAGGGAAGTGGGGACAAAGAGTATTTGTGGGTACAGGATCACAGGGGGAGGGGGGGAGGGAGCCGCTAGCAGCTGGCTGACTTCATCAATGGTGACAGGAGCGAAAGACGTGAGGGGTGGATGATACAGGGGAGAAGCTGGGAGGGAAGGTAAGGGGACCAGCTGAGAAGCGTTGGGAAGGGAGGGATGGAGGAGGGAAATTTCATTACGTATTGTTGTAATTTTGGTGGTGAAGTGGTTGGCAAAGTCGTTGGCTGAGAGGGAGGAGCTGGGAGGGGGAGGAGTGGGGTTGAGGAGGGAGTTAAAGGTAGCAAAAAGCTGTCGAGGGTTGGAAGCTTGGGTTCCAATCAGTGATGCAAAGTACCTTTGTTTAGCCTCAGAGAGGGCAGTGTGGAAGAGTAACAGTTTGGCCTTGTAATCTAGGAAGTCAGAATTGAGACGGGATTTTCTCCATTTTCGTTCAACTGCTCTAGTTTCTTTCCTGAGGTTATGTGTGTGGGTGTTGTGCCAAGGTTGGGGGGCTTGTTAGGGCAGAAGATTGAAGGGGCAGCTTGATCCAAAGCAGAGGAGAGGGCAAGGTTATATTGTGCAGCCGCTTCATTGGGGCATGTTAGGGTGGGTAGGTGGGAGGAGAGGGAGACTTAGTCTTCGGGCAGGCAGTTACACAGCGTGCAGGCAGAGATGCTGTGTGTGGGGACTGACTTAGTCTTTGGGCAGGCAGTCACACGGCGTGTAGGCAGAGATGCTGTGTGTGGGGACTGACTTAGCCTTGGGGAAGGCAGCAGAGGCCGGCAGGCAGGCAGAGATGCTGTGTGGGGAATGACTTAGTCTTGGGGCAGGCAGCAGTGGCTGACAGGCAGGCAGAGATGCTGTGTGGGGACTGACTTAGCCTTGGGGAAGGCAGCAGAGGCCGGCAGGCAGGCAGAGATGCTGTGTGGGGAATTACTTAGTCTTGGGGCAGGCAGCAGTGGCTGACAGGCAGGCAGAGATGCTATGTGGGGACTGACTTAGTCTTCTGGCAGGCAGTCACACAGCGTGCAAGCAGAGATGCTGTGTGTGGGGACTGACTTAGTCTTTGGGCAGGCAGTCACACGGTGTGCAGGCAGAGATGCTGTGTGTGGGGACTGACTTAGTCTTTGGGCAGGCAGTCACACGGTGTGCAGGCAGAGATGCTGTGTGTGGGACTGACTGAGTCTTTGGGCAGGCAGTCACACGGCGTGCAGGCAGAGATGCTCTGTGTGAGGACTGACTTAGTCTTCGGGCAGGCAGTTACACGGCGTGCAGGCAGAGATGCTGTGTGGGGACTGACTTAGTCTTGGGGCAGGCAGCAGCGGCTGGCAGGCAGGCAGAGATGCTGTGTGTGGGGACTGACTTAGTCTTCGGGCAGGCAGCCACACGGCGTGCAGGGACTGACTTAGACTTTGGGCAGGCAGTCACACGGCGTGCAGGCAGAGATGCTGTGTGTGGGGAGTGGGGACTGACTTAGTCTTCGGGCAGGCAGTAGCCCTCCGGGGTCCATGCCTCATTCATTTTGATAAAGGTGAGGTACTGAACACTTCTTTGACCTAGGCGACTTCTCTTCTCACTGACAATGCCTCCAGCTGCACTGAAGGTCCTTTCTAGGACGCTTGAGGCAGGGCAAGCCAGAAGTTGGATGGCAAATTGTGACAGCTCTGGCCACAGGTCAAGCCTGCGCACCCAGTAGTCCAGGGGTTCATGGCTGCTCAGAGTGTCTATATCCGCACTTAAGGTCAGGTAGTCGGCTACCTGCCGGTCGAGGCGTTGGTAGTGGGTGGATCCGGAAGTGCTAAGGCGAGGCGTTGGACTGAAGAATGTCCGCATGTCAGACATCACCATGAGATCGCTAGAGCTTCCTGTCCTTACCTGCGTGAACATGGGAGGAAGATTACTGGCAGTGGCACCTTTATTGCGTTGTGCTGTCACATCACCCTTAAACGCACTGTAAAGCATACTTGCCAGCTTTTTGTGCAAGTGCTGCATCCTTTCTGCCTTCTGGTAATTTGGTAACATCTCCGCCACTTTGTGCTTATACCAAGGGTTGCCACCCAGTACAGGTCATTCCCCTTGAGTTTTTTTATACGGGGGTCCCTCAACAGATATGCACAGAAAGATCCGCAGTCCAAACCAGGTTGAGGTAAAAGGCTGATATGTTTATTCAAAAAATCCAGACATGCAAAAAAATCACAGGATCAACTCACGTGTATCGGGCCTACCATCTGCCCTTAATCGTAGTTAAAAGTGAACAGGCTGGACAGCATGAAAGACCCCATCTGCACCAAGTTGGATGCCGACCTACTATCCATCTCCTCTTGCTCTTCCTCAGTGATGTCAGGTAAGTTCTCCTCCTCCCCCCAGCCACGAACAATACCACTGGAAAGGTGAGCAGCACAAGCCCCCTGCAATGCCTGCTGCGGTTGTTCTTCCGCCTCCTCCTCAAAAAAACCACCTTCCTCATCTGACTCCTCTTCCCCAGACGACTCCTCCTCATCCCCCCTCCTCTGTGCTGCCGCAGGTGTTCATAACAAATCTGGTTCTGGTCGTGATGTTTCCCACAACTCTATCTCCTCTTCCTGTTCACCCTCCTCTACAGCTTGATCCACCACTCCACGCACGGCACGCTCCAGGAAGAAAGCATATGAGATCAAGTCGCTGATGGCGCCTTCACTGCGACTCACCAGGTTTGTCACCTCCTCAAACGGACGCATGAGCCTGCAGGCATTACGCATGAGTGTCCAGTACTTCAACCAGAAAATGCCCAGGTCCCCAGAGCATGACCTTTGAGCATAGCTGTACAGATACTCGTTGATGGCTTTCTCCTGTTGTAGCAGGCGGTCAAACATGAGGAGCGTTGAATTAGAGCGAGTCGGGCTATCGCAAATCAAGTGCCTCACCGGCAAGTTGTTTCTCTGATGAATATCGGCCAAGTGCACCATGGCTGTGTAAGACCGCCTGAAATGCCCACACACCTTCCTGGACTGCTTCAGGACCTCCTGTAAGCCTGGGTACTTACACACAAATCTTTGGATTATAAGATTCAGCACATGTGCCATGCAGGGTACATGTGTCAACTTTCCCAAACTCAAAGCCGACAAGATATTGCTGCCATTGTCACACACCATGTTGCCGATCTCCAGTTGGTGTGGGGTCAGCTACTAATCCATCTGTTTGTTCAGAGCAGCCAGGAGAGCTGCTCCAGTGTGACTCTCAGGTTTGAGGCAAGATATGTCCAAGATGGTGTGAGACCGTCATACCTGGCATGCAGCGTAGGCCCTGGGGAGCTGGGGCTGTGTAGCTGGAGAGGAGATCACAGCACCAGTAGAGTAGCACTGCCACTCAGCCAAGGAGGAGGAGGACGACGACAGCGAAGAGGATGTAGCAGGAGGAGTAGGAGGAGAAGGAGAGGAGGTGGCAGCAGGCCTGCCTGCAAGCCGTGGAGGTGTCACAACTAGGTCCACTGCACAGCCACGTACCTCCTGCATGCCAGCGGTCACCACCAGGTTGACCCAATGTGCTGTTTAAGTAATGTACCTGCCCTGACCATGCTTTGCAGACCAGGCATCCATGGTCAGATGGACCCTTGACCAGGGGCGTAACTAGACATCACTGGGCGCCCCTGCAAAACTTTGGATGGGGCCCCCCACAAAACTTTGGACGGGGCCCCCCACCCCCATCTCCCTCGCTTTCTGCACAGGAAAACTGAGGACCAATGTGTTTTCCCCATGCAGATAAAAACACTTAGACTTAAAGGAAACGTCAGGCAATCTATGCTACCCCCAGATCTACTTACCCGGGGCTTCCTCCAGCCCCTTGCAGCCGACAAGTCCCTCCCTGTTCCCAGTACATACATACACAGCCTTATTATTTTACTACATGAGAGCACATGCTATATGGAGGAACAACAATGACATGCTGAACATAAGATATAGTATCAATGTAACTTAGGCAAAACATTCAGAATGTCACTGATTGATACTGTCATTACAGGATCTTGGACAACAGTATGAGACAACAAGCTCTCAATGAGGCAGCGGCAGTCAGACATCAATCTTATGCTGGGAATACACCATACAATTTTCTGTTAGATTTTTCTGTTAGATTTTCTGACAGAATGCATAATTAGATTATTTTCTGTAGAGAATGGTCATTATCTCTGGTGCATTGTCTTCTGGTTATCTCCTGCTGAGTAGAACAATGCCTAATTGCTCAGCAGATAGATGGTAAGATAGATACATTTCCAACATGTTGAACTTTATCTATCTGGCAGGTAAATCTAACAGAAATTTGTATGGTGTAATCCCAGCATAACCCACTCCATTGTGTTGTAAAAGTAATCCGACACCATAAGCCTGTGCGTAATAAGAATCTAGGAATCACTGTGGAGTGATTGCTGGATAAGGGACAGTCTACAACTTTTTTAAAAAATGTGACTCCTTTTTTTGTAAGGTTGTACATGAAGTCATCAGAACTTTGCAGCAGTGAGAGACAGATGTTTTTTACGAACCCTAGGGAGCAGGGACAGTGTACAAATTCCAAAGTGTTTATTTATTATTATTACACCTTATCTGTGTGGTGGACACATGCAGTCAACATAACAATGGTACAACAAAAGAAATAATCCCTGCGCTGCCTTTGATGGATGATGGGGAAGTACAATTGGGTGCTGCTCCGGAAGCTGGGTGGTGCCGGCAAATCTAACAGAAAACAACAAGAAAACAGGAGCACACCGCTGGTGTAATAACTTTTTTACTGAGATTTGACACGCTGGTACAAATTACACTTACAGTGTATGGGTGATAGATGCGCCTGTCAGGCCTGCCGTCTATCCTCTCCTATATCCCGCGCTTGGCCAGAGCAGCGGGATGCGATGTAACTGGCGTGGGAGTCGGAGGCGGTGGACGGAGCCAGGGCGCTGAGGATGCCGTCTGATGTCACAACGTTTCGGTGTAGACCTTGCCTGAAGGCCTGAAGGCGTGGTCTACGCCGAAACTTTGTGACGTCAGACGGCATCCTCAGCTGCTCTGGCCAAGCGCGGGATATGGGAGAGGATAGACGGCAGGCCTGAAAGGCGCATCTATCACCCAAAAACTGTAAGTGTAATTTGTACCAGCGTGTCAAATCTCAGTAAAAAAGTTATTGCACCAGCAATGTTGTTTTCTGTAACATAACAATGGTGCAAGAGCAGAATACGCTTTTTCTCTCCATGCCCTTAGATGTCAATCTCTCAAACTTTTCCCCCCCACGGGCCCCCTGTGGCTTCTGGGCCCCCTGCGGAGGCATCCCTTGCAGGGTCTATTGTTACGCCCCTGCCCTTGACCCAACACTGTGTGCCAGAGATGACACCACTTGCCTTTCAACATCATGGTACAGTTTGGGTATCGCCTCTTTAGAAAAATAATTGCAGCCTGGTATCTTTCACTGCAGTGTCCCAATCGCCACAAATTTTTCGGAAGGCCTCAGAGTCCACCAGCTGGTATGGTAACAGCTGGCGAGCTAACAGTTCAGCCAAGCCAGCTTTCAGATGCCGGGCAAGGGGGTGACTGGCAGACATTGGTTTCTTCCACTCAAAGATTACCTTAACGGACACCTGGCTGCTGTGGGCAGAGGAGCAGTAACCGCTCAAGGTAAGAGGCAAAGTGAAGGAGGGTGGCTGTGAAGTTGCAAGGGATAAAGCTGCTGAAGATGCTGCACCTGAAGGAGGAAGAGGAGGAGAAGGGTGGTTTTGCGTTTGTGTGCTGCTTTGCCTCAGGTGGTCATCCCATTGCTATTTATGCTTGTTCATCATGTGCCTTCGTAAGGCAGTTGTCCCTACGTCAAAGATGGCCCCCCCTTCCCCGCTGATCCCATAGCTCACCCTCTTCTCTGTGCTTTTCCCCTCCTGCTGGGGGCACACCTGGCTACCTATTCTGGGGACATATACACCTGACTACATATACTTGGGAGATATACCCCCGACTACATATACGGAGGATATATACACCTGCCTACATATACTGGGGACAAATACACCTGCCTACATATACTGGGGACATAAACCCCTGACTACATATACTGGGGACATATACCCCTGCCTACATATACTGGGGACATATACCCCTGCCTACATATACTGGGGGACATATACACCTGCCTACATATACTGGGGACATATACCCCTGCCTACATATACTGGGGCCACTATACACCTGCCTACATATACTGGGGACATATACCTCTGGCTACATATACTGGGGACATATACCCCTGACTACATATACTGGGGACATAAACCCCCGACTACATATACTGGGGACATAAACCCCTGACTACATATACTGGGCACATATACACATGCCTACATATACTGGGGACATATACACCTGCCTACATATACTGGGGACATATACATCTGCCTACATATACTGGGGACATATACCCCTGCCTACATATACTGGGGACATATACACCTGCCTACATATACTGGGGACATATACCTCTGACTACATATACTGTGGACATATACCCCTGCCTACATATACTGGGCACATATACCCCTGGCTACATATACTGGGGACATATACCTCTGCCTACATATACTGGGCACATATACCCCTGGCTACATATACTTAGCACATATACCCCTGGCTACCTGTTCTGGGGTCATCTCTACAACTGGCTACCTGTTCTGGGGAAATCTATACTGCTGGCCACCTATTCTGGGGACACCTATAGACCTGTGGCTACCTATTTTTGGGGAACCACTGATGTCAGATTAAGTGTATTTTGGGGAACTACTGCCAGATTATGTGTATTTTGGGGGAATCGCTGCTGCCAGATTACATCTATTTTTAGGGAACCACTGCCATATTATCTGTATTTTTATGTGGATGTTTGGTGAAATGCTGTAAGATTACATGTATTAAGGGGGGGGGGGACATTATGGCAGAGCTCATGTATATTTGGCTCCACCCATGACCATGCCCACATTCTGTTGCGTTACCACGCCCATTTTTCGGCAGGGGATTTTGTCAGTAAAAAAAATCTTTTGTCAGTAAATGTTTAGGTATTTGTCAGTAAAAAATAACGTGAAAGGTTGGCAACACTGCCCTACGTGGGTCTTGGTCTTTCCAAGACTCCATTTCTTTGGTGGCAGAGAGTACAGATGGCATCGCTGTCATCTGAGGCAGACACACAAAAAAATTTCCACACCGCTGAGCCCTGGGATGATGGCACTTTGGTGGTGGCGGCAGCAGCTGACCTTGAAGGGCATGTTGACTGCAGGGGCGTAGCAATAGGGGGTGCAGAAGTAGCGACCGCATCGGGGCCCTTGGGCCAGAGGGGCCCCGAAGGGCACTCCCTCAACTACAGTATTAGCTCTCTATTGGTCCTCTGCTCATAATAATCACTTTTATAGATACTTTGAATAGTGGTAATCATTAACCAGCTGCTCCCCATCCCCTTCTTGCACCTCTGACATTGTAGTTGTCATTGGCAGGTTTTGGTGCACCGTATCAATTGTTATTCATAGAGTGCTTGAGGGGCCCCATTGTAAAACTTGCATCGGGGCCCACAGCTCCTTAGCTATGCCACTGGTTGACTGGCTGTCCATAGGTGGCGATACATGCCGCTGGACACTGCCACAAGCTGTTTCTGAAAACGAGCTCCCCCTGCTTCTTTCAGCAACTCCTCTCCTCCTACTCCTCTCTGACTCACCCTCTGAACTGTCCCCCTGTTCATCTTGTCTATTAGGATCCCACATGGCATCCATGGCAGTATCATCATCATCATCATCATAATCAACCTTCAAAACTGCACCAACCAGTGGTGGACATACGGCCGTGCAGGCCTTGCTGCCGCACGAGGGCCCCTGAAGTTCCGTTTTCTTCAGGGGCCCATTAAGTTTTTTTTTTTTTATATTCTTTTTTTTATTATTTACTTCCCCCGGGGGGCCCCGACTCCTATCCCCCCCCCCCTCCCGGTATGCGCGGCGGGAGAGCGGCAAATCCGGGTCTCCAGGCATTCGCTAGAGGGCTCAGCCGCTTGGTCTCCGATATGTCTCCAAGTTGGAGACATATTGGAGACTAAGCGGCTGGGCCTCTAGCGTCTGCCTGGAGAGCCCTGAAGACTTCCTGCATTTGCCGCTCGCTCGCTCTCCCGCCGCGCATATCGGGAGGGGGGCCCCCCGAGGTGAGGAAGGGAGGGAGGGAGGGAGGATAGGAGTCGGGCCCCCCACCCGGATAGCTACTCAAAGGGCTACCTGCCTACCCACCCAGCTACCTACCCACCCACCAGGCTTCCTACCTACCTACCCACCCGACTACCTAACCACCCACCAGGCTTCCTACCTACCTACCCACCCACCAGGCTTCCTACCTAACCACCCACCCGGCTACCTACCCACCTACCCACCCGGCTACCTACCCACCCACCAAGCTACCTACCCACCCGGCTACCTACCTACCTACCCACCCGGCTACCTAACCACCTACCCACCCGGCTACCTACCCACCCACCAGACTTCCTACCTAACCACCCGGCTACCTACCTAACCACCCACCTGGCTACCTACCGGGCTAGTTACCAACCCACCCACCAGGCTACCTACCCACCCGGCTACCTACCTACCCACCCACCCACCAGGCTACCTACCCACCCACCTGGCTACCCACCCACCAGGCTTCCTACCTACCTACCCACCCGGCTACCTACCTAACCACCCACCCGGCTACCTACCAACCCACCCGGCTACCTACCTAACCACCCACCCGGCTACCTACCTACCCACCCGGCTACCTACCTAACCACCCACCCGGCTACCTACCGGGCTAGTTACCAACCCACCCACCCGGCTACCCACCCACCCACCAGGCTACCTACCTACCTACCCGCCCGAGTACCTACCTAACCACCCACCCGGCTACTTACTTACCCACCTGGCTACCTACCTAACCACCCACCCGGCTACCTACCGGGCTAGTTACCAACCCACCAGGCTACCTACCCACCACCAGGCTACCTACCTAACCACCCACCCGGCTACCTACCGGGCTAGTTACCAACCCACCCACCAGGCTACCTACCCACCACCAGGCTACCTACCTACCCACCCACCAGGCTACCTACCTACCCACCACCAGGCTACCTACCTACCCACCCACCCGGCTACCTACCTACCCACCCACCCACCAGGCTACCTACCTACCTACCGGGCTAGTTACCCACCCACCCACCAGGCTACCTACCCACCAGGCTACCTACCCACCCACCCACCAGGCTACCAACCCACCCACCCACTCACCCACCCACTCACCCACCCACCCACCAGGCTACCTATCCACCCAACCACCCATGGGAGCTGCGCGCCGGATGGAGGCTGGGACAGGAGGTCTGCTGCTGCAGGTGAGTTTTTTTATTTATATTAGCAGGTGTATGTTCTGGGCAGGTCTGCCACATGATTGCATGTATTTTCTGGGCATATCTGCCGACATAATTGCACGTATTTTCTGGGCATATCTGCCGACTTGATTGCACGTATTTTCTGGGCATATCTGCCGACATGATTGCACGTATTTTCTGGGCATATCTGCCGACTTGATTGCACGTATTTTCTGGGCATATCTGCCGACATGATTGCACGTATTTTCTGGGCATATCTGCCGACATGATTGCACGTATTTTCTGGGCATATCTGCCGACATGATGTGTATTTTCTTGAGAAAACCTGCACAATTATGTGAATTTTCTGGGGAAAGGGTCACCAAAACTTGGGCCCACTGTCTTTGCGTTGCACTTTTCAAGGGAACCTGAGGTGAGAATAATCTTGAGGCTGCCATATTTCTCTCCTTTTAAGCAATACCAGTTGCCTGGCTGCCGTGCTGGTCCTCTGCCTCTTATTCTTTCAACCATAGACCCTGAACAAGCATGCAGCAGGTCAGGGGTTTCTGACAATATTGTCAGAACTGAGAAGATTAGCTGCATGCTTGTTGCTGGTGTAATTCAGTTTATTACTGCAGCCAAATAGATCAGCAGGGCCGCCAGGCAACTAGTATTGTTTAAAAGGAAATAAACCCTCACCCCGGGTTCGCTTTAAGTTACAGTTAGCTCCGCCCTCATCCGGTCATTGTCACACCCATTTTTTTTGCCGCGGCGGCGCTACGCGCCGCAGGTTCTATCCACTATTGTTTGCCGCGGCGCGTTGTAGCCACGCCCGTATATTGCCGCGGCGCGCTACGCGCACCGCAGGTCGTAGGGGGCCCACAATTACAATTTTGCACAGGGGCCCACTGCTGGCTGTGTCCGCCACTGGCACCAACAACAGGTACTTCGTCATCCTCACACCTTATGTCCATACTGACGCCTAACTCAGGCATATGAAGTGCTGTAACATGCTTAGCGCCTTCATCTTGTAACAATAATGGCTGTGAATCAGTTAATATCCCACCAAATAACTAGTACAAAGTGCTCTGCTTCTGTATCTCAAGCATGCAGGTAAATGGAAGTGTTACAGAGTGGGTCAGAAGACCAGTCGCTGACTCAGAGTCTAGCGGAAGGGGTCAGTCTGCGCTCTGTGCTGCAAATTGCACGGAGGACTAATAATAGGCATTACTGGGGAGGTAGCAGGCAAGTTCCAGTTGTATTGTGATAACTGCCTTGCGGAGTGAACCTTCCTTTCCTGCGGGCAGCGCGGGCCCCCTCCTCCTGCCAGCGGGTGTCACAGCCCAACTGCTAAAAACTGACACCTTTCAGCTCAACGATGAGTCATTTTTAGAGGAAGTTTCAGTAAAAAAATAAGTCCCAGCTTCTTCTGTTAAAGAGGCCCTGTAGTGACATATAGCAGAATGCACTAAAGAGGCCCTGTAGTGACGTATAGTAGAATGCAGTAAAGAGGCCCTGTAGTGACATATAGTAGAATCAATGCAGTAAAGAGGCCCTGTATGTAATGACATATAGTAGAATGCAGTAAAGAGGCCCTGTAGTGACATAAAGCAGAATGTAGTAAATAGGCCCTGTAGTGACATCTAGCAGAATGCAGTAAAGAGGCCCTGTAGTGACATATAGTAGAATCAATGCAGTAAAGAGGCCCTGTATGTAATGACATATAGTAGAATGCAGTAAAGAGGCCCTGTAGTGACATACAGCAGAATGTAGTAAATAGGCCCTGTAGTGGCATAAAGTAGAATGCAGTAAAGAGGCCCTGTAGTGGCATAAAATAGAATGCAGTAAAGAAACCCTGTAGTGACATATAGTAGAATGCAGTAAAGAGGCCCAGTAGTGACATGTGGTGGAATGCAGTAAAGAGGCCCTGTACTGACATATAGCAGAATGCAGTAAAGAGGCCTGGTATTGACATATAGTAGAACGCAGTAAAGAGGCCCTGTAGTGACATGACATACAAGAAGCGAAATCAGGGGCAAATCCAGGATTTCCAAGGGGGGGATTCCTGAAAGCGGCGTGTGGGCGTGGCCAAAACATGGTGTGGGTGGAGCCAAATACGAGCAGTTTCTAGGCTAAATTGCACCCAGGGTGAGGGCGTAAAATGCACCCCCAAGGTGGAGACATGTATAGGTGCCCGCAGTATAGGTAGCCAGCTATAGGTTCCCCCCCCCCCAGTATAGGTAGCCCATATAGTTGCCCCCAGTATAGGTTAGATAGGTATATGTCCCCCAGTATAAGTTAGATAGGTATATGCCCAGTATAGACTAGATAAGTAGGCGGGGAGAGAGGAGTTTCCACTTACCTGTCTTCATCCTGCACGCAGCTTATATCTTCATCCTCTCCCAGCGCGCGTCGCATCGGTAAGAGCTCCCCCTGTGATGACATGCGGTTACGTCATCACAGGGGGCGCTGTTACAATAACGACAGACGCCGGCCGGGACAGGATGTAGATACAAGCTGGCAGGATCGAGGAAGGTAAGTGTAAAGTGTAAAGTCTTCTACCTGCAGCTCTGGTGCCCGCTCCCCACCGCCAGCAGCAAGCGAGGCCCGCCACAGCGTGAGGTCTCGGGTGCCCCTGCTGCCAGTCAAACCCTCGGACCCTCCGCCGTACACACATACGGCAGCCCCACTTCCGGTCTCGGTGCAGGGGGGGGGGGTGTTTCAGACACCCGGAACACCCCCTTCCGTGCGCCAGTGGAAGTGATGCTGTACGCTGTTAGAGGGAGCTGGATGCGGAGAGAGGAGGATAGACAGTGTTGGACTCGTTCGGAGGTGAGTCCAATGCTGCTGCAGCATGCGCCGGCACTTGGTGGAAGTTCAAAGCCGCTTCTTCAAACTTCCCCCATACAGCAATGACTCATCACAACGGGATCAGGCCATTCGTATCGGCAGGTCGTTCGTAAGTCGGGGACTACCTGTATGTCAGAATCTGTACTGCACATACAATTCATATATATAAGTTGTTTTTCTTTTTGTTTCAATGTCACTTTACTGTCACTTACAGTATGTTCTTTAGTTGCACCATAAGGAATGTCATTTCTTGTATTGTGCTTTTTGTACGCTATGCTTCATTTCTATTTCTATTTTTGTTATTGACTGCTATGATACTTATTTTGAAAATTTCAATAAAAAATAATATACTGTATCAAAAGGCATGTCATGGAAAGTAATTTCATGTTGCTTCACCATAGAAATAAAGTGTTTGAACTTGAATTTAAACAAGCCTCAAACGTTTCTTATTACTTTCCACACTATCCAAAATATAAGAAAAAAATGATTAAGAGCTTAAAGAGAGTCTGAAGCGAGAATAAATCTCGCTTCAGTCCTCATAGATAGCAGGGGCATGTGTGCCCCTGCTAAACCGCCGCTATCCCGCGGCTTAACGGGGGTCCCTGATCCCCCAAATCCCCTCGGTGCAGCGGGGGAGCGCTTCCTGGTTGGGGCAGGGCTAACCGCCGCAGCGCGTATCTCCGCCTCTCCCCCGCCCCTCTCAGTCTTCCTTCACTGAGAGGGGCGGGGGAGTGGCGGCGATGCGCGTCTGATAGACGCGACTGGTGGCAGGGCTGCAGCCGTTAGCCCTGCCTCCAGGAAGGGAAGATTTACGACCAACACTACGACCAAGTCTTGCGGGGGTGGGTTTGGGGGTGAAGGTACCCCCGTTTAGTGGCGCGATAGCGGCGGTTTAGCAGGGGCACACATGCCCCTGCTAAGTATGAGCTCTGAAGCGAGATTTATTCTCACTTCAGAGTCTCTTTAAGTGTTGACCTACTCCTACAGCACAGACTGTTGTAGTTATTGCCTACAATCTTCTAGGAGAGTGTACTCTGTGCCCCACCCATTTGCAGTCTGTAGAGCAGGATGACACAATCCAAGCAGCAGCAGAAGCCCCTCCCACATGGCCAGGCATTAGCATTTGATAACTCTGATTATTAAGCTGATGGACCATGTACTGAGATCAATGCCTGGAGATGTCCGATGTGTTTTTTGCCTTGAGACGGAAAAATTCTATATAGATCAGCATCATATCCTGTTAGCAGGAGTCACTGTAGCGTGAATTCTCTCTCCTACACTCGGTGGAAATTACCTTTCCGCCTGTCATGGAATTATCCCCATGGATATACATCTACGCTGCGACCTGCACAGCACAAAGGGAGGAAGGTGGATATTCTATATTAATGTGATCCCAGAAAGCTGAGCATTTTATCTCATGAATATGACTATATTACAAAGCCACAAGGGCCTTGAATTAATTGGAATGTTTCCTCTGCAGGAGTTCCCGGCTGGCCATCAGTGAACTGGGCAGAGGTGAGCAGAAGAGGCAGGAAATTTGGGCGCATGAGGCAGGTGGACAAAAAGGGCGCCGCCATTCACTCCCATATAAATATCGTTTAATGGGCGCCCAACAGGAAAAAAGGGCGCCGGAGAAAAATAACGTTTTACAAGCGGCGCCCGGAGACTTTTAATGTTTTATAACTGCTACTCATGATTACACATTATTTAATGATTTATCATTTTTTAAACATTATTTTTAAACGAAAAACAGTACAATATGTTTTTTAAAACATTTTTAAATGAAAAACAGCACAATATTTTTTTAAAACGTTATTAATGCTTATCACAGGGGGGTCTTAGGTTTAGGCACCACCAGGGGGGTCTTAGGTTTAGGCACCACCAGGGTGGTCTTAGGGTTAGGCACCACCGGGGGGGTCTTAGGTTTAGGCACCACCAGGGGGTCTTAGGTTTAGGCACCACTAGGGGGGTCTAGGCGTTAGGGGTAGGTACAGGGAGGGTTCTGTGTGAGAGTAAGGTTAGGCATAGTTTTAGTAAAATTCTTATTAATCTTTTATAAAACGTTATTATACATTTCACTTTTTAAACAGGGAAGATTAACGTTTTTACAATTGCCAATTTCATACACATTATTTAATGATTTATAACTTTATAAAACATTATTTTTAAACGAAATATAGCACAATTTTTTTTAAACGTTATTCATGCTTATCGTTTAAAACCCTGTGCCCTTTTTTCCCGACGCCCTTTTTTAAAGTAAACCTCCGGACTAAAAATCGACTCAGCAGCACTGAAAAGGCTTGGTGTTTCTTTAACAGTTTCACAGCATCAGAACTTTGTTTCCCTTTTACAAGCCTCATTTTTAGCTGCACAGATGAAAACTGCCCGGGCTTTTTTTTCCCCTGATGCTGTGCAAAGCATGATGGGATTTCTGATGTTGTTGTTCTCGTTCTGCTGTTTTGGTGCAATTTTTTTTTTTTTTACATTTTTAATTTGACATTTGAAGCCTAGCGTGTGCAGCTGGGAGGGGTAATCAGGACACAGGACAGTAGGAACTGTGTCTCCTGCTCCTTGTCACCTCCTTTCAACCAAAAAGATGGCTGCCCCCATGACAAAGATGGCAGCCCCCATGAATCACAAACATTTGCCTGTTCTTTTAAAACAGGGTGGGTAAGAGATTATATTACCTATCTATTCTAATTAACATAACTAATGTAACTTGATGACAGTATGTTTGTTTAGGCTGAAGTTCCCCTTTAACGTACGCGTGAGCAGAGCCAGGGGTGTAGCAATAGGGGGTGCAGAGGTAGCAACCGCATCGGGGCCCTTGGGCCAGAGGGGCCCCGAAGGGCCCTCCCTCAACTGCAGTATTAGCTCTCTATTGTTCCTGTGCTCATAAAATCACTTCTATAGATACTTTGAATAGTGGTAATCATTAACAAGCTGTTCCCCATCCCCTTCTTGCACCTCTGACACTGTAGTTGCCATTGGCAGGTTTTGGTGCACCGCATCAATTGTTATGTATAGAGTGCTTGGGGGGCCCCATTGTATCGGGGGCCCACAGCTCCTTAGCTACGTCACTGGGCAGAGCCCTGGAACTGGCATTGTGGAATACTGTGCTAACCCAAAAATAACAGCTCCTAAACAAAAATCTTTATTTTCGCTTTCAGTAGGTAGCAGAGATAACCAGATCTGGACAGTTTTGGCAAATAGGAAGGCAAAAGGGAAAGGAAAGATAGTAAAAGCGGACCTGAACTCAGAACATCCTCTCTGCTCAGCAACAGCACAATAACTTCTAAAGAAAAACATTTCATTGTTACAGCTGATAAAAATCCTGCGATAAATCTGCAATGTGTCTACTTCCTGCTTTCATGGAAGCAGACATAGGGTTAACATCCTGTGTTTAAAAGTTAGCTGCTCTGCCGAGGCAGCCAGCTGACACAGCTGAGAGATCAAATTACAACTCGTGATTAGTCACGGATGTGGGGGGAATTAGGCTAAACTCTCTAAATACCTACAGGGTGCATTTCTCTATGTTTTCCTCCTGTCCAAGAGTTCAGGTCCACTTTAAGCAAAAAAGCAAGCAAATAGAAAAGTGAAAATGAAAGCAAAAGGGAAAAAAAGCTAGAGAGGAAGGGAATTAAACAAGAAAACAAAAATATATAAGGGAAAGCAATCAGGAGTTCAAAGCATTCAAAACAGAAAGCAAATACAGAAGCAAACATAAATAGATAAAAAGAAATCAAGAACACAAGTAGGAATGCAAAAGATAATAGAAATCAGAAAGCAAAAGCAGAAAGTATAACAAACCGTAAACTAAAAAAAAAGAAAGCAAATAGGAAAGCAAAAATACAAAACCTAAAAGTGAATAGGAAAGAAGAAAGAAAATAAAAATAATAGGAACAACTGTAAAGAGGAAAACAAAAATGAACTCAAATTAGAAGACAAAAGAGAAGGTGAAAGTTAAAGTATATAAAAAAGCAAAAGAGGAAGTGAAAGGGAAAACAATAGCAAAGAGAAAGCAATAGGGAAGCTAGAAAAAAAAGCAAAAGGGAAAACAAACAGAAAAGCAAAAGGGGAATCGAAAAGAAAAGCAAAAGGGAAAACAACAAGGTAAACAAATGCAAAATAAACAACAAAAGTGAAAGCAAACAAGAAGCAAAGAGTAAAATAAAAGGGAAAGCAAATTGGAAACCAAAACAAAATGTAAAAAAGGAACGCAAATGGGAAAGTACCAGGGTGCATTCGCACTATGCACATTGCGATACGATATAATGTAAGTTATAATCATACATCAACATGCCGCAATTATTGCGCTGCCTTCATGTGAGCCGAGCTCACTGGACCCATGCCGGATTTGTATATTTTACCGCCCAAGGCCCACTGTCAACAGAAGTCCCCCCCCCATCCTGTGCTCCCCCATCCTGTACTGTGCTCCCTCCCCCAGTCCAGTATATACAACAGAGTATATGCACAACAGTAGCTGTGCTTTTCTATCACCTCCTGTGGACATTCCCTGTCCATCCTCTCACCTCTCGCTCTACTGCCCGGCATCTCCTCCCGTGGCATATGCAATGTGAGGAAATGGAGACGCCGGGCACTAGAGCTTGAAGTAAGCAGTGATGGACATAGCAGGGGCACCCGAAGGAGGAGAGAGAACCATGACTACCACTGCGCCTGCTAATCTCCATACTGGCCTGGGGGAGCAAAATATAAGGTGCATTCTTTGGGGGCAGAGAGGTGGTGTCACCGCCAAGATGTACCCTGCGGAAACAGGGCAGCTGAAGACCGTGTGTATACAGTATGTCTGCTGCATTTTACATTTTTGGCAGTTTGACTGCCTGAGTGTGCCAACCTGCTGCCCGCCCCTCCCTTCCTGGTGCCCTAAGCCATGGCCAGGGGCGTAACTAGAAATCACTGGGCCCCCCTGCAAAACTTAGGGTGGGTCCCCCTCTCCCTTCACACTGAATAGGGACTGTCTACACATCTTTGTCTAAAAAACTTTGTATGAATTCGTTATCAGTGGCTGGGCAGATGCATTCATTAGAACAGTTAAACAGAGAGCAGAAAGTTTTTTTCTCTCCTTGCTCTTAGTTGTCAGTCTCTCAAAACGAGTCCCCCCCTGTGGCTTCTGGGCCCCCCCGCAGCTGCATCCCTTGCAGGATCTACTGTTACGCCCCTGGCGATGGCCTTTGTGGCCTTGCCTCAAATCCAGCCATGACTGGACCCCACATACGTTACTCCTGGGAACTTGGGGGCTCAGTGACATATTATGTGTTATAAAATACATGTGTGGGGGGAGGAGAAGAGATGCTGCCCCATTTATCACTCCCGGCAGCTGCCAGATACTGACGTTCAGATTTGGCGGCACAGCAAGGGAGAGTGAGTGGTGGAAAAGAAGCTCATCGTTTCAGGCGGATTAGCAGAGCAGACGCGTGGCCGGCAGCAGCGTCTCTCTGCAGCCCTCCTGACGGAACTACACTTGTGCAGCGACGTCAGCTCACTCCGCCAGGGAAGGACGGCCGGTGTGAGCTGGTGGATCAGATCATCTACTGTGCTGACTCCACAGGGTAATCTCCTCCAGTACAGAAGACTGCTCTCCTCCCTGGTTCACCCCTCCTCTCTGGCTGACTCTTTTCCCCCGAATGCCCCTTCAGCTCCCCCACAGCTTGACTTCCCTCCCCCCACCGTGACTACCCCCCCCCCCCCTCAGTTCTGACTGCCCACTCCATCCTCACTTCCCCATACCTCCCCACTTGAGATCAGAAAGAGGTACACTTAAAGTGGACCTGAACTCAGAGTGTCCTCTCTGCTCTAAAAGATAAGCAACAGCATAACAACCATTAAACAAAAACATTTCTTTCTTACAGCTGAAACAAATCCTAAAATATATCTGCACTGTTTCTAATTCTTGATTCATGGAAGCAGGTATATTGTTAACATCCTGTGCTTTCAAATGAGCTTACCTGCTTAATCTACCATGGCAGTCATGTGACACAGGGAAGAGGTCAAATTACAATCACAATCAACTTGTGATTAGATCCAAATGAGGGGGAAATGAAATAGGCTAAACTCTCATATACATACAGGGTTCACTTTTATCTGTTTTTCTTCTGTCCTGTGCAAGAGTCCCGGTCCACTTTAAGCCACACCCCTGCACACTCCTAGCCACACACTATAAAGATTTCATTAAAAAAAAAAAAAAAGTCTGGTTTTATAATTCAGTCCACGCTGGTTCTTTCTGTCCTTTTTTTTTAAAAGAAAAAAAAAAAAAAGACGTGAACGTTTACAGTCAATTAAACAACATTTACAGTAGAAAAGTACACACATTTACATAGATCTGTACCTCAGTCCTGAAAGAGGGACAAATGAGGGAGAGAGAGGGACAGAGGGATTCGGTTCCCAAAGAGGGACTGTCCCTCCAAAAAAGGAGCTATGCTTCCCTCCCTACCATGGCTGACATTTCCATCCTGACTACCCCCTTCAGTTTTGACAGTCTCCTCCTTCCCCATCACCTGTCGCCACCCTGGCTGAGCCTCTTCAGTTCTGACTGTTCACCCCCATCCTCATCCCTCCACCCTGGTGGCCTCTTCTCTTTGACCTGTTGCATGCAGGGCCGGATTTCTGGCAAGGCCACATAGGCCATGGCCTAGGGCACCAGAAATTTATGGGCGGCTCAGTGAGGGGCAGTAAAGCTGTTTTATGCAGCCATCCCTATTTACAAGGACAGCTTTAACCTTTGAACTCTGTCCTGTACTGGTGTCATCCCTGCAAGTTCTGTAAGCTCTATCCTGCAGGTACACCTCTGCCTAACTCTCATGGAGACACAATGGGTCCATCATTAATGAGATGGCAAACATAACATAAAAGTTGTTAAGGAAAACATAACTTATAATCTATACGCATATTACTGAAATAGCTATTATCTGTGACATCCAATGATAGAAAGTAAGTAGAATTCTCATTGGGGCACACAGAGATAACAACCATACAGATGGTATACTGTAGTTGGCCTTGGGCGGTAAAAAGTACAAATCCGGCCCTGGTTGCATGTCATTACGCAATAACATGCGCAGCGCCGGGTCACTTGGGATGAAGACAGGGAACATGGACAGAGCAGTACGCAGGGACAGGTGAGTTGCACAGCTGATCATGCAGGATTCGTGGGGGGGTGCTAAATTTGATGTGGGGGAGGGCAGTCTAAGGTTATCTTAGCTGTGGTGGGGGATTGTGGGGGAGAGGGGTGGGGTACCTTTGCTCAGGGTCCCATCAGAGCTTGAACTGGCCCTGCAGCCTGCACACAGGACAACTTAACAGGAAGCAAACATGAAACTAAAAAGTGTACTTTTATACAGTGCATGTGTATTACCCCAGGGACAGAGGGCGCCAGGGAGCAGCCCCCTCACAAATAAGACCCCCGGGGGGGTGCTGTTTTTAGGACAGTATGGCTGCCTTCAGGGGTGTAACAATAGACCCTGCAAAGAATGCAGCCGCAGGGGGGCTCAGAAGCTGGGGCCCATGGGGGGGGGGGAGAAGTTTATTTTGCCAGTCCTGAGGCCACAGAGAGAAAAAACTTTCTGCTCTCTGCACAATTGTTCTAACGACTGCATCTCTTCAGCCACTGATAAGGAATCATACAAAGTTTTCTAGACAGATTTGTAGACAGTCCCTATTCAGTGCGCAGGAGGGTCTTGTGTACAGTGCCTGGCCCCCAGCCCATCTACCCCCTTCCCAAGTGCTCTGTACTGTAGTGATGCTGGAAAGGTCTTCAAAGCCAGTTCTGCTCCATCAGAGATGGACAGAGTGAGTGTAATAAGCTGAGGCTGGGAGCACACTCGTCTGTCAGTTTTCTGCACACCATGTGGGTCTGTATTTATCACAGAAGCTAATGTAATTGATAGAGAAAATGTGTGCAGTGCTTCACTGCTGTTTTTATCGGCATGGAGAAAACACATTCAAGTGTGCACTATCCAAATGAATAACCTAGGTTCTCAGTTAACCTGTACAGAAAGCAGGGTGAGAGGGGGCCCCATCCAAAGTTTGGCAGGGGGGCCCAGTGATTTCTAGTTATGCTCCTGGCTGCCGTCATGCAGATGGAACTGTGAACAAGACAATGCAAAGTTACAACAGATGCCACCTCTCCTGTGACATGACAGACCGCTGAGCTGATTCTCTCCTGCTTTTAATAACTTCAATCCATAACTGAATAACATCATCATAAGTAGCGCTTTGATTTATAACCCCCCGATTTCCCTATGAATGGTATCAGTGGTCCTGCATGAGGTTGCGGTTGCTATGACGTTTCCATGGCAATTCTATTATTGGACTATGCCATTTCGGTGCGTCTCACTGCCCCGGTGCACCTCACTCCGTCTCGGCTATGGAAAAAGACAAAAGGAGGGACTGTTCGGTGCTTAGTGTGACTGCGGCACGTGGCAGGAATCAAGAAGTCCCAGGTGTGAGATGGAAATTAATTTCACTCCCGCCAGTCTACAACAGAAAACTAGCTCTCTGAGATAAAAACAGGGCTGGAAATCACCTGAAACACTCATATACAGACCTAGATCACCCACAAGGCACTTGTGGAGAGAGTCTAATAAGGGCTTCAACAATAAATAAAATGTTACCAAAAACAAAACAGGTTACCATTAAGGGTTTTACTTGCCTAGGGCTCCACTTCACCTTAAAGGGGAACTTCAGCCTAAACAAACATACTGTCATTAAGTTACATTAGTTATGTTACTTAATCACTTTATCCACCACTGCAGTATATCTACGTCCTCTGTGACTTCATCTAAGCCACGAGTCAGTAGATATACGTCTTGTAGCAGAAGCAGTGCTGTGCAGGATTGGGCATTGCTCCTGTGCACATTTCTGGCATTATCTGATACAGCACTAATTGGTGAATGGGAATATATGTTTCCTGAGCTAATGAGATTGATTGTTACCATTAAAAATACGTTTATTTTCTCAGTTCATAGTGAAAAATCCACTCTGTAGCACAGGGGTCTCAAACTCGCGGCCCGCGGGCCATTTGCGGCCCTCGATACAATATTTTGTGGCCCTCGCCAGCAAATGCAAGAAGGTGTACAGAGGCGCCGGAAGTATAAAAGTGGCTAAAAAGTTTAAAATGTTTTGGTCGCGGTGGTGGACCAGCTGACCACAAACGGACAACAAGGCTGTTGTTTTTAAATAAATATATACAAAATTTATCCAGAAAGCTCCCAGCAATTGGTCGCAACGCGTTTCACGGGTAGCAACCCGCTTCTTCAGGCAATAGGGGGCAGGAGCAACAACACTGAAAATGACAGAGATACATAGCAGGCATCAGCATACTGTGTGTGGTACATTGTACAGGGTAAATAAGTTACATAAAAACATTGCTTTTCTGGTGTGAATAGTGTTACCGCATATAAACTGTCACCGACAAGTCATAAAACATAATTGAACTTGTATAACATATTGCTTGGTTGCGGTGTGTGTGTTAATAATGTACCTTAGTGTTATTCCCATGAGCAGAGTCTGTTTGTGGGCTATGTTAGTTTGGTAACAATTAGTGCTGCTTAAAAATCGAGTGCTTGCTATAATAAGTGCAGTGGGCTAGTATAATGCAGATATAATGCTAGTATAATGCTCGTATAATGCTGATAGTGGTAATGCTCAAGTGTGGCCTGGATGGAAGGAAGAAATCACTTACCAGCGTGAAGTCTGGATGAAGCTTGGCACCTCTGTGTGCGTAAATCGTATGTGCAAGGTTTATGAGGGGATAATGGGTGGTACCAAAGGACGTGAGGGGGGTGTGGCGATGTGAGTGACAAGGTTGGGCCACTTCTGTTGATTGGCCACTGCGGACGGGCTGGGCAGGACCTCTCATCGCCACACCCCCCTCACGTCCTTTGGTACCACCCATTATCCCCTCATAAACCTTGCACATACGATTTACGCACACAGAGGTGCCAAGCTTCATCCAGACTTCACGCTGGTAAGTGATTTCTTCCTTCCATCCAGGCCACACTTGAGCATTACCACTATCAGCATTATACGAGCATTATACTAGCATTATATCTGCATTATACTAGCCCACTGCACTTATTATAGCAAGCACTCGATTTTTAAGCAGCACTAATTGTTACCAAACTAACATAGCCCACAAACAGACTCTGCTCATGGGAATAACACTAAGGTACATTATTAACACACACACCGCAACCAAGCAATATGTTATACAAGTTCAATTATGTTTTATGACTTGTCGGTGACAGTTTATATGCGGTAACACTATTCACACCAGAAAAGCTATGTTTTTATGTAACTTATTTACCCTGTACAATGTACCACACACAGTATGCTGATGCCTGCTATGTATCTCTGTCATTTTCAGTGTTGTTGCTCCTGCCCCCTATTGCCTGAAGAAGCGGGTTGCTACCCGTGAAACGCGTTGCGACCAATTGCTGGGAGCTTTCTGAATAAATTTTGTATATATTTATTTAAAAACAACAGCCTTGTTGTCCGTTTGTGGTCAGCTGGTCCACCACCGCGACCAAAACATTTTAAACTTTTTAGCCACTTTTATACTTCCGGCGCCTCTGTACACCTTCTTGCATTCAGAAGTCCACCCTTGGTGGAAGGGTGATCTGCCCTACAATTCCTCTATCCACAGAGAGCGACGTTTTACTCCTGAGTGGGGACAGGCTTGTTCTCCCCACCTGCGTTTACAGTGGTTGCTCTTGAGGCAACCCTGACTTGTGAGTATATTACTTACTTTCATTATTCTCATCCCCTACAAAAACATACTACACTATTTTGGGCTCTCGGTCTTTTCTCTTCTCGCCAGCAAAAGCTTCCTTATAGTTCGCTTCAGTGCTCCCAAGTAATCCGCCGCATCCTCGCCGCTAAACGAGGGCTGCAGAGCCCCCAAAGCGCCCGGGGGGCAATCCGCCGGCATTTCCTGGAAGGGGCAGAGCCTTCAGCTTCAGCTCTGTCCCTCCTGACGTCAATCGCCACACGGATCACCGCCTCTCCCCGTCCCTCTCTGTGAAGGAAGAGTGAGAGGGGCGGGCAGAGGCAGCGATGCACCGCGATTGTGAAATTCCTTATGCGGCCCAGCCTCATCCTGACTTTGCCTCCTGCGGCCCCCCAGGTAAATTGAGTTTGAGACCCCGTCTGTAGCATTATTTCAGAATCAAATATCTTCACCATAAATTGTGACAGGAACATAATCTAAGTTTTGTGATAAGCGGTAAGAATAGCCAAACAAAATTAGTGTTTTTTATCTACAGTAGCACTTTTTAAATTTAAACTGGAATTGGTAACACTGAGAAATAATGTGTTGTTTCTATTTTTTCCTGGTTTTCCCATTAAAATTCATAGAAAACAAAATTGTTTGAGGGAAAAATGGCATACAATGAAAGCCTAGTTTGTCTTGAAAAAAACAATATATATATTTCATTTCTGTGTCATAAGTAGGGATAAAGTTACTTCTGATTAAATAAGGACATAGCTAAACTATCAAAACTGCTCTGGTCCATAAGTGGGAAACAAGGTCTGGATGTGAAATGGTTAAAATAGGTAATATAATCTGTTGTAAAAGAACAGGCAAATGTTTGTGATTTCATAGGGGCAGCCATCTTTTTCATGGGGGCAGCCATGTTTTTGGTTGAAAGGAGGTGACGGACGGAGCATGAGACACAGTTCCAACTGTCCTGTGTCCTGATCACCCCTTCCAGCTGTGAGCGCTAGGCTTCAAATCTCAAATTCAAAATTTATAAAAACAAATTTGCGCCAAAACAGCAGAAGGACAACAACAACATCAGAAATCCCATCATGCTTTGCACAGCATCAGGGGAAAAATGCCCGGGCAGTTTTCTTCTGTGCAGCTAAAATGAGGCTTGGGTAAGAAAAACAAAGTTCTGATGCTGTGAAAGAAACACCAAGCCTTTCCAGTGCTGCTGAGTAAATTATTAGTCTGGAGGTTCACTTTAATCTGTCTCTGCTCATTCTTCGTCAATGAACCCTTCCGGGGGGGGGGGGGGGGGGGGCCTGAGGCTAGGACACTGGAGGTGTGACTCCAGGCTAACAGCATGCATCCGGGAAAAGGAAAGGGGGCGACATCTGTTTCTATATCAGTTCCGCCTGGTTCTCCAACACCTCTGTTCTTACCAAGAAATGTTCCTGGTACTTGAACTCCTTCTTTTAAACTGCAGACAGATATATTCACCCAGGGATTTCTCCTCTTATGTCCTTGTTGGTGTGTACACTCCTCCTGACGATGACATCAAAATGGCCCTGCACGAGCTCAGCGATACCATCACACAGTGAGAGACGTCCCTCCCGGACTCATTGTTCATTATCTTGGAGGACTTCAACAGGGCCAACCTCCGCCAAGAGCTGTCATGCTTCCACCAGCATGTCACCTGCAACACTAGGAACGCTAACACTCTGGACCACTGCTATACGGTCCTGAAAGATGCATACAAGTCCACCCCATGGGCAGCACAAGACTCATCTGACTACTGCGTCATTCACCTGATACCCACCTACAAGAGATACCTGGAAACTGTAAAACCGGTCCTAAGATCCACCAAAGTATGGTCCAATGATGCTAAACTACAACTTCAAGCCTGCTTCGACTTTACGGACTGGAAGGCCCTGGGAGCGCCAAACTTAGACAAGTGGGCAGACACCATATCCTCGTACATCAGCTTCTGCGAGGACCAGTGTGTACTATTGAAAACCTACAAACACTACCCAAACAGCAAACCATGGTTCTCTAAAAAAAAACCTATGGCAACTACAAGGAACAAGAAATTGGCGTACAAGTCTGGCAACCAAGAAGACTGTAGGAGAGCAAAAAACACCCTAAACAGGGAACTGAGGGCTGCCAAAAAGAATGAGAGACTCACGAGCTATGTGGAAGGGGCTTAAGGCTGCCACAAACTACAAGCCCCCCTTCCCCCCAGCATGCAACTCCCAGCACCGAGCTTGCCTAAAGCCTCAGTGACTTATATTGCAGATTTGAGAACCAGGCGACACTCGCAGGGTCTCCAGAGCCTCTTGCTCCCTCCTCTGACTCTTCAGGCCAGTGGCTCTCACATCTGTTATCATGAAAACCTTTGAAAGCATGGTTCTGTCCCTCTTCAAACTACTCACTGAGGCCCTGTTGGACCATTGCAGTTTGCGTACAGAGCAGTTTGCGTACAGAGTCAGGTTCACTCACGCTATGGCCTGTGCATCACAGACTTCCAAAGTAACAGATCCTAGGCCGTCAAGCTGGACACTATCATCTCGCAACCAAGGACCACCTCAAGGATGTGCACTATAACAGTTCCTGTTATCCCCATATACAAACAACTGCAGGTCCACTGCAAACTCTGTAAAAGTTATCAAGTTTGCTGATGACACCGCCATAGTTGGCCTCATCTCCGGGAATGATGAGCAGGTATACCGCCACCAGGTTGACAGAATTTTCCACTGATATAGGGAGAACGGCCTGGTCCTCATCAACACTGCAAAAACCGTCCAGTTGATTGTTGAGTTTAGAAGGCACGCTCCCACACCACCTCCTATCATTATTGACAGCATGGAAGTTGAAAGCGTTCCCTGTGCACACCTCCTAGGCATTACAATCTCGAAGGACCTGACTTGGAAATCCAACACGACCTCCACCCAGAGCATAGCCCTGCAGAGGCTATTTTTCCTTTCAACAACTGAAGAAGTTTGGTATGGCCCAGGAGTTTCTGATGAGCTTCTATACCACTACAATTGAATCTGTCCCCTGGTCCTCCATCCAGTGGCGTACCTAGGGCATTTGACACCCGGTGCTGGGTATTAAAAGACACCCCGTTCCCCCCCCCCCAAAAAAAAAGTGGGTGTGGCTATAACCTGCGACGCATGCTATGGGAAAATGGTGCCTGAAGCCCTGCACTGCACTGCAGACTCAAAGTCTCCAGAGCAGGGCTTCAGACGCCATTTTACTGTAGCCCTGCTCTGCCGCAGCTGTGGGCTGCTGCTGTCAGTGAACTGACACGGCGTCTATTAGACGCCGAAAGTCAGTTCACGCTGGGGGGTGCTTTAGGGGTGCTTGGAGAATGGCGCTGCCATTGCCCCAGTATAGTTGCCCCCAATATAGCTAGTATAGTTGCCCTTAGTGTAGGTAATATAGTTGCCCCCAGTATAGCTAGTACAGTTGCCCACAGTATAGCTAGTATAGTTGCCCCCAATGAAGTTAGTATAGTTGCCCCAGTATAGCTAGTATGGTCGCCCCCAGCCAGTATAGCTAGTATAGTTGCCTCCAGACAGTATAGCTAGTATAGTTGCCCCCAGCCAGTACAGTTAGTATAGTTGTCCCCAGCCAGTATAGCTAGTATAGTTGCCCCCAGCCAGGATAGCTGCCCCCAGTATAGCAAGTATAGTTGCCCCAGCCAGTATAGCTAATATAGTTGCCCCCAGTATAGCTAGTATAGTTGCCCTCAGTATAGTTTCCCCCAGTATGGCTAGTATAGTTGCCCCCAGTATGGCTAGTATAGTTGCCCCCAGTATGGCTAGTATAGTTGCCCCCAGTAAGCTAGTATAGATGCCCCCAGTAAGCTAGTATAGTTGCCCCCAGTGTAGGTGCCCCCAGTATGGCTAGTATAGTTGCCCCCAGTATGGCTAGTATAGTTGCCCCCAGTATGGCTAGCATAGTTGCCCCCAGTATGGCTAGTATAGTTGCCCCCAGTATGGCTAGTATAGTTGCCCCCAGTAAGCTAGTATAGTTGCCCCCAGTATGGCTAGTACAGTTGCCCCAGTAAATTAGTATAGTTGCCCCCAGTAAGCTAGTATAGTTGCCCCCAATGTAGGTGCCCCAGGAGTGGGAAGCAGGGCTAGATGGAGGGGCTGTGGAGGGGTCCCTCACCTGGGACCCCTCCTTCTGCCTCTCTCTCCCCTCTCCAGCATAGCGGCTACAAGTGCGGGGCGGCCGGAGGCGTACAGATAATTACTCACCTAATCTCCGCGATCCAAGCGTCATGACGTTACAGGTATCCGCCTCCAATGCCGCCCACTGTGCTTCTGCTAATCAGGAAGCACAGTGGGCGGCATTGAAGACGGAGACCTGTAACGTCATGACGCTGCGCTCCACGCTTGGAACGCGGAAATCAGGTGAGTAATTGTCCATACGCCTCCGGTCACCCGCACTTGTCGCCGCTAATTTTTGGAGGGGGAGAGAGAGGCAGAAGGAGAGGTCCCAGGTGAGGGAGGGGGGGGGGGATATTTCCCCCCTCCCCACCGCTGCCTTCACAGCCCCTCCTTCTAGCCCTGCTTCCCCCTCCTGCTGTGCTGCTGTGGGGGGTCGTGGCGACACCCCCTTGGGTGTCTATCACCCGGTGCACCCCGCCCCCCTGCGCTCTATGGTAGGGACGCCACTGCCTCCATTCTGGTCTGGTAGGCTGGCTCCTCCACCAGTGACAGACGGAATCAGTTGAAAAGGGCTGCTCAGCCTTCTGTATTAAAAGGGCTCCTCAGCCTTCTGTATTAAAAGGGCTCCTCCATAGACTTCAGTGTTATTTCTTCAAATATGGGCTACAAGGTGGTGAAAAGTGCTCCCGGTTTTCTTTTGGCTACAAGGTTTTCGATTCAGCTACAAAAGGGCACCCCCTTTGTAGCCTATATTTTTGATTCGGCTACAAATTGGCGCTCCTTTGTAGCCCATATTTTTCATTCGGCTACAAGGTTTTTGGCTACAGGTTTTTGTAGCCGAATTTGGCATTTGGGCTACATTAGGCTCTCTTTGTAGCCGAAGTTGGCATATGGGCTACACCAGGTGTCCTTTGTAGCCTAATCTGGCTTTTTTTGTCTAAATCAGGAGCCCTTTTTTCCAGGAGCCCTTTTCAAATGTACACGCGACAGACAAAAACTACAGAGGGTCATAAGATCAGCAGAGAGAATCATTGGGAAACCACTTCCCTCTCTAGATCAACTCTACAACTCAAGACTGCGCTCCAGAGCTCTGAGGATCGACCCAGTCGTGCTTGGCGAAATAAAAGTTTCTGCAGTGGAATAATAATTTATCCATTATTAAATAAAAAATAATGTTCTATCAAATGCAGATACAATATTTTCCCCTGAATTGGGCATTAAAGAGGACCTCCAGAGTAAATCCTAAAATCCGGTAGCCTTAAAGTAAAACAAAGTTATATTTACCCGAGAAGCCTTGTCCCGCGATGCCGTCACAAAGTCGCTGCATCACCAGACTTCTGGCGCCTGGCCCCGCCTCCTCTCTCTCCTTGAAGAAAAACGCCAAGCTAGTTACTATTTACTACTACCATACACTGCTGGTGAGAGTTTTTCCTTAAGTATAAAAAACTGATAGGCTGGCTGTGGATGAAGTCTGGAGGGGTTTTGCAGAGATGAAATCAAGTGCAATGTGTATGAGATGAGAGAAAAACGCCAAGCTATTTACTACAAGGACTTCAGGAAGGCATTGCGGGACAAGGCTTCTCGGGTAAATATAAGTTTGTTTTACTTGCATGCTGCCAGAGTTTAGGATTTACTCTGGAGGTCCTCTTTAAAGGGAACCTTAACTCTAAAAGAAAAATGAGTTTCACTTACCTGGGGCATCTAGCAGCCCCCTGCAGCCATCCTGTGCCCTCGCAGTCACTCATGGCTCCTCCGGTCCCCCGCTGCCAGCTAGTTTCATTTTTGCCGACTCGCTTGTACAGGAAGCTATTGCGGACATTGCGGACATTAACACGTACATGTTGGGCGAACACCTGGATGTTCGGGTTCGGGAAAGTTCGCCGAACATGTGCCGCAATGTTCGGCATGTTCGGGCCGAACCCCGAACTCCCCGAACATCCCGCTTTTGGGGGCCCTATGGGGTCGCAGGCATAAGGGGGGAGCATGCCCCGATCGCGGGGGGGGTCGGAAATTCCCCCCACCCCCTCCGCTAGCGCTCCCCCCTCTGCCCGCTTCCCCATTCAAAAGTTAGGAAGTGAAACTGTACCTGTGCGGCCGGTAGTGGGTGACTGGCAGTGGGCGGCACTATGGAGAGACTGAGGAGGAGGAGGAGTCCGGAGAGTGACGCGTTGAGGGAGGCCGGGCAGCGGGCGGATCAGCAGTAGTACCGTACTACTGCTGATCCGCCCACTGCCCGGCCTCCCTCAACGCGTCACTCTCCGGACTCCTCCTCCTCCTCAGTCTCTCCATAGTGCCGCCCACTGCCAGTCACCCACTACCGGCCGCACAGGTACAGTTTCACTTCCTAACTTTTGAATGGGGAAGCGGGCAGAGGGGGGAGCGCTAGCGGAGGGGGTGGGGGGAATTTCCGACCCCCCCCGCGATCGGGGCATGCTCCCCCCTTATGCCTGCGACCCCATAGGGGGCCAGTATTCGGGCGAACAGGGCCCTGTTCGTGCCGAACAGGGGCCCTGTTCGGCCAGGCAATGAGCCGTTCGGGCGAACCCGAACAGTTTGGCCGAACACCACCAGGTGTTCGGCCGAACGCGAACATCACCCGAACAGGGTGATGTTCTGCAGAACCCGAACAGTGGCGAACACTGTTCGCCCAACACTAGACTTGCAGGTGCAATGCGTAAAAATGTATGTGTTGATGTCCGCTATTGCTTCCTGCACTAGTGGGAATGCATGCAAAGGTATGCGTGGCGACAAAAACCAAACTAGTTGGCGGGGGACCAGAGGAGCCATGAGTGACTCCGAGGGCACAGGATGGCTGCAGGGGGCTGGTAGATGCCCCATGTAAGTGAAACTCATTTTTTTTTAGAGTTAAGGCTCCCTTTAAGATGATGCTGTTACACTGTGAGTTGTTCTGTCTGACAGTAAAGATATAAAGTGTATATATATATATATATATATATATATATATATATATATATATATATATACACATACATACATACATACATACATATATATATATACACACACACACACACACACACACACACACACGCACACATACACATTGCACTTGTTTCATCTCTGCTAAACCCCTCCAGACTTCATCCACACCACAGCCAGCCTATCAGAGGATCTCCTATAGACTTGCCAAGGCAAACGTAATCCCCCTAAACATAGGACAGCGCTAAAAAGAGACAGGTTTCCATAGAGACCGGCGAGCTGGCAACATTTTGACTCGGAATCCGGATCCCATTATTTTTTCCCTGAGTTGACGGACAGCATGTGCTTACTGGAAGCATCGGCAGGTGTGTGGAGCGGTTCGCGGGAGCGCGGCTGCGGGGCAGGCTGCTATGATAACGCTGTGATCCCCCCTGTAAGTCTGCTAAACTCCTGCTCCATCTAAAGTCTACAGCTTGAGAAGTGCTGAATAATTCAAAAGCATCTTCAAATAAAGCTCTGAAAAACGATTCAACCTGGTGAATGCAGCTTTTTGTTTTTCTCACTTAAAGGGAACCAGAGAGGAATGGTTTGGAAAAATAGAGAAAGGCTTTTATACATACCTGGGGCTTCTTCCAGCCCCATAAGCCTGGATCGCTCCCACGCCGCCATCCTCCGCTTCCTGGAACCGCCGGTACCGGGCCCGTCACTTCCGGCGGACGCAGCCAATTGTCCGCATCACAGGGGCTCCCTCCATACCCGTACGCATGCGACTGCGCAGTAGGCAGCCTCATGCGTACGTACATGGAGGGAGCTCCGTGTGATGCGGAGAATCGGCCGCGTCCGCCGGCCGACTGGCCGACTCGCGGCAATGACGGGACCCGGTACCGGCGGATCCAGGCAACAGAGGACGGCAGCGTGGGAGCGATCCGTGCGTATGGGGCTGGAGGAAGCCCCAGGTATGTATAAAACCTTTTCTTGATCCTCTCTGGTTCCCTTTAAGGAAAAACTCTAACAGCGTATGTATGACAGCCATGGATGTAGATCCTTTCACACTAATACTGGGAACACACAGTTCGTTTTGTAGCTGATTCGATGGTTCGATAGATAATTTCTGACATGTCCAATCTCCCTTTTGATCCTTTTGCCGCTCAATTTCTGATAGACAATCGAGAGCAGAAACGCACGGCACAAACCAACCGTGTATTCCCAGCATAAAGCAGGAGACACATTGCAAATCACTTTTTGTATCTTTTTTTTTCTTTTTTTTTTAATGCTTCCATTAACTTACATTAAAATTGTGGTAAAACTGTGGCAAAATTGACACGACCATGGATTTATCAAAAAATTGCAATTGTGGCTGTTTTGCCGCAATTTTCCCATGATAAAGTCAATGGGAGACTTTAAAAAACAAACAAACAACAAAAACGATCTGAAAAGCGCTCTGCAGTGTGGCAGGGCCCTCAACTATCAGCAGTGGCATAGCTGAGGAGCTTGGGGCCCCAAGCACACTATTAATATAAAGCCCCAAAACCTACCTGACAGTTTCAGTGATGGAGAGGTATAATCCGTGTAAGGAAACAGTTTGTTAAGGATTACCACTCTGCAATGCACCTATAGAGGAGTTTATTTCCAGCATAGCACCAACATAAAACCAATAAGATTAACCACTTAACGACCGCCCCCAGCCGATGGGCGGCGGCAAAGTCCGGGCCCAAACGACCGCAATACGCCCATCGGCGGGGGCGGCTGCGGGAGTGGCTATGCGGCGATCGCGTCATTCGTGACGCGATCAGCCGCCGGGGACTGGCTCCGCCCCCCGTTCGCCGTAACCCGCCGGCCGTTCGGAAGCGCCGGCGGGTTACTGGCATCCGGATCGCCGCTGCAACAGTGTATAATAGGCTTTGTAATGTATACAAAGCCTATTATACTGGCTGCCTCCTGCCCTGGTGGTCCCAGTGTCCGAGGGACCACCAGGGCAGGCTGCAGCCACCCTAGTCTGCACCAAACACACTGATTTCCCCCCCCCCTGCCCCCTGATCGCCGACAGCACCCCTCAGACCCCCCCCTGCCCACCCCCCAGACCACTGTTTGCACCCAGTCACCCTCCTAATCACCCATCAATCACTCCCTGTCACTATCTGTCAACGCTATTTTTTTTTTAAGTCCCTAATCTGCCCCCTACTCCCTCCTGATCACCCCCCCACCCCTCAGATTCTCCCCAGACCCCCCCCCAGACCCCCCCCCCCCCGTGTACTGTATGCATCTATCCCCCCTGATCACCTGTCAATCACCTGTCAATCACCTGTCAATCACCCGTCAATCACCCCCTGTCACTGCCACCCATCAATCAGCCCCTGATCTGCCCCTTGCGGGCAATCTGATCACCCCCCCACACCAATAGATCGCCCGCAGATCCGACATCAGATCACCTCCCAAATCCATTGTTTACATCTATTCTCTCCTCTAAACACCCACTAATTACCCATCAATCACCCCCTATCACCACCTGTCACTGTTACCCATCAGATTAGACCCTAATCTGCCCCTTGCGGGCACCCAATCACCTGCCCACACGCTCAGATTGCCCTCAGACCCCCCCCTTATCAATTCGCCCGTGCAATATTTACATCTGTTATTCCGGGTAATAACCCACTGATCACCTGTCAATCACCCATCAATCACCCCCTGTCACTGCCACCCATCAATCACCCCCTGTCACTGCCACCCATCAATCAGCCCCTAACCTGCCCCTTGCGGGCAATCTGATCACCCCCCCACACCAATAGATCGCCCGCAGATCCGACATCAGATCACCTCCCAAATCCATTGTTTACATCTATTCTCTCCTCTAAACACCCACTAATTACCCATCAATCACCCCCTATCACCACCTGTCACTGTTACCCATCAGATTAGACCCTAATCTGCCCCTTGCGGGCACCCAATCACCTGCCCACACGCTCAGATTGCCCTCAGACCCCCCCCTTATCAATTCGCCCGTGCAATATTTACATCTGTTATTCCGGGTAATAACCCACTGATCACCTGTCAATCACCCATCAATCACCCCCTGTCACTGCCACCCATCAATCACCCCCAGTCACTGCCACCCATCAATCAGCCCCTAACCTGCCCCTTGCGGGCAATCTGATCACCCACCCACACCAATAGATCGCCCGCAGATCCGACATCAGATCACCTCCCAAATCCATTGTTTACATCTATTCTCTCCTCTAAACACCCACTAATTACCCATCAATCACCCCCTATCACCACCTGTCACTGTTACCCATCAGATTAGACCCTAATCTGCCCCTTGCGGGCACCCAATCACCCGCCCACACGCTCAGATTGCCCTCAGACCCCCCCCCCTTATCAATTTGCCCGTGCAATATTTACATCTGTTATTCCGGGTAATAACCCACTGATCACCTGTCAATCACCCATCAATCACCCCCTGTCACTGCCACCCATCAATCACCCCCTGTCACTGCCACCCATCAATCAGCCCCTAACCTGCCCCTTGCGGGCAATCTGATCACCCACCCACACCAATAGATCGCCCGCAGATCCGACATCAGATCACCTCCCAAATCCATTGTTTACATCTATTCTCTCCTCTAAACACCCACTAATTACCCATCAATCACCCCCTATCACCACCTGTCACTGTTACCCATCAGATTAGACCCTAATCTGCCCCTTGCGGGCACCCAATCACCCGCCCACACCTCAGAACGCCCTCAGACCCCAGCCCTGATCACCTCGCCAGTGCATTGCTTGCATCTATTTCCCCCCTCTAATCACACCTTGAGACACCCATCAATCACCTCCTGTCACCCCCTAGCACACCTACCCATCAGATCAGGCCCTAATTTGCCCCGTGTGGGCTCCTGATCACTCGGCCAAACCCTCAGATCCCCCTCAGACCCCCTTCCGATCACCTCCCCAGTGCATTGATTGCATCTATTTTCCCCTCTAACCGCCCCCTGAGACACCCATCAATCACCTCCTGTCACCCCCCTAGCACTCCTATCCATCAGATCAGGCCCAATACATCCTGTCATCTAAGAGGCCACCCTGCTTATGACCGATTCCACAAAATTTGCCCCCTCATAGACCACCTGTCATCAAAATTTGCAGATGCTTATACCCCTGAACAGTCATTTTGAGAAATTTGGTTTCCAGACTACTCACAGTTTTGGGCCCGTAAAATGCCAGGGCAGTATAGGAACCCCACAAGTGACCCCATTTTAGAAAGAAGACACCCCAAGGTATTCTGTTAGGTGTATGATGGGTTCATAGAATATTTTATTTTTTGTCAAAAGTTAGCGGAAATTGGATTGTTATTGTTTTTTTCACAAAGTGTCATTTTTCACTAACTTGTGAGAAAAAATAAAATCTTCTATGAACTCACCATACCCCTAACGGAATACCTTGGGGTGTCTTCTTTCTAAAATGGGGTCACTTGTGGGGTTCCTATACTGCCCTGGCATTTTAGGGGCCCTAAACCGTGAGGAGTAGTCTAGAAAACAAATGCCTCAAAATGACCTGTGAATAGGACGTTGGGCCCCTTAGCGCACCTAGGCTGCAAAAAAGTGTCACACATGTGGTATCGCCATACTCAGGAGAAGTAGTATAATGTGTTTTGTGGTGTATTTTTACACATACCCATGCTGGGTGGGAGAAATCTCTCTGTAAATGGACAATTGTGTGTAAAACAAATAAAAAAATGTGTCATTTACAGAGATATTTCTCCCACCCAGCATGGTTATATGTAAAAATACACCACAAAACACATTATACTACTTCTTCTGAGTACGGCGATACCACATGTGTGACACTTTTTTGCAGCCTAACTGTGCTAAGGGGCCCAAAGTCCAATGAGTACCTTTAGGATTTCACAGGTCATTTTGAGACATTTGGGTTCAAGACTACTCCTCACGGTTTAGGGCCCCTAAAATGCCAGGGCAGTATAGGAACCCCACAAGTGACCCCATTTTAGAAAGAAGACACCCCAAGGTATTCTTTTAGGTGTATGATGAGTTCATAGAAGATTTTATTTTTTGTCACAAGTTAGCGGAAATTGATATGTATTGTTTTTTTTTTCACAAAGTGTCATTTTCCGCTAACTTGTGACAAAAAAAAAATCTTCTATGAACTCACCATACTCCTAACAGAATACCTTGGGGTGTCTTCTTTCTAAAATGGGGTCACTTGTGGGGTTCCTATACTGCCCTGGCATTTTAGGGGCCCTAAACCGTGAGGAGTAGTCTAGAATCCAAATGCCTCAAAATGACCTGTGAATAGGACGTTAGGCCCCTTAGCGCACCTAGGTTGCAAAAAAGTGTCACACATGTGGTATCGCCGTACTCAGAAGAAGTAGTATAATGTGTTTTGGGGTGTATTTTTATACATACCCATGCTGGGTGGGAGAAATCTCTCTGTAAATGGACAATTGTGTGTAAAAAAAATCAAATAATTGTCATTTACAGAGATATTTCTCCCACCCAGCATGGGTATGTGTAAAAATACACCCCAAAACACATTATACTACTTCTCCTGAGTACGGCGGTACCACATGTGTGGCACTTTTTTGCACCCTAAGTGCGCTAAGGGGCCCAAAGTCCAATGAGTACCTTTAGGATTTCACAGGTCATTTTGCCACATTTGGTTTCAAGACTACTCCTCACGGTTTAGGGCCCCTAAAATACCAGGGCAGTATAGGAACCCCACAAATGACTCCATTTTAGAAAGAAGACACCCCAAGGTATTCCGTTAGGAGAATGGCGAGTTCATAGAAGATTTTATTTTTTGTCACAAGTTAGCGGAAAATGACACTTTGTGAAAAAAAACAATTAAAATCAATTTCCGCTAACTTGTGACAAAAAAAAAAAATCTTCTATGAACTCACCATACATCTAACGGAATACCTTGGGGTGTCTTCTTTCTAAAATGGGGTAATTTGTGGGGTTCCTATACTGTCCTGGCATTTTAGGGGCCCTAAACCGTGAGGAGTAGTCTTGAAACGAAATTTCTCAAAATGACCTGTGAAATCCTAAAGGTACTCATTGGACTTTGGGCCCCTTAGCGCAGTTAGGGTGCAAAAAAGTGCCACACATGTGGTATCGCCGTACTCAGGAGAAGTAGTATAATGTGTTTTGGGGTGTATTTTTCCACATACCCATGCTGAGTGGGAGAAATATCTCTATAAATAGACAATTGTGTGTAAAAAAAATAAAAAAATTGTCATTTACGGAGATATTTCTCCCACCCAGCATGTGTATGTGTAAAAATACACCCCAAAACACATTATACTACTTTTCCTGAGTACGGCAATACCACATGTGTGGCACTTTTTTGCGGCCTAACTGCGCTAAGGGGCCCAAAGTCCAATGAGCATCTTTAGGCTTTACAGGGGTGCTTACAATTAGGCACCCCCCAAATGCCAGGACAGTAAACACACCCCACAAATGACCCCATTCTGGAAAGTAGACACTTCAAGGTATTCAGAGAGGAGCATAGTGAGTCTGTGGCAGATTTCATTTTTTTTTGTCGCAAGTTAGAAGAAATGGAAACTTTTTTTTTTTTTTTTTTTTGTCACAAACTGTCATTTTCCGCTAACTTGTGACAAAAAATAAAATCTTCTATGAACTCACCATGCCTCTCACTGAATACTTTGGGATGTCTTCTTTCCAAAATGGGGTCATTTGGGGGGTATTTGTACTATCCTGGAATTTTAGCCCCTCATGAAACATGACAGGTGCGCAGAAAAGTCAGAGATGCTTGAAAATGGGAAAATTCACTTTTGGCACCATAGTTTGTAAACGCTATAACTTTTACCCAATCCAATAAATATACACTGAATGTTTTTTTTTTTATCAAAGACATGTAGCAGAATAACTTTCGCGCTCAAATGTATAGGAAATTTTACTTTATTTGAAAAATGTCAGCACAGAAAGTTAAAAAAGTCATTTTTTTGACAAAATTCATGTCTTTTTTGATGAATATAATAAAAAGTAAAACTCGCAGCAGCAATCAAATAGCATCAAAAGAAAGCTGTATTAGTGACAAGAAAAGGAGGTAAAATTCATTTAGGTGGTAGGTTGTATGACCGAGCAATAAACCGTGAAAGCTGCAGTGGTCTGAATGGAGAAAAAGGCTCTGGTCCTTAAGGGGCGAAAAGACTGTGGTCCTGAAGTGGTTAAGGATGGCCCTGCCCAGTATTAGTGTAGTGTTCCTAATAAATGCAGGCACTACCCAGTATTAGTATAGTGTTCCTAATAAAGAGAGACTCTACCCAGTATTAGTATAGTGTTCCTAATAAAGGGAGACCCTACCCAGTATTAGTGTAGTGTTCCTAATAAAGAGAGACTCTGCCCAGTATTAGTATAGTGTTCCTAATAAAGGGAGACCCTACCCAGTATTAGTATAGTGTTCCTAATAAAGGGAGACCCTACCCGGTATTAGTATAGTGTGCCTAATAAAGGGAGGCCCTACCCAGTATTAGTATAGTGTTCCTAATAAAGGGAAGCCCTGCCCAGTGTTAGTGTAGTGTTCCTAATAAAGGGAGACCCTACCCAGTATTAGTATAGTGTTCCTAATAAAGGGAGACCCTACCCGGTATTAGTATAGTGTTCCTAATAAAGGGAGACCCTTCCCAGTATTAGTATAGTGTTCCTAATAAAGGGGGGCCCTACCCAGTATTAGTATAGTGTTCCTAATAAAGGGAGGCTCTACCCAGTATTAGTATAGTGTGCCTAATAAAGGGAGGCCCTACCCAGTATTAGTATAGTGTTCCTAATAAAGGGGGGCCCTACCCAGTATTAGTATAGTGTTCCTAATAAAGGGAGGCTCTACCCAGTATTAGTATAGTGTGCCTAATAAAGGGAGGCCCTACCCAGTATTAGTATAGTGTGCCTAATAAAGGGAGACCCTGCCCAGTATTAGTATAGTGTTCCTAATAAAGGGAGACTCTACCCAGTATTAGTGTAGTGTTCCTAATAAAGGGAGGCACTACCCAGTATTAGTATAGTGTTCCTAATAAAGGGAGACCCTACCCAGTATTAGTATAGTGTTCCTAATAAGGCCCTACCCAGTATTAGTGTAGTGTTCCTAATAAAGGGAGACTCTACCCAGTATTAGTATAGTGTTCCTAATAAAGGGAGACCCTACCCAGTATTAGTGTAGTGTTCCTAATAAAGGGAGGCACTACCCAGTATTAGTATAGTGTTCCTAATAAAGGGAGACCCTACCCAGTATTAGTATAGTGTTCCTAATAAGGCCCTACCCAGTATTAGTGTAGTGTTCCTAATAAAGGGAGACTCTACCCAGTATTAGTATAGTGTTCCTAATAAAGGGAGACCCTACCCAGTATTAGTGTAGTGTTCCTAATAAAGGGAGACCCTACCCAGTATTAGTATAGTGTTCCTAATAAGGCCCTACCCAGTATTAGTATAGTGTTCCTAATAAAGGGAGACCCTACCCAGTATTAGTATAGTGTTCCTAATAAAGGGAGACCCTACCCAGTATTAGTATAGAGTGCCTAATAAAGGGAGACCCTACCCAGTATTAGTATAGTGTTCCTAATAAAGGGAGACCCTACCCAGTATTAGTATAGTGTTCCTAATAAAGGGAGACCCTACCCAGTATTAGTATAGTGTTCCTAATAAAGGGAGACCCTACCCAGTATTAGTATAGAGTGCCTAATAAAGGGAGACCCTACCCAGTATTAGTATAGTGTTCCTAATAAAAAGAGGCCCTACGCAGTATTAGTATAGTGTTCCTAATAAAGGGAGACCCTACCCAGTATTAGTATAGTGTTCCTAATAAGGCCCTACCCAGTATTAGTGTAGTGTTCCTAATAAAGGGAGACTCTACCCAGTATTAGTATAGTGTTCCTAATAAAGGGAGACCCTACCCAGTATTAGTGTAGTGTTCCTAATAAAGGGAGACCCTACCCAGTATTAGTATAGTGTTCCTAATAAGGCCCTACCCAGTATTAGTATAGTGTTCCTAATAAAGGGAGACCCTACCCAGTATTAGTATAGTGTTCCTAATAAAGGGAGACCCTACCCAGTATTAGTATAGAGTGCCTAATAAAGGGAGACCCTACCCAGTATTAGTATAGTGTTCCTAATAAAGGGAGACCCTACCCAGTATTAGTATAGTGTTCCTAATAAAGGGAGACCCTACCCAGTATTAGTATAATGTTCCTAATAAAGGGAGACCCTACCCAGTATTAGTATAGAGTGCCTAATAAAGGGAGACCCTACCCAGTATTAGTATAGTGTTCCTAATAAAAAGAGGCCCTACGCAGTATTAGTATAGTGTTCCTAATAAAGGGGGATCCTACCCGGTATTAGTATAGTGTTCCTAATAAAGGGAGACCCTACCCAGTATTAGTATAGTGTGCCTAATAAAGGGAGACCCTACCCGGTATTAGTATAGTGTTCCTAATAAAGGGAGACCCTACCCAGTGTTAGTATAGTGTTCCTAATAAAGGGAGACTCTACCCGGTATTAATACAGTGTTCCTAATAAAGGGAGACCCTACCCAGTATTAGTATAGTGTGCCTAATAAAGGGAGACCCTACCCGGTATTAGTATAGTGTTCCTAATAAAGGGAGGCCCTACCCAGTATTAGTATAGTGTTCCTAATAAAAAGAGGCCCTACGCAGTATTAGTATAGTGTTCCTAATAAAGGGAGACCCTACCCAGTATTAGTGTAGTGTTCCTAATAAAGGGAGACCCTACCCAGTGTTAGTATAGTGTTCCTAATAAAGGGAGACCCTACCCAGTATTAGTATAGTGTTCCTAATAAAGGGAGGCCCTACCCAGTATTAGTATAGTGTTCCTAATAAAGGGAGACCCTACCCAGTATTAGTATAGTGTTCCTAATAAAGGGAGACCCTACCCAGTATTAGTATAGTGTTCCTAATAAAGGGAGACCCTTCCCAGTATTAGTATAGTGTTCCTAATAAAGGGAGACCCTACCCGGTATTAGTATAGTGTGCCTAATAAAGGGGGGCTCTACCCAGTATTAGTATAGTGTGCTTAATAAAGGGAGACCCTACCCAGTATTAGTATAGTGTTCCTAATAAAGGGAGACCCTACCCGGTATTAGTATAGTGTGCCTAATAAAGGGGGGCTCTACCCAGTATTAGTATAGTGTGCCTAATAAAGGGAGACCCTACCCAGTATTAGTATAGTGTTCCTAATAAAGGGAGACCCTACCCAGTATTAGTATAGTGTTCCTAATAAAGGGAGACCCTACCCAGTGTTAGTATAGTGTTCCTAATAAAAGGAGACCCTACCCAGTGTTAGTATAGTGTTCCTAATAAAGGGGGGCTCTACCCAGTATTAGTATAGTGTGCCTAATAAAGGGAGACCCTACCCGGTATTAGTATAGTGTTCCTAATAAAGGGAGACCCTACCCGGTGTTAGTATAGTGTTCCTAATAAGGCCCTACCTAGTATTAGTATATGTACCTAATAAAGGGAGGCCTTATCCAATATCCAGTATTAGCATAGTATTATTTATATTGTAATAAAGTTCCCAGTGAATGTAGATGCAATAAGTGGTATTACAGATATAATAATTACAGAGATGTGACAGTAAACTGACTCCTCACATAGAACAGAGAACATTCTTTGCCAAATTTGTGACAAGCGTCAACCTGACATTCTCTTAGTAAGCTGTGACAAGTCTGTTTGCTTTGCTGCGGTTTTTATTACATCTTTATCCGTGTACCGAAAGGACTGATGAGAACTATTATTTCATGAGTCACCCTACAACAGAAAACACATTATGTTCCTGTAAAAGCAGAACATTTTCTATTTCATCCCAGACAAAATCTCTGCGCTAATAACCGCGGCGGGAGGCTGGACGCACACATACTTCTGCCTCCATTAGTGAGCTAGAAAGAAGGACAGAGTTACCTCCGTGACTCTGAGAGCTGCCATTAATGCTAATACTCGCCACATTTCAATACATCTCACAACGCAGCGGACGCCATGTCGGCATAATTGCCTGAAAGGAAGTGTGATGTCAAAAGGAATATTTACCCAACTATGAACAAGCTGGGAAAGAACTTTTTTCCTCTTTAGCGGTCTTCTTACTTGTGCCATGTGTCATGTGACTGCACATTATGGACCAAGGAATGTGAGAAGTAATAGGAGTGTGATCAGCCCTGTTTCGAGGGGTAGGCCAGGTGGGTCTCCGCCCGGAGTGCAGTAAAGGGGGGGGGGGGGCGGCACAGAGATGGAGGGGGGAGCCGCAGCCACACTTGGAATCAGTCGCGGGAAGGGGGGCTTGACTTGTCCCTCCCTCGTTCTCCCCAGCAGAGGCGTATATACAGGGGTGCAGGCATGGCATGTGCCATGGACGCCTCTCACTGGGGGCACTGCTCTATAGCATCCTTGGTCTTTTCCATACAGATACTAGTTTTATCTGGGAGGCATCTTTTGTGGTGGCCACCAATGATACAGTCTTTTTTTGTCCAATCTTACCAAATGAATGTGGTAGAAGGGTAAACTGAGTGAATATATTGAATTTATACTTTAGGCAGTCTCTTATATTACATACTGTAAAAATGGTAAGAGTGGACAAAAAAGATTGGATCATTAGTGGGCACCTTAGGGGAACAACCGTTATTTGGGGGATATGTATAGGCTGACCTATTTACTCCATTCTTAGAGGCCATGCTTCACTTAAACTGTCTTGGACACAACCAATTAAAGCGAGACTACATGTTAAAATGTTTGGAGGATGCACCCCTCGCTTACCCAGGGGGCTGATATTAGTGTTTGCCATAGTTGCCGTTTTCCCTAGGTACGCATTTGCTCCCCGGGGCCCCCCTCCTGGCTCCCCCCTCCACTGCAGATCAGAATATGCGCGCAACAGAAGCTTTAAATACACAACTTCCCGACGACGCTGACAGGTGTGTAGTACCCTCAGTCCTTCTGTTGCGATGCCCACCGTACTGCATATGGGGGAGGGGGGGAGAGGCAACTTAATCCTGCGGGACACATCTAGCTATCTATATTGGGGGAAGGGGGAATGCCTAATCATGTTGGGGGGCACTTCTGGCTACTTCTACTGAAGGGGGAGGCTACCTATTTCTAGCTATCTATACCGGGGGGGCAGAGCCGGTCCTCCAGCACCCAAGGCTGATACACCAAAGTGCGCCCCTCCATCCCTCCCACCCCAGTCATCACACACTGATTGCTAGTAGAGTAAGAGGCTTCCCAGGGGGGGAGGGGAGTCCATCAGTGGTCGGGGAAGGGGGGAGTCAAGGGGCCCCCAATTTACTTTTTCCCTGGGGCCCCATTGGAGCTAGAACCAGCCCTGCTCAGCACAACAAGCTGCTTTTCCCCAACGATCCTTGCTCACAGTACAAAAATGCTGCCCCCGCACTCTCTGCACCAGATGCAAGTGTTTCACTTTGCTTCATGACAGAACCAGCCCAGATTGGACTGTCATATGCCCCTATCTAGAGGGAACTCAGCTTAGGGGAGTAGACCTTGTGATTTCAGGGGGGGGGGGGGGAGGCAAGAGCTGTATGGGGCCCTAACTACTAACCTTCTCTCCCTCAGGGGGTTTTGTGGCTATACTTGTTATGGCTATGTGTGTGAAGATCATGATGTCCACACTTGTTTTATGACCCTTGTGAGATGGGCCCCGAGACCAGGAAGGGTACCAAGAGGAGGCAAGGGAAGGGGTGTGAACATGTGAAGGGGGGGAGGGCATGAATTGTTGTTACACCACTGCCCCACACTTGTTTTTCTATTTCATCTGGAAGGGGGCACAACCAGCACCTTTCAACGCCCTCTTGTATTACCCGTGGTTTGATCCCAAGAGGTGCCACATATTATGTACTGGCAAGGCCAGATTTATACTTTTTGTGCCACTAGGCCAAGTATGTTGGGTCACCCCTTCCATATGCAGCCCCCGCTTCCATGTGTATCATCCATGTACAGCAGCCCCTCCCATTCAATGTGCAGCCCCCTCCTCCATGTGTATCATCCATGTACAGCAGCCCCTCCCATTCAATGTGCAGCCCCCTCCTCCATATGTATCATCCATGTACAGCAGCCCCTCCCATTCAATGTGCAGTCCCCTCCTCCATGTGTATCATCCATGTACAGCAGCCCCCTCCCATTCCATGTGCAGCCCCCTCTTCCATGTGTATCATCCATGTACAGCAGCCCCTCCCATTCAATGTGCAGCCCCCTCCTCCATGTGTATCATCCATGTACTGCAGCCCCCTCCCATTCCATGTGCAGCCCCCTCTTCCATGTGTAACATCCATATACAGCATTCTCCTCCCATTCCAAGTGCAGCCCCCTCTTCCATGTGTAACATCATGTGCAGCTGCCTCTTCCATGTGTATCATCCAAGTACAGCAGCCCCTCCCATTCCATGTGCAGCCCCCTCTTCCATGTGTAACATCCATGTACAGTAGCCCCTCCCATTCCATGTGCAGCCCCCTCCTCCATGTGAAACACCCATGTACAGCAACCTCCTCCCATTCCATGTGCAGCTCCCTCTTCCATGTGTATCATCCATGTACAGAAACCCCTCCCATTCTATGTGCAGCCCCCTCTTCCATGTATATCATCCATGTACAGCAGCCCCTCCTATTCCAAGTGCAGCCCCTCTTTCATGTGTATCACCTATGTACAATAGCCCCTCCCATTCCATGTGCAGCCCCCTCTTCCATGTGTATCACCCATGTACAGCAGCCCTCCCTCTTTCATGAACAGCTCCACTTGAGCATTAGTTTCCCTTTTTCATGTGTTTTTGCCCATTTTAGCCTCCTCTTTCATATGTAGCAGCCCCTCTTTTATGTCCAGGTGCCCTCTTGGGCTGCATCCGCTCAAGGCCCGAGCCCTTGTGACCTTTCCAGAAATCCGGCTAAGTGTACTGGGAGCGGATCACACTGAACTCAAGTTTCCGTCAAAGCAGTACATAGCATGGAAACGGTCTGTAGAGGAAATAGACGCACAGCTGTTGATATAAACATTCATACTTCAATTAGAATGAAGTTAAATTGACAGTTTGTTTCGGCTAACGCAGAGCGCACCGTAAAACAACAGGACTCCATCATGGTTTTCCCCATTATCCGTCAGGAAACGTGTTACCTGGATACAATGGCATTCATTAGTTATAAAGATCACCTTTCCCAGGGGAGGGGGAGGGGGGGGGTCATTCACCCCCTCCCTAGCTTCCTTCTCTGAATGGGGATGATCAATGCTACTGGCGAGGCATAGATGGCTGTAATCACGTCGCGGCGTCATTGTATCCCCACGTTGAATTGTGCTGGCTCGGCTATCTCTGAACTATTCAGGCCCCGCAGCGACAAAGCGATGGTGGAAGAAAGAGATGAATAGGCATCCCCAGGTGGCAGAGAGATGTCACCGGTCCCGTTTCTTCTCTCCCTGCTTTCTCTGGCAGGCTTGTGTTGGCGATTTTAGATAATGCGCGGGATGCGTTTTGAACCTTCAGCCCTCACATGCAATTAGTCCGCCTGTACGGGTTTTGTAGCAATCAACTGAATTGCATTCTATTGAAACTGCCAAACAGTGATTAAGCCTTCAAAGCCAATCTACACCAATAGGTTTTTTTTACCCCTTCCTTTCTGGGCCGCACAAGGAACACTGGCACTAGGCTATTTGAGGGGACCCGCTGCCTCTTCCTGCTTGGTCCTGACCACTAAATTGTAAGAAATTGGGGACCCAGCAGGAAGCACTATCCAGTGGCGTAGCTAAGGAGCTGTGGGCCCCAATGCAAGTTTTACAACGGGGCTCCCCAAGCACTCTATACAGAACAACTGATATGGCGCACCAAAATCTGCCAATGGAAACTGCAGTGTCAGAGGTGCAAGAAGGAGGAGGGGGAACAGCTTGTTAATGATTACCACTATTCAAAGTATATATAGAAGGGATTATTATGAGCACAGGACCAATAGAGACCTAATACTGCAGTTGAGGGAGGGCCCTTCGGGGCCCCCCTGGCCCAAGGGCCCCGATGCGGTCGCAACCTCTTCAATCCCTATAACTACGCCCTTGGCACTATCCACACCTCCCATCATATAGGTTTAGTAAAGTTGCAATAGCAGAAGTGTAGCTGAAGAGAGCGCCATTCCTGAAGCCCAGCCGGCTGGTGTGCAATTTTAATTACTGTTTCCCCTGGGACCCCTATTACTTACAACTGGACATAACCAATTTGCTGCGTGCAGGAAGCGGACATTGGATTTTACAGGGGTCTGCAAATATTTTAGGCTTAGGGCCATTTCTGCTGGCACAGTGGCAGCTGCTAATCAGTGGCTGTGAGGGCCCTTTTCCACTAGCAATCGCAATCACAAATCACAAACGCCAGCGATTGCAATTTCTCATTAATTCTGTTATGCGATTGCGATTTTTCATTTGCATTGCATTAACAACAAAAAAAAAACGCTCCAGAAAGCGATTGCGGTTTGCAAATAGAATCACTGTAGTGGAAAATATTTCTCATGATTTCTATGATAAAGTAACAACCCTAGCGATTTGAAAATCACTAGCGATTTGCGATTTTGCGATTCAGCTGTATAGTGCAAAAATGCTCTTAGCAATCGCTAGCGTTCGCGCTAAACACTAGCGATTCAGCAAAAGTGCAAAGTTTTGCGACAATTACCCAACGTTTGCGATCGCGATTTTGCTATGCTATGCACTGCATAGCAAAATCGCGGCAATAATCGTTCCGCGGTGCGATCGCGATTGAGTAAAAAACAAATTGTGGTAGTGGAAATGACCTACCGCGATTCCTATGTTAAATAGCAAACCGTAGCGATTTGAAAATCACTAGCAGTTTGTGATTTTGCGATTCAGCAATCTCAAAGCTCTAGTGGAAAAGGGCCCTTACTGCTGCTGGCATAGTGGCGGCTGCTAATCAGTGGCTGTTACTGCTGCTGGCACAGTGGCAGGTGCTAATCAGTGGCTGTTACTGCTGCTGGCACAGTGGCGGCTGCTAATCAGTAGAGTTGGGCCGAACGGTTCGCGGCAAACTTTGGGGGTTCGCATTCGCCTGCATCAGGCGAACTTTTGCGGAAGTTCGATTCGCCCCATAATGCTCTATTGAACAAAATTTTGACCCTCCATATCACTGTCAGCAGACATGTTTTTGTCAAACACACTGCTCTCAGTGCTAGAGAACCTGCCCACCCTCCCTTCAAGCTAGGTCCTTTATACCATTTGACTCAGTTGTCTGCCTACACTAATTAGTTATGGGACAGCTGCTACACACTCTGCTAGGAAGATTTTAATTGGCCTCCTTCCTCCCACCTCCCTATTCCCTATTCCCTCCTACCGGAGGGAGGAGGGTCTCTTCTGCCAGGGAATTATACTATTTTAAAAACCAGTATACATCATACCATAGCTGGGAATCGAACCCAGATCTCACTGTGTGGTGGGCACGTCACCCTAAGCACTGTACCACTACAGTAGTAAGTGAAGCTAGCCTAAAATGTACCATTTATGCTCAATGCAATAGAACCATTAGGTTGCTTAAAGGGAACCTTAACTGAGAGTGATATGGCTGTTTCCTGTAAACAATACCAGTTGCCTGGCAGTCCAGCTGATCTTTGTGACTGCAATAGTGGCTGAATCACACCCTGAAGCAAGCATGCAGCTAATCCGGTCTGACTTCAGTCAGAGCACCTGATCTGCATGCTTGTTCAGGGGCTGTGGCTAAAAGTAATAGAGACACAGGATCAGCAGGCAATTCAGGCAACTGGTATTATTTTAAAAGGAAAAATCCATATCCTTCTCCGTTTAGGTTCCCTTTAAGGATTTGTAGCATAAAAGCCAACTCACATTGGCTGGGATTTGAACCTGGGTCTCACTGTGTGGTGGACAAGCACACTAACCACTGTACCATATGAAGCTGGCCTAAAATTTACCATTTATGCTCAATACAAGAGAAAAAGTAGACAAGACAAATAACATTTATATAACACTTTTCTCCTGGCGGACTCAAAGCACCAGAGCTGCAGCCACTAGGGCATGCTCTATAGGCAGTAGCAGTGTTAGGAAGACTTGCCTAAGGTCTCCTACTGAATAGGTGCTGGCTTACTGAACAGACAGAGCTGAGATTTGAACTCTGGTCTCCTTTGTCAGAGGTAGTGTTGGGCGAACAGTGTTCGCCACTGTTCGGGTTCTGCAGAACATCACCCTGTTCGGGTGATGTTCAAGTTCGGCCAAACACCTGATGGTGTTCGGCCAAACTGTTCGGCCATATGGCCGAACTAAGAGCGCATGGCCGAACGTTACCCGAACGTTCGGCTAGCGCTGTGATTGGCCGAACGGGTCACGTGTAGTGTTGGGCGAACATCTAGATGTTCGGGCCGAACATGGCCGCGATGTTCGGGTGTTCGAGCCGAACTCCGAACATAATGGAAGTCAATGGGGACCCGAACTTTCGTGCTTTGTAAAGCCTCCTTACATGCTACATACCCCAAATTTACAGGGTATGTGCACATTGGGAGTGGGTACAAGAGGGAAAAAAAATTAGCAAAAAGAGGTGATAGTTTTTGAGAAAATCGATTTCAAAGTTTCAAAGGGAAAACTGTCTTTTAAATGCGGGAAATGTCTGTTTTCTTTGCACAGGTAACATGCTTTTTGTCGGCATGCAGTCATAAATGTAATACATATAAGAGGTTCCAGGAAAAGGGACCGGTAACGCTAACCCAGCAGCAGCACACGTGATGGAACAGGAGGAGGGTGGCGCAGGAGGAGAAGGCCACGCTTTGAGACACAACAACCCAGGCCTTGCATGAGGACAAGAAGCGTGCGGATAGCAATTTGCATTTTGTCGCCATGCAGTCATAAATGTAATACAGATGAGAGGTTCAATAAACAGGGACCAGAAACGCTAACCCATCACAGATGTTCATTGTTCATGTTACTTGGTTGGGGTCCGGGAGTGTTGCGTAGTCGTTTCCAATCCAGGATTGATTCATTTTAATTTGAGTCAGACGGTCTGCATTTTCTGTGGAGAGGCGGATACGCCGATCTGAGACGATGCCTCCGGCAGCACTGAAACAGCGTTCTGACATAACGCTGGCTGCCGGGCAAGCCAGCACCTCTATTGCGTACATTGCCAGTTTGTGCCAGGTGTCTAGCTTCGATACCGAATAGTTGAAGGGTGCAGATGGATTGTTCAACACAGCTATGCCATCTGACATGTAGTCCTTGACCATCTTCTCCAGGCGATCGGTGTTGGAGGTGGATCTGCACACTTGCTGTTCTGTGTGCTGCTGCATGGGTGTCAGAAAATTTTCCCACTTCAAGGACACTGCCGATACCATTCCCTTTTGGGCACTAGCTGCGGCTTGTGTTGTTTGCTGCCCTCCTGGTCGTCCTGGGTTTGCGGAAGTCAGTCTGTCGGCGTACAACTGGCTAGAGGAGGGGGAGGATGTCAATCTTCTCTCTAAAGTCTCCACAAGGGCCTGCTGGTATTCTTCCATTTTGACCTGTCTGACTCTTTCTTCAAGCAGTTTTGGAACATTGTGTTTGTACCGTGGATCCAGAAGGGTATAAACCCAGTAATTGGTGTTGTCCAGAATGCGCACAATGCGTGGGTCGCGTTCAATGCAGTCCTAGGCCGAAGAGGTCATAGCCTAGGGTCACAAAAACCTGTTTATTTGGGCTATTTCACTGGTAGTGATGGTGACGTACATAAATCTCAGCCATGGCCGTTAGCAACGTCTGAATTTCACGAAATGTCTCATGCAGGTAGAAGACATATTGTTAGACTTGGATTCCAAAGATGGGGTCCCTACATCTCTGCAAACCAGAGTTACAGGGGTCCAAAATTGGTAAAATCCCCCATAGGCTTTCATTGCCTCCCTATTTCACTTTCCAAAATCTCACATCTTTTCAAAGGGCAATTGCTCAGCAGTGGCAAATTTTCTAGCATTGTAGGGACCCTTAGGGGGAACATGACTGGTGAGTTTCGGGCCCCTAGGCCGAAGAGGTCATAGCCTAGGGTCACAAAAACCTGTTTATTTGGGCAATTTCAATGGTGGCGAGTCTGACGTACATAAATCACAGCAATGGCCGTTAGCAACGTCTGAATCTCACGAAATGTCTCATGCAGGTAGAAGACATAATGTTAGACTTGGGCTCCAAAGATGGGGTCTCTACATCTCTGCAAACCAGAGTTACAGGGCTCCAAAATTGGTAAAATCCCCCATAGGCTTTTATTGGGCCTACTATTTACCGTTCCAAAATCTCACACCATTTCAAAGGGGGACTCTTAGGGGGATCATGACTGGTGAGTTTTGCCACTGCTGAGCCATTGCCCTTTGAAATGGTGTGAGATTTTGGAACGGTAAATAGTAGGCCCAATAAAAGCTTATGGGGGATTTTACCAATTTTGGAGCCCTGTAACTCTGGTTTGCAGAGATGTAGAGACCCCATCTTTGGAGCCCAAGTCTAACAATATGTCTTCTAGATGGAGAGGTTGTTTAGGTTGGCACTGCAGCAGAATTTGGTTCCTAAGCAAGGAGCTGGTAGACCCCACGTTGCCTGTCACACCACTGGCTATGGCTGCGTGCTCTGGTCAAAAGATAAGCCACATACTGTTATAGAGAAGGAGAGAGAGGAGAAGAGGCCGGCACTGCAGTCAAAAATTTATTCCATGGTGTCAAAAAAAATTCATGCAGAGGTAATACATGTAATCATTACAATCGTGTGTCATACCAATCTGAAGGCTGTGTGGGTAGCGGTGGGTGCTGGGCACTAGTTGCCTGACGGCCGTTTCGCGCTGAAATGCGCTTCCACGGAGGCTATAATGCGGGCTGGCTGCTGGCTGGGGTATAAATGTGCTCCATAACCAGCGTTCGGCGTGTCCGCGCCGGTAAAACCCGCCCACTTCCTGTAAACATTGCCCCATAGCGTGCTGGAACGCATATGCGTTCCAGCTGGGGCTTCCTGGCCATCCGCATTTCCTGGTTACGGATCCCCGTACAGCCCACACTTATTAGGTGGCTGCTTGATACAATTGTATCCAAAGGAGAGCGTAAGACAGGATTTGCACCATCTAGTGGTCGGAAAGCGAATTACAGTGTAGAAATAGATAAAATACACAGTGCAGTTGAATGTGATTATATTCATGATTTAGGGGCAATATTGTGCCTAATTAATAGTGGTGTGTATTCTTATCATTGAATTTTGTTTCTCACGTTTGTGTTACTTTAAAGTGCTTAGTGCATAAATATATATATTATTATCAGTATTTATATATGTATATATAAAAACAGTGAGCAAACAGGGGTAGTGGGCTAAAAAGAAACCACCTTGGATATAAGGTGTATTTCTTGTAGAGTTAAAAATTGGAGGGATTGGGAGGTATAGAGGGAAGGATAATAGGACCTGTTCTGCAATATTTATTAATTTATTAATTAATACAGTGCGAAAAGGGGCATAAAGGGATGGGGAGGATGAAAACAGCTTACATTAAATCCTATCAAAAAGGGGAGCTTGTGAATGTACTTTATCCACTTTACATTAAGGAGATCAAAGCTAAAGCGGGGGTATTAGGGAACATGACCTATGGGTAAGTGTCCACTACGCGTTAGGGATCCAGGAAACAAGATAAATCAGTGTAATCGTTAAGGCCCAAAGGGCCCATAGCGTCCGTGCGTATTATAAGGAGCACTTCTTCTCTTTTAAGTTTCCTTTCCCTGTCTCCCCCACGGGACAGGGGTGGCACCTGTATGATGCTTGCAAAAGTCATCAGTTTGGGATCTCCTTGATGGGCGTCTCTCATATGTTTAATTAATCGTGGGGAGCCATGTCCAGATTTTATGGAATTAAAGTGCTCCCTAAACCTTCTACTAACAGTTCTGGTGGTTTCTCCTATATAAAAACAACCACAAGGACACCATATAGTATAGACGACGAAGTCCGTTTGACAGGTGTAGAACGATTTTACAGAACGTCGCAGTGGTCCCAATTGATAATTGGTGCCGGTACGCATTTGAGTGCAAGAAATACAATGGCCGCATTTATGGTTACCTTGTGGTCGATACTGTCTCAGCCATGTTTCCTGTCTTGGACTGTGGAATTCGCTCCTACTAATACAGGAGCCTATTGTGGGGGCCCGTTTAAATGAAAATAGGGGTCCATCATTCACAAGACTTTTAAGTAGGGGATCTCGAATGAGAATCTCCCAGTTGTTGGTGATTACATTTCTGATTTGATTCGCCATTCCTGTGTAGTCAAATGCAAACAGAGCTTTCCCTGCTGCAGAGTTATTTGTCCTCTTTGTACTTTTGATAAGAGTATCTCTATTTAGGCTGTGGGCTTTCTTGAAGGCATTTTGTATTGCTACTTCCTCGTAACCCCTTGCTATTAATCTCCTGCCCAGTTCCTCAGATTGATCAAAAAAATCGGTGTCCCGCGCATTGTTGCGACGTAGTCGGAGGAACTGGGCATAGGGCAATGTGCGAGTGACGTGGTCCGGATGAAAGCTTTTCTTATGAAGTAGTGCGTTAGATGCTGTAGTTTTCCGGTATCCTTTGGAGACAAGTTTGTCTCCCTCAATGAAAAGTTCCAAGTCCAGGAAGGCTATCTTTTCTTCTGACATACTGGCAGTGAAGATCATATTTGCAGTATTGTTATTAATGTATATCATGAAGTCGTTGAAGGTAGCACAAGTCCCGGCCCAAAATACAAGGACATCGTCCACATACCTGGACCATGCCCCCAATTGGCCGATAAATGGGTTACTGGTGGAGTGGATGTACTCCTCCTCCCACCAGGCTAGAAAAAGGTTAGCGTACGTGCATGATACAGCTGTACCCATGGCAGTACCAGAAGTTTGCCAATACCACCTGTCGTCAAAAACGAAAGCATTGTGAGTAAGTACAAATTGTAGGCACTCGCATACAAACTCTTTGTATGCTGTGTCTTTCCCGGTGCGGTCTAAAAAAGATCTAATCGCTCTAAGGCCTAAGTCGTGCGGGATGCGACTATATAGGCTCTCGACGTCGATGGCCGCAAGTAAATCCCCAGGGTTCCAGGGGAGGCCCTCCAATCCCTTCAAGACATCTATTGTGTCTGACAAATGGGAAGGGACTAGATCCAGTAGGGGTCTGAGGGCATGGTCCAGGTACCTGGACAGCCTCTCCGTGGTCGATCCCATCCCAGAAACGATGGGACGACCTGGAGGATTGGTCCGGGACTTGTGCACCTTTGGTATATGATACCAGATAGGTTTAGTGGGGTGTGTTGGTAATAGGCCATTTGCCAAACTTGATGATATTACACCCTGTTCAACTCCTTTCCTTAGTAGTGTTCTAAGCAAATTCTGATAACGGAGAGTTGGATCAGATGGCAGGCTTTGGTACGTCTTAGGGTCTTGAAGTTGTCTTAATGCCTCTGTTCGGTATTGCTCTGTTGACATTATTACGATTGCGCCTCCCTTATCTGCTCTTTTTATCTGTAGATCGGGTCGATTTCTGAGCCATTTCAGTGCTTTCTGTTCCTGTAGGGATAGATTGCTTTCCACCTTAGGATAGATCTGTGCCTTCAGCTCTTTTTCAACGATCTTCTGAAAGATGTCCAGACTAGAGCCTGCCTGTACCGGGAATGGTGCTATTGACCTACATGGCTTAAAAGTAGTTCCCGATTTCTCTGGGTTCTTATTTGTCTCAGATTCTAATTCAATGAGGGTTTCAAGGTTTTGTTGATCTTGTTTAGTCCAATTGATGTGTGGGCTGAACCCTAGTGGGCCAATCCTTGCATCTCCCCAGCACATGGTGGATGTCTCGTTACACTGAACTTGTTTCTTGAGAAAATGCAACTTAATATTCAAGCGCCTGATATTTTTATAGAGATCTACCTTGAAGTTGCCGAAATCAAAGTCTGTTGCTAGACTGTAATTAAGGCCTTTTTGCAGCAGGTCAATTGTTCCTTCTGGGAGAGTATAGTCAGATAAGTTGATAACCTCGAGGAGGCTATTCTCTGTTTGTATAGATAGGTTCAATATTTTTTCTTTTTTTGGGTCCTGGGGGCTTTCTTGTCCTCCCACGAAAGGTGTTTCCCTTTCCTTTTGTTTCCTGGTTTTGCTTCTCCCCCTCCTTGTGCTCCGCCTAAAGGGCGGGGGCGATTTTCTCTACCTTTAGCATCTTCAAGGGCTTTACTGTCTCTTTTCGTGTCTTCATCACTTGACTCTGTATCTGTGGTCCAGTGACCCTTACCCTTCCTGGGGGTCCTAGGTCTTCCCCCTCTTTGCCATGTAAAGTATTTCTTGAGATGATAATCCTCTTTATCCCTTTGAAACTTCCGGAGTTTCCGTTCTTTGATGGTGTCTTGTACAATATTCAGCTTACGGTCAATCTTCTTGAGTGTTTTGTTGTATTGGGTTCGATCCACCAACTCTTGGTAACGCAGTTTTACTGTGTCAATTTCCTTGGTTGTTTTGATATGTTCTTGTCTAGATCGATCCAGTACTATATCTTGCAATTTTGTTGCTAATTCCAAGTAGGCTGTTTTCCATTTTCTCACAAATTCCTCATCATCCTGATACTCGGACGGCTCGACATATCGTCTAAAGCCTCTTGCTGTGATTTGATCGTCCTTATATTGTTGTAGTGTTGTAACGGTCCAAAAAAGCTTCACCTCCTTCTCACTCAATCTCTCCAAACTCGTCTCCGCAACCCTAGCACCCACCGTTTTATTCGATGCTGACGATGATGCAGAGTTCTTAAAGAAACTCTTGACGTCGTTCCTACCAGTAGCTACTGCGGCTGCTCCTGAATCGTCTTCACTTTCTGAGTCGTCAGTGTCGGACTCCGAGCGAATATCGCAGTCTTGAGACGTGCTTCTGGACATGCTGCGTGCTCTAACCAGATTTTACAGTGTAGTAGTTCTAGATGGAGAGGTTGTTTAGGTTGGCACTGCAGCAGAATTTGGTTCCTAAGCAAGGAGCTGGTAGACCCCACGTTGCCTGTCACACCACTGGCTATGGCTGCGTGCTCTGGTCAAAAGATAAGCCACATACTGTTATAGAGAAGGAGAGAGAGGAGAAGAGGCCGGCACTGCAGTCAAAAATGTATTCCATGGTGTCAAAAAAAATTCATGCAGAGGTAATACATGTAATCATTACAATCGTGTGTCATACCAATCTGAAGGCTGTGTGGGTAGCGGTGGGTGCTGGGCACTAGTTGCCTGACGGCCGTTTCGCGCTGAAATGCGCTTCCACGGAGGCTATAATGCGGGCTGGCTGCTGGCTGGGGTATAAATGTGCTCCATAACCAGCGTTCGGCGTGTCCGCGCCGGTAAAACCCGCCCACTTCCTGTAAACATTGCCCCATAGCGTGCTGGAACGCATATGCGTTCCAGCTGGGGCTTCCTGGCCATCCGCATTTCCTGGTTACGGATCCCCGTACAGCCCACACTTATTAGGTGGCTGCTTGATACAATTGTATCCAAAGGAGAGCGTAAGACAGGATTTGCACCATCTAGTGGTCGGAAAGCCAATTACAGTGTAGAAAAAAAAAAAAAAAAAAATATTGAACCTATCTATACAAACAGAGAATAGCCTCCTCGAGGTTATCAACTTATCTGACTATACTCTCCCAGAAGGAACAATTGACCTGCTGCAAAAAGGCCTTAATTACAGTCTAGCAACAGACTTTGATTTCGGCAACTTCAAGGTAGATCTCTATAAAAATATCAGGCGCTTGAATATTAAGTTGCATTTTCTCAAGAAACAAGTTCAGTGTAACGAGACATCCACCATGTGCTGGGGAGATGCAAGGATTGGCCCACTAGGGTTCAGCCCACACATCAATTGGACTAAACAAGATCAACAAAACCTTGAAACCCTCATTGAATTAGAATCTGAGACAAATAAGAACCCAGAGAAATCGGGAACTACTTTTAAGCCATGTAGGTCAATAGCACCATTCCCGGTACAGGCAGGCTCTAGTCTGGACATCTTTCAGAAGATCGTTGAAAAAGAGCTGAAGGCACAGATCTATCCTAAGGTGGAAAGCAATCTATCCCTACAGGAACAGAAAGCACTGAAATGGCTCAGAAATCGACCCGATCTACAGATAAAAAGAGCAGATAAGGGAGGCGCAATCGTAATAATGTCAACAGAGCAATACCGAACAGAGGCATTAAGACAACTTCAAGACCCTAAGACGTACCAAAGCCTGCCATCTGATCCAACTCTCCGTTATCAGAATTTGCTTAGAACACTACTAAGGAAAGGAGTTGAACAGGGTGTAATATCATCAAGTTTGGCAAATGGCCTATTACCAACACACCCCACTAAACCTATCTGGTATCATATACCAAAGGTGCACAAGTCCCGGACCAATCCTCCAGGTCGTCCCATCGTTTCTGGGATGGGATCGACCACGGAGAGGCTGTCCAGGTACCTGGACCATGCCCTCAGACCCCTACTGGATCTAGTCCCTTCCCATTTGTCAGACACAATAGATGTCTTGAAGGGATTGGAGGGCCTCCCCTGGAACCCTGGGGATTTACTTGCGGCCATCGACGTCGAGAGCCTATATAGTCGCATCCCGCACGACTTAGGCCTTAGAGCGATTAGATCTTTTTTAGACCGCACCGGGAAAGACACAGCATACAAAGAGTTTGTATGCGAGTGCCTACAATTTGTACTTACTCACAATGCTTTCGTTTTTGACGACAGGTGGTATTGGCAAACTTCTGGTACTGCCATGGGTACAGCTGTATCATGCACGTACGCTAACCTTTTTCTAGCCTGGTGGGAGGAGGAGTACATCCACTCCACCAGTAACCCATTTATCGGCCAATTGGGGGCATGGTCCAGGTATGTGGACGATGTCCTTGTATTTTGGGCCGGGACTTGTGCTACCTTCAACGACTTCATGATATACATTAATAACAATACTGCAAATATGATCTTCACTGCCAGTATGTCAGAAGAAAAGATAGCCTTCCTGGACTTGGAACTTTTCATTGAGGGAGACAAACTTGTCTCCAAAGGATACCGGAAAACTACAGCATCTAACGCACTACTTCATAAGAAAAGCTTTCATCCGGACCACGTCACTCGCACATTGCCCTATGCCCAGTTCCTCCGACTACGTCGCAACAATGCGCGGGACACCGATTTTTTTGATCAATCTGAGGAACTGGGCAGGAGATTAATAGCAAGGGGTTACGAGGAAGTAGCAATACAAAATGCCTTCAAGAAAGCCCACAGCCTAAATAGAGATACTCTTATCAAAAGTACAAAGAGGACAAATAACTCTGCAGCAGGGAAAGCTCTGTTTGCATTTGACTACACAGGAATGGCGAATCAAATCAGAAATGTAATCACCAACAACTGGGAGATTCTCATTCGAGATCCCCTACTTAAAAGTCTTGTGAATGATGGACCCCTATTTTCATTTAAACGGGCCCCCACAATAGGCTCCTGTATTAGTAGGAGCGAATTCCACAGTCCAAGACAGGAAACATGGCTGAGACAGTATCGACCACAAGGTAACCATAAATGCGGCCATTGTATTTCTTGCACTCAAATGCGTACCGGCACCAATTATCAATTGGGACCACTGCGACGTTCTGTAAAATCGTTCTACACCTGTCAAACGGACTTCGTCGTCTATACTATATGGTGTCCTTGTGGTTGTTTTTATATAGGAGAAACCACCAGAACTGTTAGTAGAAGGTTTAGGGAGCACTTTAATTCCATAAAATCTGGACATGGCTCCCCACGATTAATTAAACATATGAGAGACGCCCATCAAGGAGATCCCAAACTGATGACTTTTGCAAGCATCATACAGGTGCCACCCCTGTCCCGTGGGGGAGACAGGGAAAGGAAACTTAAAAGAGAAGAAGTGCTCCTTATAATACGCACGGACGCTATGGGCCCTTTGGGCCTTAACGATTACACTGATTTATCTTGTTTCCTGGATCCCTAACGCGTAGTGGACACTTACCCATAGGTCATGTTCCCTAATACCCCCGCTTTAGCTTTGATCTCCTTAATGTAAAGTGGATAAAGTACATTCACAAGCTCCCCTTTTTGATAGGATTTAATGTAAGCTGTTTTCATCCTCCCCATCCCTTTATGCCCCTTTTCGCACTGTATTAATTAATAAATTAATAAATATTGCAGAACAGGTCCTATTATCCTTCCCTCTATACCTCCCAATCCCTCCAATTTTTAACTCTACAAGAAATACACCTTATATCCAAGGTGGTTTCTTTTTAGCCCACTACCCCTGTTTGCTCACTGTTTTTATATATACATATATAAATACTGATAATAATATATATATTTATGCACTAAGCACTTTAAAGTAACACAAACGTGAGAAACAAAATTCAATGATAAGAATACACACCACTATTAATTAGGCACAATATTGCCCCTAAATCATGAATATAATCACATTCAACTGCACTGTGTATTTTATCTATTTCTACACTGTAATTCGCTTTCCGACCACTAGATGGTGCAAATCCTGTCTTACGCTCTCCTTTGGATACAATTGTATCAAGCAGCCACCTAATAAGTGTGGGCTGTACGGGGATCCGTAACCAGGAAATGCGGATGGCCAGGAAGCCCCAGCTGGAACGCATATGCGTTCCAGCACGCTATGGGGCAATGTTTACAGGAAGTGGGCGGGTTTTACCGGCGCGGACACGCCGAACGCTGGTTATGGAGCACATTTATACCCCAGCCAGCAGCCAGCCCGCATTATAGCCTCCGTGGAAGCGCATTTCAGCGCGAAACGGCCGTCAGGCAACTAGTGCCCAGCACCCACCGCTACCCACACAGCCTTCAGATTGGTATGACACACGATTGTAATGATTACATGTATTACCTCTGCATGAATTTTTTTTGACACCATGGAATAAATTTTTGACTGCAGTGCCGGCCTCTTCTCCTCTCTCTCCTTCTCTATAACAATATGTCTTCTACCTGCATGAGACATTTCGTGAGATTCAGACGTTGCTAACGGCCATTGCTGTGATTTATGTACGTCAGACTCGCCACCATTGAAATTGCCCAAATAAACAGGTTTTTGTGACCCTAGGCTATGACCTCTTCGGCCTAGAGGCCCGAAACTCACCAGTCATGTTCCCCCTAAGGGTCCCTACAATGCTAGAAAATTTGCCACTGCTGAGCAATTGCCCTTTGAAAAGATGTGAGATTTTGGAAAGTGAAATAGGGAGGCAATGAAAGCCTATGGGGGATTTTACCAATTTTGGACCCCTGTAACTCTGGTTTGCAGAGATGTAGGGACCCCATCTTTGGAATCCAAGTCTAACAATATGTCTTCTACCTGCATGAGACATTTCGTGAAATTCAGACTTTGCAAACGGCCATGGCTGAGATTTATGTACGTCAGCATCACTACCATTGAAATTGCCCAAATAAACAGGTTTTTGTGACCCTAGGCTATGACCTCTTCGGCCTAGGGGCCCGAAACTCACCAGTCATGTTCCCCCTAAGGGTCCCTACAATGCTAGAAAATTTGCCACTGCTGAGCAATTGCCCTTTGAAAAGATGTGAGATTTTGGAAAGTGAAATAGGGAGGCAATGAAGGCCTATGGGGGATTTTACCAATTTTGGACCCCTGTAACTCTGGTTTGCAGAGATGTAGGGACCCCATCTTTGGAATCCAAGTCTAACAATATGTCTTCTACCTGCATGAGACATTTCGTGAAATTCAGACGTTGCTAACGGCCATGGCTGAGATTTATGTACGTCATCATCACTACCATTGAAATTGCCCAAATAAACAGGTTTTTGTGACCCTAGGCTATGACCTCTTCGGCCTAGGGGCCCGAAACTCACCAGTTATGATCCCCCTAACAGTTCCTACAATGCTAGAAAATTTGCCACTGCTGAGCAATTGCCCTTTGAAAAGATGTGAGATTTTGGAACTGTAAATAGGAGGCCCAATGAAAGCCTATGGGGGATTTTACCAAATTTGGAGCCCTGTAACTCTGGTTTGCAGAGATGTAGGGAACCCATCTTTGAAGTCCAAGTCTAACAATATGTCTTCTACCTGCATGAGACATTTCGTGAGATTCAGACGTTGCTAACGGCCATTGCTGCAATTTATGTACGTCAGACTCGCCACCATTGAAATTGCCCAAATAAACAGGTTTTTGTGACCCTAGGCTATGACCTCTTCGGCCTAGGGGCCCGAAACTCACCAGTCATGTTCCCCCTAAGGGTCCCTACAATGCTAGAAAATTTGCCACTGCTGAGCAATTGCCCTTTGAAAAGATGTGAGATTTTGGAAAGTGAAATAGGGAGGCAATGAAAGCCTATGGGGGATTTTACCAATTTTGGACCCCTGTAACTCTGGTTTGCAGAGATGTAGGAACCCCATCTTTGGAATCCAAGTCTAACAATATGTCTTCTACCTGCATGAGACATTTCGTGAAATTCAGACGTTGCTAACGGCCATGGCTGAGATTTATGTACGTCACCATCACTACCATTGAAATAGCCCAAATAAACAGGTTTTTGTGACCCTAGGCTATGACCTCTTCGGCCTAGGACTGCATTGAACGCGACCCACGCATTGTGCGCTTTCTGGACAACACCAATTACTGGGTTTATACCCTTCTGGATCCACGGTAAAAACACAATGTTCCAAAACTGCTTGAAGAAAGAGTCAGACAGGTCAAAATGGAAGAATACCAGCAGGCCCTTGTGGAGACTTTAGAGAGGAGATTGACATCCTCCCCCTCCTCTAGCCAGTTGTACGCCGACAGACTGACTTCCGCAAACCCAGGACAACCAGGAGGGCAGCAAACAACACAAGCCGCAGCTAGTGCCCAAAAGGGAATGGTATCGGCAGTGTCCTTGGAGTGGGAAAATTTTCTGACACCCATGCAGCAGCACACAGAACAGCAAGCGTGCAGATCCACCACCAACACCGATCGCCTGGAGAAGATGGTCAAGGACTACATGTCAGATGGCATAGCTGTGTTGAACAATCCATCTGCACCCTTCAACTATTGGGTATCGAAGCTAGACACCTGGCTCAAACTGGCAATGTACGCAATAGAGGTGCTGGCTTGCCCGGCAGCCAGCGTTATGTCGGAACGCTGTTTCAGTGCTGCCGGAGGCATCGTCACAGATCGGCGTATCCGCCTCTCCACAGAAAATGCAGACCGTCTGACTCAAATTAAAATGAATCAATCCTGGATTGGAAACGACTACGCAACACTCCCGGACCCCAACCAAGTAACATGAACAATGAACATCTGTGATGGGTTAGCGTTTCCGGTCCCTGTTTATTGAACCTCTCATCTGTATTACATTTATGACTGCATGGCGACAAAATGCAAATTGCTATCCGCACGCTTCTTGTCCTCATGCAAGGCCTGGGTTGTTGTGTCTCAAAGCGTGGCCTCCTCCTCCTGCGCCTGCTCCTGTTCCATCACGTGTGCTGCTGCTGGGTTAGCGTTACCGGTCCCTTTTCCTGGAACCTCTTATATGTATTACATTTATGACTGCATTCCGACAAAAAGCATGTTACCTGTGCAAAGAAAACAGACATTTCCCGCATTTAAAAGACAGTTTTCCCTTTAAAACTTTAAAATCGATTTTCTCAAAAACTATAACCTCTTTTTGCTAAAAAAAAATTTCCTCTTGTACCCACTCCCAAGGTGCACATACCCTGTAAATTTGGAGTATGTAAGGAGGCTTTACAAAGCACAAAAGTTTGGGTCCCCATTGACTTTCATTATGTTCGGAGTTCGGCGCGAACACCCGAACATCGCGGCGATGTTCGGCGAACGTTCGCGAACCCGAACATCTAGGTATTCGCCCAACACTAGTCAGAGGCAGCGCCCTTATCCATTACACCATGCAGCCACTGCTTACAGATATTTAGCCAGACATGGCCTTCTCTTTTGTGTTCAACAGTTGTCCAAAGAGAACCCCAGATAGCCAGGTAGATTCATATCTCTCTCTTTTCCTAACGCTGCTACTGCCTATAGAGCATGCCCTAGTGGCTGCAGCTCTGGTCCTTTGAGTCCACCAGGAGAAAAGTGTGATATAAATGTTATTTGTCTTGTCTACTTTTTCTCTTGTATTGAGCATAAATAGTAAATTTTAGGCCAGCTTCAGTTGGTATAGTGGTTAGTGTGCTTGCCCACCATACAGTGAGACCCAGGTTCAAATCCCAGCCAATGTGAGTTGGCTTTTATACTACAAATCCTTAAAGGGAACCTAAACGGAGAAGGATATGGATTTTTCCTTTTAAAATAATACCAGTTGCCTGAATCGCCTGCTGATCCTGTGTCTCTAATACTTTTAGCCACAGCCCCTGAACAAGCATGCAGATCAGGTGCTCTGACTGAAGTCAGACTGGATTAGCTGCATGCTTGTTTCAGGGTGTGATTCAGCCACTATTGCAGTCACAAAGATCAGCTGGACTGCCAGGCAACTGGTATTGTTTACAGGAAACAGCCATATCACTCTCAGTTAGGGCCCATTCACACTTAGAACCGCAGAACGCCAGCGATTACCGCCGGCGTTTTGCGGGAGTGATTTTCCTGCGATTATCGCGGAAAAATCACTGGACACTGTAGCGGTTTTGGAGCGATCGCGATTAGCGTGCTTTGCACGCTAATCCCGATCGCAAATCGCGGAACGCTCGTCGCCGGCAAACCGCTGCATGCAGCGCGGTTGCGGTTATCGCTAACCGCAACCGCGGCAGTGAGAACACTGCCATTCGCTACATTGTGTAGCGGTTCTTGCAGAACCGCTAGCGGTTTGCCGTGAGCGGGAATCGTGCGATTCCCGCTCAAGTGTGAATGGGCCCTTAAGGTTCCCTTTTAAGGAGAACTGTAGTGAAAGGTATATGGAGGCTACCATATTGATTTCCTTTTAAGCAATACCAGTTACCTGGCTATCCTGCAGATCCTCTGCCTCCAATACTTTTAGCCCTAGACCCTGAGCAAGCATGCAGCAGATCTGGTGTTTGACATTTTTGTAAGATCTGACAAGATTAGCTGCATGCTTGTTTCTGGTGTGATTCACACTACTGCAACCAAATAGATCAGCAGGGCTGCCAGGCAACTGGTATAGCTTAAAAGGAAATCAATATGGCAGCCTCCATATACCTCTCACTACAGTTCTCCTTTAAGCAACCTAATGGTTCTATTGCATTGAGCATAAATGGTACATTTTAGACTAGCTTCACTTACTTCTGTAGTGGTACAGTGCTTAGGGTGACGTGCCCACCACACAGTGAGATCTGGGTTCGATTCACAGCTATGGCATGATGTATACTGGTTTTTAAAATAGTATAATTCCCTGGCAGAAGAGACCCTCCTCCCTCCGGTAGGAGGGAATAGGTAGAAGGGTGGGAAGTAGGGAGATTAAAATCTTCCTAGCAGAGTGTGTAGCAGCTGTCCCATAACTAATTAGTGTAGGCAGACAACTGAGTCAAATGGTATAAAGGACCTTGCTTAGAGGAGGAAGGGTGGGCGGGTCCTCCAGCAGTGATGTGTATTTCACTCAATTAGGTGTGGCTCCAGGTATTAGACCTTTTGAAACATGTTTTCTATCATTTTTCCAGCTGATAGAATGTTTTAAAACTTTCAAAGTTCGCCTCCCCATTGAAGTCTATTGCGGTTCGCGAACTTTTTCGCGAACCGAACCTTTCGCGGAAGTTCACGAACAGGGTTCGCGAACCTAAAATCGGAGGTTCGGCCCAACTCTACTAATCAGTGGCTGTTACTGCTGCTGCCTGCTTGCATAGTGGAGGCTGCTAATCAGTGGCTGTTACTGCTGCTGACACAGTGGTGGCTGCTAATCAGTGGCTGTTACTGCTGCTGGAACAGTGGTGGCTGCTTATCAGTGGCTGTTACTGCTGCTGGCACAATGGCAGCTGCTAATCAGTGGCTGTTACTGCTGCTGGCACAGTGGCGGCTGCTAATCAGAGGCTGTTACTGCTGCTGGCATAGTGGCGGCTGCTAATCAGTGGCTGTTACTGCTGCTGGCACAATGGCAGCTGCTAATCAGTGGCTGTTACTGCTGCTGGCACAGTGGTGGCTGCTTATCAGTGGCTGTTACTGTTGCTGGCACAATGACAGCTGCTAATCAGTGGCTGTTACTGCTGCTGGCACAGTGGTGGCTGCTAATCAGTGGCTGTTACTGCTGCTGGCACAGTGGCAGCTGCTAATCAGCGGCTGTTACTGCTGCTGGCACAGTGACAGCTACTAATCAGTGGCTGTTACTGCTGCTGGCACAGTGGCAGCTGCTTACCAGTGGCTGTTACTGCTGCTGGCACAGTGGCGGCTGCTAATTAGAGATGTAGCGAACTGTTCGCCGGCGAACGGTTCCAGGCGAACTTTGGTAGCAGCAGGCGAACTTTTGTGGAGGTTCGATTCGCCCTATAATGCTCTATTGAGCAAAACTTTGACCCTCTACATCACAGTCAGCAGGCACATTATTGCCAAACACACTGCTGGAGGCCCTCCCTCCTCCAAGCAAGGTCCTTATACCATTTGACTCACTTGTCTGCCTACACTAATTAGTTAAGGGACAGCTGCTTCCCTCCCTCCTCCCCTTCTACCCTTCTACCGCCTACCGGAAGGAGGAGGGTCTCATCTGCCAGGGAATTCCAGTATTTCAAAAGCCAGCTTACATACCGTGGCTGGGGATTGAACCCAGGTCTCAGTGTATGGTAGGTAACTAACATATCCATTATACCACCAACACTTCTAGCTGAAGCTAGCTGAAGCTAGCCTAGCATGTACAATTTATGCTCAATCCAAAAGAAAAATAACATTTATATCATGCTTTTCTCCTGGCAGACTCACAGCACCAGAGCTGCAGCCACTAGGACACACTCTATAGGCAGTAGCAGCGTTGGGAAGAGTTGCCTAAGGTCTCCTACTGAATAGGTGCTGGCTTACTGAGCAGACAGAGCCGAGATTTGAACCCTGGTCTCCTGCGTCAGAGGCAGCGCCCTTAACCATTACACCTTCCAGCCACTGCTTAAGGATATGTAGGGAGGCATGGCCTTGCCTTTCGTGTTCAACAGTTGTCAAGAGAAAAATTAGACAAGACAAATAACATTTATATCACGCTTTTCTCCTGGCGGACTCAAAGCGCCAGAGCTGCAGCCACTAGGGCACGCTCTATAGGCAGTAGCAGTGTTAGGAAGACTTGCCTAAGGTCTCCTACTGAATAGGTGCTGGCTTACTGAGCAGACAGAGCCAAGGTCAGAGGCAGAGCCCTTAACCATTACACCATCCAGCCACTGCTTAAAGAGAACCTGTACTGAGTAAAAATATTTAAAATAAACACATGAGGTAACTTCAAATGAACATTACATAGTTACCTTGCCATCAGTTTCTCTCAGAAGCTCACCATTTTCTTCTGAGAATGATCCCTTCCAGTTCTGACAACATTTTGTCAGAACTGAAATATATCAGTTGCTGTCAGTAAAATATCAGTTGCTGTCAGTTATAGCTGAGAGGAAAATTGATGTACCAGGTAATGTCCATGTTTCCCTATGGCTCAAGTGGGCGATGTTACAGTTTAACTGTGGGCTGACCAGAAAGCTGTTATGGGTAATGGCCATTTTCAAAATGGAGGACGGAAAATTCCCTTGATCACAGTGAACAAACAGGATGCTGGACAGGAGAAAGACACTGAGGAGTAGACTACATGGAAGGTAAGTATGACTTGTGTATGCTAATTTTGACTTTTCATTTTCAGTTCAGGTTTTCTTTAAGGATATGTAGGCAGGAATTTTTCGCGAACTGAACGTTCCGCGGAGCTTCACGAAACAGGGTTCGCGAACCGAAATTCGGAAGTTACTACTGCTAATCAGTGGCTGTTACTGCTGCTGCTGCTAATCAGTGGCTGTTACTGCTGCTGGCACAGTGGCTGCTGCTAATCAGTGGCTGTTACTGCTGCTGGCACAGTGGCAGCTGCTAATCAGTGGCTGTTACTGCTGCTGCTGCTAATCAGTGGCTGTTACTGCTGCTGGCACAGTGGCAGCTGCTAATCATTGGCTGTTACTGCTGCTGGCATAGTGGTGGCTGCTAATCAGTGGCTGTTACTGCTGCTGGCATAGTGGCAGCTGCTAATTAGTGTGGCTGTTATTTCTAATGGCACAGTGGCAGCTGCTAATTAATGGCTTTTAGCCCCTGCACGTGTGATTACAGCTGTGGCTTGTGGACCGCATGGAATTAACAACTGTAGAGAGCTTTGGGAGCTGACAGAAATGGCTCAGCGGGCTGCATTTGGCCCCTAACCAGACTTTGGACATGCCTGGTTTATGAGGTTTTCTGCTGGATCGCTTCAACTAGATTAGTGCTGGAACACTGATGCTAGCCATAGATTAGTCAACATTTACCCGAGACAATCAATATTTCCATGGTTGGAACCTATTGAGATGTAGCGATTGATTTATGCTGGGAATACGGCGCAGAAGCAGATCTAGGGAAAACAGCGCCGATGGGAATCGGGCGATTATTTCCGACATGTCCAATCTGTTTCCAATTGAGAAAGGGATCGATTTTGTGAAGTTATCATTGGAAAAACAATCCCTTTATCGATCAGAAGCAGTTTGGACATGCACACATAGTACACCTTCCATACTGATCACCTGTCAAGCAATAGCGCCTGTTTTGCCCCAAAATATAGGGTTTTTAAACCCTGCTACAAAGCGAACACTACTTATAGTAGGTTAAAAAGATACTGTATATAGGCAAAACTGAATAATTCAAACAATAATAGTATTTAATGTTCTATAATTCTATTATAAATGTATTTTTAAGAAGGTATTTGCAGAATCCTAGTTTAAATATACGGTAATTATGAGTAAGCATGCATCAACATTTTTTATGTATCTTTCCCAAGTGTTGTAGCAACATCACCCAAGGAAGAGGGGACTCCGTCAATCCTCCGTAGGGGAAAACTCCTGGCGACGCAATCCACCACGTCTGTTGGTCTGAGCAAAGTCCCGGAGTCCAGGCGTTTTCCCAACCCAATTATACTCCCTATACCATAACACACGCAAGCGCATATTTGGTTACTGTCATAGGCGCGTGATCACAGAACAAATCTATGATATCGACTTCTGCGCAATACAACACAGCCGAGCATGGACAACTCATGCTCACTGAATGGGAAAACAATGGCTTACTTACTATGCCTGCATATCTCATGCACCAATATCTCACGACTACCCGCTCAAACTGGCTGTAGCAGGATTCAGGAATGCATCAACATACTTCACTAAACCCAAATAGCATCCAGGACATCTGGAATTAAACTCAGTGTGCTCAAATACCCCTTTTAAAAATTCGAATTTGGTCGAATTCGAATAGTAAATTATTCGAGGTCAGTCGAATATTCGAGTCGAATATTTTTTACTATTCGATTCGACCTCGGACTTCGAGCTCACTATTCGAGTCGGTATTCGAGCTCACTATTCGAGCTGACTATTCGAATTGGCCCAAAATAGCTTCCAACACTTGTTTTGAGGGTGAATGATGCAAGAAACATCTTTTTTTCCAAGTAACAACAGCAAGTGATTATGTGGGGATGTTCCTTTAAAAAAAAATGTGGAAAGAGAAGTTGTGTCCTTAATTTGGTTCAGTAGTGTAGTGTTACTGTATATACTTGTTCTTCTTCTTCTTTATCTTTCTTAATCTTCTTCTAGATCTTCTTCTTCTTCTTCTTCTTCTTCTTCATCATCTTCTTCTTCTTCTTCATCTTCATCTTCTTCATCTTCTTCTTCATCTTCTTCTTCTTCTTCTTCATCTTCTTCTTCTTCTTCATCTTCTTCATCTTCTTCATCTTCATCTTCTTCATCTTCATCTTCTTCATCTTCATCTTCTTCTTCATCTTCTTCATCTTCTTCATCTTCTTCATCTTCTTCTTCTTCTTCTTCATCTTCTTCTTCTTCTTCTTCATCTTCTTCATCTTCTTCTTCTTCTTCTTCATCTTCTTCATCATCTTCTTCTTCTTCTTCATCTTCATCTTCTTCATCTTCTTCTTCATCTTCTTCATCTTCTTCTTCATCTTCTTCTTCTTCATCTTCTTCTTCTTCATCTTCTTCTTCTTCTTCTTCATCTTCTTCATCATCTTCTTCTTCTTCTTCATCTTCATCTTCTTCATCTTCTTCTTCATCTTCTTCTTCTTCATCTTCTTCTTCTTCTTCATCTTCATCTTCTTCATCTTCATCTTCTTCTTCTTCATCTTCTTCTTCATCTTCTTCTTCATCTTCTCCTTCTCCTTCTTTTTCAATATCGTCTTCTTCTTCTTCTTCACGTATTTCTCTTTTCAAATTTTTTTTTAAAGAAATGCAGCTATTTTTGAGCGTAACAAATAGCTGGTGGGCGCACGCATGTTGGAAGCGCCATTGTATGTGCTCCCTGGCAGTGGAAACACAAAGACAGCAGGAGGTAAATTCAGCAGCAGGAGGAGGAGGATGAGTGTGTGGCAGCAGGCAGTCAATGAGGCAGGCAGCTCGCCGTGACATAATAGCCCTGGTACCTAGCGGTGATACCAGGGCTGTAAATAAACACAACAGGAGGTCCCAGACAGCGGTCGTGCAGCCCACATTGTGTCCAATACACAACTGGGACAACACAGTTTTCAACCCGGGCACCTCAGAAAAATTAAACCTTTTTTTTTTTTTATTGGTTTTTTTTGGTTTTGGTTTTACAACCAATATAGCTATTGTTTTGACGTAATAGCTGGTGGCAGAGTGGCAGCAGAAGGTAATTCTGTGTACCCTGGCAGTGGGAAACACAGACAGACAGCAGCAGCAGGAGGAATGGAGGAGCAGTGTGAGCAGCTATTGTTGTGACGTAATAGCTGGTGGCAGAGTGGCAGCAGACGGTAATTCTGTGTACCCTGGCAGTGGGAAACACAGACAGACAGCAGCAGCAGGAGGAATGGAGGAGCAGTGTGAGTGTGGCAGCAGGTAGGCAGCGTGACATAATAGCCCTGGTACCTAGCGGTGATACCAGGGCTGTAAATAAACACAACAGGAGGTCCCAGACAGCGGTCGTGCAGCCCACATTGTGTCCAATACACAACTGGGACAACACAGTTTTCAACCCGGGCACCTCAGAAAAATTAAACCTTTTTTTTTTTTTATTGGTTTTTTTTGGTTTTGGTTTTACAACCAATATAGCTATTGTTTTGACGTAATAGCTGGTGGCAGAGTGGCAGCAGAAGGTAATTCTGTGTACCCTGGCAGTGGGAAACACAGACAGACAGCAGCAGCAGGAGGAATGGAGGAGCAGTGTGAGCAGCTATTGTTGTGACGTAATAGCTGGTGGCAGAGTGGCAGCAGACGGTAATTCTGTGTACCCTGGCAGTGGGAAACACAGACAGACAGCAGCAGCAGGAGGAATGGAGGAGCAGTGTGAGTGTGGCAGCAGGTAGGCAGCGTGACATAATAGCCCTGGTACCTAGCGGTGATACCAGGGCTGTAAATAAACACAACAGGAGGTCCCAGACAGCGGTCGTGCAGCCCACATTGTGTCCAATACACAACTGGGACAACACAGTTTTCAACCCGGGCACCTCAGAAAAATTAAACCTTTTTTTTTTTTTATTGGTTTTTTTTGGTTTTGGTTTTACAACCAATATAGCTATTGTTTTGACGTAATAGCTGGTGGCAGAGTGGCAGCAGAAGGTAATTCTGTGTACCCTGGCAGTGGGAAACACAGACAGACAGCAGCAGCAGGAGGAATGGAGGAGCAGTGTGAGCAGCTATTGTTGTGACGTAATAGCTGGTGGCAGAGTGGCAGCAGACGGTAATTCTGTGTACCCTGGCAGTGGGAAACACAGACAGACAGCAGCAGCAGGAGGAATGGAGGAGCAGTGTGAGTGTGGCAGCAGGTAGGCAGCGTGACATAATAGCCCTGGTACCTAGCGGTGATACCAGGGCTGTAAATAAACACAACAGGAGGTCCCAGACAGCGGTCGTGCAGCCCACATTGTGTCCAATACACAACTGGGACAACACAGTTTTCAACCCGGGCACCTCAGAAAAATTAAACCTTTTTTTTTTTTTATTGGTTTTTTTTGGTTTTGGTTTTACAACCAATATAGCTATTGTTTTGACGTAATAGCTGGTGGCAGAGTGGCAGCAGAAGGTAATTCTGTGTACCCTGGCAGTGGGAAACACAGACAGACAGCAGCAGCAGGAGGAATGGAGGAGCAGTGTGAGCAGCTATTGTTGTGACGTAATAGCTGGTGGCAGAGTGGCAGCAGACGGTAATTCTGTGTACCCTGGCAGTGGGAAACACAGACAGACAGCAGCAGCAGGAGGAATGGAGGAGCAGTGTGAGTGTGGCAGCAGGTAGGCAGCGTGACATAATAGCCCTGGTACCTAGCGGTGATACCAGGGCTGTAAATAAACACAACAGGAGGTCCCAGACAGCGGTCGTGCAGCCCACATTGTGTCCAATACACAACTGGGACAACACAGTTTTCAACCCGGGCACCTCAGAAAAATTAAACCTTTTTTTTTTTTTATTGGTTTTTTTTGGTTTTGGTTTTACAACCAATATAGCTATTGTTTTGACGTAATAGCTGGTGGCAGAGTGGCAGCAGAAGGTAATTCTGTGTACCCTGGCAGTGGGAAACACAGACAGACAGCAGAAGGGCAGTACACAGCAGCAGCCCACTGTAGGTGTGAAATGTGTGGCTGCAGGCGACGTAATAGTCAAAGTGAACCAGGCTGGCTTAGTGAGCAGGAGCCAGGAGGTGGTAAAGGGTGGTAAGGCACATTAACGATGGTACTAAGTTCCGGCAGCCAGTTCATGTCCCCCTCTCGCCGACAACAGGGGCCAGGAACTCGCCTTCCACCCACGCCTGGTTCATCTTGAGAAACGTCAGTCTGTCCACAGACTTGTGAGACAGACGTGAGCGTTTCTCGGTGACCACGCCACCAGCTGCACTGAAGCAGCGCTCGGACAGCACGCTGGAAGGGGGGCAGGACAGCACTTCCAGGGCGTACTGCGCCAGCTCGCTCCAGATCTCCATGCGCTTGACCCAATACTCCATGGGATCAACAGGGGCATCGCTGTCAAGCCCGCTGTAGGACCCCATGTAGTCAGCCACCATGCGGGTCAGGCGCTGGCTGTGACCGGAGGAGGATGCTGCTGCATGCATCTCCTCTCTAGTCACTGCTGCCGGAGCCTCTACAGTCCTGTAGAGCTCGTGGCTGAGAGACAGCAGGTCTGTGGGGCGCTTGCTGCTGCTGGATGCAGGCACCTGCTGCTGCCTCTGTGCTGGCTGCTGGACAGTGGGGGTGGAAGGCTGGGGGAAGGCTTCCTCCAAGCGCTCAACAAGGGCCTGCTGCAAGCTCCTTATTTGTTGCGCTGGGTCTCCTCCTGCAGGCGGCAGGAACTGGCTCAACTTCCCCTTGAGGCGTGGGTCCAACATCATGCTGATCCAGATGTCCTCCCTCTGCTTCATCTGGATCACCCTGGGGTCCCTGCGCAGGCACGTCAGCATGTGCGCTGCCATTGGGAAGAGGCGGGCCACGTCTGCTGGCACATCGACGTCAGTGCTGTCCTCCTCATCCTCCTCCTCTGCTGCCTCATCCTCTCTCCACCCCCGCACCAACTCAGCTGCACTGCGCTGATCCCCCTCATCAGCAGCCAGGTCAGGGACCTCCACCAAGTCCTCCTCCTCCTCCCCCTCAGAGGTGGACTGTGCAGCTGCTTGCCGCTCCTGCTGGTCCAAGGCTGCCGCTCCCTGTGCCAGCAAAGCATCGAGTGCCCTGTTCAGCAGAGAAACCAGGGGCACCCACTCGCAGACCATAGCATGGTCCCTGCTCACCATGTTTGTGGCCTGCAGGAAGGGAGCCAGCACTAAGCACACCTGCTGCATGTGCCTCCAGTCATCATCGGGGACGATGGACGGGATGTTGCTGGTCTTGTCCCTTCTCTGAGCTGCGGAAACAGTGGCCAGGGCAAGGTAGTGGTTGACAGCGTGCTTCTGTTCAACCAGACGCTCCAACATCGCCAGGGTGGAGTTCCAGCGAGTCGGAACGTCAATGATCAGCCGATGGCGTGGCAGATCCAGCTCCTTTTGCACGTCTTCCAGGCTCGCACAGGCTGCAGCCGAGCGCCGGAAGTGACGCACAACGTTCCTTGCCGTTTCCAGCAGCTCGTCCATCCCCTGGTAGGTGCGCAGGAACTTCTGCACCACCAGGTTCAGCACGTGGGCAAGACAGGGGATGTGGGTCAGGTTTCCCCTGTCTATGGCAGCAACCAGATTGGCCCCATTGTCGGACACCACCTCTCCGACTCTGAGGCCTCTGGGGGTCAGCCAAATCCGCTCCTGCTCCTGGAGTTTGGCCAACACGTGGGCTGCCGTCAGCTTGGTCTTGCCAAGGCTGACCAAGTGCAGCAGCGCTTGGCAGTGGCGGGCCTTCACACTGCTGCTGAGGCGGGGGGTTTGGCCAGGTGTGGCGGAGGATGGCAGAGGATCGGAGGAACCCGCTGCAGTTCCCCTGACCCTGCGGGGTGGCACCACCCACTGTGTTGCTGCTGCTGCTGTGCCCGCTGCTGCTCTCCCATCCTCACCCCCTTCCACCAAGCTGACCCAGTGGACAGTGAAGGACAGGTAGCGGCCTGTCCCGAAGCGGCTGCTCCAGGAGTCCATGGTGACGTGGACCCTTTCACCAACCGCGTGCTCCAGCCCTCGCTCCACATTGGCCATCACAAAGCGGTGCAGTGCAGGAATGGCCTTGCGGGCGAAGAAGTGTCTGCTGGGGAGCTGCCAGTCTGGGGCTGCACAAGCAAGCAGCGCCCGCATGTCGCTCCCCTCCTGCACGAGCGTGTACGGCAGGAGTTGGGAGCACATGGCCCGTGCCAGCAAGCCGTTCAGCTGCCGCACGCGACGGCTGCTGGGAGGCAGAGCCCTAACCACCCCCTGGAAGGACTCGCTCAAAAGGCTCTGGCGTGCCTTTTTGCTGGCACGGGAATCAGCAGACGGAGCAGAGGAGGCCACTGAGGACTGGCTGCCAGAACAGGCCTCAGTGTCGGCGGCAGGAGTTGCAGAGGGGGGAGGAGCAGGGCGTTTCCGCACTCCTGCTGGTGCTGCTGGAGGAGCAGGAGGGCGGGTGGCTGCTGTTGCTGCTGCTGCTGCTGAAGGCTGTGCAGTGATGGGATTGGTGCCACTGCCAGCACCAGATGCCTTCAGCCTCTGGAACTCCTCATGCTGGTGGAAGTGTTTCGCAGAAAGGTGGTTGATCAGCGAGCTGGTGCTGAACTTCAAGGGGTCTGCACCTCTGCTCAACTTCCGCTGACAGTGGTTGCAAGTGGCGTACTTGCTGTACACTGTGGGCATGGTGAAAAACCGCCAGATTGGTGACAAAAACATCCCCCTACGGCATGGAAGCGCTGCTGCCTGTTTCCCTGTGGTGGTTGGGGGGGGGGGGGGGTCTTGGGTGCGGCTGGTGGTGGTACTGGCTGATGCTGCTGCTGCTGCTGCTGAGCCTGAGACACCAGCAGGCTGTGGGACGCTGCCAATGCTTGCAATGATGCGCCTCCTTGCAAGGCCCACAACCGCATCCTCCTCCTCCTCCTCAGAGCTGCTGAGGACGACATCCTCTGGATGTGTTGGCACCCAGTCTCTGTCTGTCACCGGGTCATCATCATCATGCCCCTCCTGAAACATGTCCTGCTCTGATGATGACCCCCCAAACTCCTCTGCTGATGCATGGATGGGACGCTTGACTGTCGCCACAGTCTTGCTGTCCAATCCCTCCTCCCCCAAAGTGCCCATCAGCATCTCCTCCTCCAAATCGCCAACAACAGCATTCAATTGACTCATCATGCCTGGGGTCAAAAGAGTGCTGAGTGACAGGTCGGCGACTGACGGTGAACTGGCCTCCTCCCCAGGCCCTGCTGGGCGGCTGCTGCGAACAGGGGTGGTGGTGGTGAGGGTGGAGGCCTCGGATGCAGAGCTGATGGCGGGCTGCTCATCCTCCGTCATGAGTTGCACCACAGTGTCTGCATCCTTTTCCTCAATGGGACGTTTCCGACCCGGCTGGAGGAAAATGGGAGCAGGTGCTACACGCTGCTGCTGCTGTGTCTCTGCAGCGTGAGTTGCAGATGCTCCTCCTGGGCGGCGCCCAAGGCGTCCACGGCCAGTGGCTATGGGAGGAATGTTAGCCACTGACGCTGCTGCTGCTGCTGCGGAACTGTGCATGGTGGCGCGCCCGCGGCCGCGGCTTGCCACAATGCTGCTCCCTCTCTTCCTGATTCCCTTGCTGCCCTTCCCCTTGCCCAAACCGCGCTGGCTGCCACTTCCAGACATCTTCAATGTTTTGGGCGTATAGACAAAAGTTTTGTAAAAGGGCGGGTGAAAAGTGGGGTACTTTAATGGAGTGGGTTGGTTGGTGAGGTGACTGAGTGAGTGTCCCCTAGTACAGTAAGTAAGTATTAACAGTCAGGAAGTACAACTAGCAGTTACAATAATCAGTAGTAGTAATCACAAGTAAATTTAGTGTGTGTACACTCAGACAGTGAGTGCACGCACGCAGGAGCTAGTAGCCTATGGACACAGTGACTGAGTGTCCTAGACTCCTAGTACGGTAAGAGTAAGTAAGTAGTAACAGTAAGTAGAACTAACTAATAACAATAATCAATCAGCGATCAGAAGGAAATGGAGTGTGGGTGGTGTGTGTGTACACTCAGACAGTGAGTGCACGCACGCAGGAGCTAGTAGCCTATGGACACAGTGACTGAGTGTCCTAGACTCCTAGTACAGTAAGAGTAAGTAAGTAGTAACAGTAAGTAGAACTAACTAATAACAATAATCAATCAGCGATCAGAAGGAAATGGAGTGTGGGTGGTGTGTGTACACTCAGACAGTGAGTGCACGCACGCAGGAGCTAGTAGCCTATGGACACAGTGACTGGGTGTCCTAGACTCCTAGTACAGTAAGAGTAAGTAAGTAGTAACAGTAAGTAGTAGAACTAACTAATAACAATAATCAATCAGCGATCAGAAGGAAATGGAGTGTGGGTGGTGTGTGTACACTCAGACAGTGAGTGCACGCACGCAGGAGCTAGTAGCCTATGGACACAGTGACTGAGTGTCCTAGACTCCTAGTACAGTAAGTAGTAACAGTAAGTAGTAGAACTAACTAATAACAATAATCAATCAGCGATCAGAAGGAAATGGAGTGTGGGTGGTGTGTGTACACTCAGACAGTGAGTGCACGCACGCAGGAGCTAGTAGCCTATGGACACAGTGACTGAGTGTCCTAGACTCCTAGTACAGTAAGTAGTAACAGTAAGTAGTAGAACTAACTAATAACAATAATCAATCAGCGATCAGAAGGAAATGGAGTGTGGGTGGTGTGTGTACACTCAGACAGTGAGTGCACGCACGCAGGAGCTAGTAGCCTATGGACACAGTGACTGAGTGTCCTAGACTCCTAGTACAGTAAGAGTAAGTAAGTAGTAACAGTAAGTAGAACTAACTAATAACAATAATCAATCAGCGATCAGAAGGAAATGGAGTGTGGGTGGTGTGTGTACACTCAGACAGTGAGTGCACGCACGCAGGAGCTAGTAGCCTATGGACACAGTGACTGGGTGTCCTAGACTCCTAGTACAGTAAGAGTAAGTAAGTAGTAACAGTAAGTAGTAGAACTAACTAATAACAATAATCAATCAGCGATCAGAAGGAAATGGAGTGTGGGTGGTGTGTGTACACTCAGACAGTGAGTGCACGCACGCAGGAGCTAGTAGCCTATGGACACAGTGACTGAGTGTCCTAGACTCCTAGTACAGTAAGTAGTAACAGTAAGTAGTAGAACTAACTAATAACAATAATCAATCAGCGATCAGAAGGAAATGGAGTGTGGGTGGTGTGTGTACACTCAGACAGTGAGTGCACGCACGCAGGAGCTAGTAGCCTATGGACACAGTGACTGAGTGTCCTAGACTCCTAGTACAGTAAGAGTAAGTAAGTAGTAACAGTAAGTAGAACTAACTAATAACAATAATCAATCAGCGATCAGAAGGAAATGGAGTGTGGGTGGTGTGTGTACACTCAGACAGTGAGTGCACGCACGCAGGAGCTAGTAGCCTATGGACACAGTGACTGGGTGTCCTAGACTCCTAGTACAGTAAGAGTAAGTAAGTAGTAACAGTAAGTAGTAGAACTAACTAATAACAATAATCAATCAGCGATCAGAAGGAAATGGAGTGTGGGTGGTGTGTGTACACTCAGACAGTGAGTGCACGCACGCAGGAGCTAGTAGCCTATGGACACAGTGACTGAGTGTCCTAGACTCCTAGTACAGTAAGTAGTAACAGTAAGTAGTAGAACTAACTAATAACAATAATCAATCAGCGATCAGAAGGAAATGGAGTGTGGGTGGTGTGTGTACACTCAGACAGTGAGTGCACGCACGCAGGAGCTAGTAGCCTATGGACACAGTGACTGAGTGTCCTAGACTCCTAGTACAGTAAGAGTAAGTAAGTAGTAACAGTAAGTAGAACTAACTAATAACAATAATCAATCAGCGATCAGAAGGAAATGGAGTGTGGGTGGTGTGTGTACACTCAGACAGTGAGTGCACGCACGCAGGAGCTAGTAGCCTATGGACACAGTGACTGGGTGTCCTAGACTCCTAGTACAGTAAGAGTAAGTAAGTAGTAACAGTAAGTAGTAGAACTAACTAATAACAATAATCAATCAGCGATCAGAAGGAAATGGAGTGTGGGTGGTGTGTGTACACTCAGACAGTGAGTGCACGCACGCAGGAGCTAGTAGCCTATGGACACAGTGACTGAGTGTCCTAGACTCCTAGTACAGTAAGTAGTAACAGTAAGTAGTAGAACTAACTAATAACAATAATCAATCAGCGATCAGAAGGAAATGGAGTGTGGGTGGTGTGTGTACACTCAGACAGTGAGTGCACGCACGCAGGAGCTAGTAGCCTATGGACACAGTGACTGAGTGTCCTAGACTCCTAGTACAGTAAGAGTAAGTAAGTAGTAACAGTAAGTAGAACTAACTAATAACAATAATCAATCAGCGATCAGAAGGAAATGGAGTGTGGGTGTGTGTACACTCAGACAGTGAGTGCACGCACGCAGGAGCTAGTAGCCTATGAACACAGTGACTGAGTGTCCTAGACTCCTAGTACAGTAAGAGTAAGTAGTAACAGTAAGTAGAACTAACTAATTACAATAATCAATCAGCGATCAGAAGGAAATAGAGTGTGTGTTGTGTGTGTACACTCAGACAGTGAGTGCGCACACGCAGGAGCTAGTAGCCTATATGAACAGTGACAGTGAGTGTCCCTACGGGTACAGTAAGAGTAAGTAGTAAGTAAGTACAACTAACAATAATCAATCAGTAATCAGAAGGAAATAGAGTGTGTGTACACACAGACAGTGAGTGAGTGCACACACGCAGGAGCTAGCTAGTAGCCTATAAACAGTGACAGTCAGTGAGTGTCCTACTCCTAGTACAGTATAACTACAATACTATTAGTAAAGGACAGCAGAAATACTGGTATAGATGATGAGAGAAATAAACAGAGGACAGCTGCCCACAGAGGCAAGGCCCCCCTGAGGCCTAAACCTGTAAGCTTGCAGCAGCTGCCTGTCTCTAATGTAACACACAAGCTACTAACTAAAATACAATGTCTATCTAAATAACAACAATACAGGTGTATATGGCAGGTGTAGGTGAGCAAAAACGCTAGGTAAATGAACACAATAGAGCACTTGCTAAGCCAAAGCACAAAGGAGCAGATCTCTCTCTGTACAAGTCTCAGGCAAGCATGGAAAACCCGAACATGGCGGCCGCTATTTATAGGGTAGGGGCTGGCCAGGGTCCCCCTCTGTGATTGGCTGCCGTCAGAGGGCCTGGGAGCCCTCTGATTGGCTCTAAGCACATCAATCTGGGCTATGACGCTATTCGAGCTCGGTACCGAGCTCGAATAGCGCCGGTTTGCTCGAATAGCTCGAATAGTGAATGGGCTATTCGAGTGTTCTCGAATAGCCCATTCGAATAGCTACAGCTATTCGGAGCTCGAATACCGAGCTCGAATAGCTGAAAAAGAGCTCGAATATTCGAGCTACTCGAATATTCGAGCTCTGCTGAGCACCACTACTCAGATAATATCCAGGTACTGAACTCCAGTAACCATAAGCAAAGACATATGAGAGTGAACACTAAACATACATACAGTGGCTTGCAAAAGTATTCGTCCCCCTTGAAGTTTTCCACATTTTGTCACATTACTGCCACAAACATGAATACATTTTATTGGAATTCCAGGTGAAAGACCAATACAAAGTGGTGTATACGTGAGAAGTGGAACGAAAATCATACATCATTCCAAACATTTTTTACAAATCAATAACTGCAAAGTGGGGTGTGCGTAATTATTCAGCCCCCTGAGTCAATACTTTGTAGAACCACCTTTTGCTGCAATTACAGCTGCCAGTCTTTTAGGAATTCCAATAAAATTGATTCATGTTTGTGGCAGTAATGTGACAGAATGTGGAAAACTTCAAGGGGGCCGAATACTTTTGCAAGCCACTGTACATACATACATATGACATTCATGTCACTTGTGTATCTCAGCGCCTCACATCCACTCTGTCTTCACCAGATATTGGCAGCAGCCTATTAAAAATTCAATCAAATTATTGTTGCAGTGCAGAGATACACAACCATCAATTACATGACCATCAATTACCCAACCATCGATTATCCACCACTCACACCAGCGGCCGATAAATAAAAATAGAGGAATTCCCGATCAGGTTCTTATTGATATTACACTTAAAACTGATCAACTGATGCCTTACTTTTTGATGAAATCGGTTATGTTCAATATTTGAATTGCTTTGAACATCTAATTAATTAAAGAAGAACTGTACTGAAAACAACATATTTGGCCCTTATTCAATTCACTTTTCATTTAAGTTCAATCCTAGGAGAGAATTGTTTATCTTTTGTTCAAAATAACTTTTCATCATGCTGCAATGCCAAAAAGTAAGTGAAAAGTACTGTATACACTCGACTATAAGCCTAGAACTCAATAAAAGTATAGGGGTCGACTTATACACGAGTCACAAGCAACATTGAGTAGTGTGTGTACTATTAGTGACATTCCCCTTTGCAGCAATATACCCAGTGGTAAGGGACACTTTATTGATAAAGGGAATGCCAAGAAAACACAGGTCTGAAAGTCCTGGCCACAGCAATTAACAAGGAAAGTGGCAGGGGGGGGGGGGGATACTGGGCTGCAGGAAAGGGGAGTGAATAATTGCTTGGGAGCCTGGAGGAGTTATTGGCTGCACTTAAGGGACAGGAGGGGTTAATGCAGGGGAGTAGCAATAGTCATAGCTGCTGCTATGGGGCCCTGAAGCATAGGGGGCCCAGGGGGTACTTAATATATTCACACATAACTTTTTGTGTTTCTTGAAAACTCTGACTTGCCAGTGAAATATGTGCAGTGTTGATTGCATGAGAATGTAAATTGCCCAAATAACTCATATCCATAGGGTAGGGGCAGGTGGCATTGCTTAAGAATGCTTACATCTGAGGGCCCCATGAAAGTTTTGTTATGGGGCCCCATGATCTTTAGCTACACCACTGGGTTAATGGCTGCAGTACTGTATGCAGTGCAGTTATTAACCCCTCCTGGTCCCCAAGTGCAGCCATTAACTTTGCTGGGTAGACTTATACTTGAGTCAATAAAAAATTCCAGCTTAAGAGGGTCAAATATTGGAGTTGACTTATATTCAAGGATATACAGTACTGTCAACATTATTCTGAGCATTTTCCTGCTTGCTGGTGGCTTAAAAGGCATATTATTGATAAGGTGTGACAATATCACCTTACACCTCATATGGTGAGTGATATTGATGTTGTTACATGGAAACAAAAATCATCACCCTCATTGCGCTACTTGTCGTGCCACGGGGAACGCTAAAATGCAGTTTTTAATCGTGATTCTGTTAGGGGGTTATTTGAGAATTCTTGGCTGCACTTCTGGTCCACCCAGAGGCAGCGAGGCTGAGGATCGGTCATGTCCATCGCTGCATTGAGGAATCAATTTCCACTCGCCACCAATGGTTTCATCAGTTGTAGGTCTATAATTGAGGTCATTCTAAATGATCAATGTTTTTAACTAACGAGTTCTGAATTATTTGCTCGCTGTGTACATTACTAAGTAATGCTATTACTAAGTTTACTGTCACAACCAGCAGTGTTCAGCTCAGACCTTTCTGACGTCAGTATACTTTATTAAATGTGTAACACAGGTGATTGGTGCACACTTTACACAGAAAAAGTACAATGGCACTAGATAGGTGCTACCCCCGAGGGGTGAGGACCCACTGGTGGGATCAAGGTCGGACAGGCAAGGTCGGCAGCAGATCAGATTGACAAGGTACAGAATCGTGAGGCAGAATCAGAATCAATATACAGGCAGAGGTCAGACGCAGATCAGATAGGCAAAGGTACAGAATCAGTGGGCAATAGCAAGGTGAGTATTCAGGCAGTGGTCGGTAACGGATCAGATAGGCAGAGGTACAAAATCGTAAGGCAAAGAGTAGTTTAGAGGAAACAGGTAAAGGTCAAAAGAGTATAATCAAAACAGTAATATAATATATATGCTAAGCTAGTGTGAAATCCCCGGGGTCCTGCACAAAGCACACACGGATCTGACTAGGGTCTGAGCACTAACACCGAAGTATTCGCAACAACAGACAATGAGTGACTAACAAGCCAGAACTTAAAGGGAACCAGAGAGGAAGCACCCTTGTGTATTTTACCATGTATATCAGTAAGAACATTAGAGAAAACACTTACCATGCTCTCTGTTTCACCCTCACTGCTAAAAGTGTCTGTTAACAGCAGTTACAAGAATCCCAGACTGAGCAATTAAATCTAGCTTTGCTGGGAATGATTATTGCTGAGTCATTATAGCAAAGCCACAAGGGGGCAGGCTTGGGCTTGAAATAACACCACAGAAGACAGACTTAGCTATAATCTTTCTGTAGCAAAGCTAGACGGAGCAGCCTGACTTCTCAGTCGGGGATTCTTATCAGACGTGATAACAGTCAGATTACACAGAGAACAATGAAACAAAGGGCAGATTAGGTGTTTACTGTCATGTTCCCACTGATTTATAAGGTAAAATACAAGAGGGTGCTTCATCTCTGGTTCTCTTTAAATACAGGCTATCAGCCCAGAACGTCCGCCCAGCAGAACTCATCCAATCAGCAGGCAGGAGGGCAGGTCGATGTCAGCTGACCAGCCAGTCAGCTGACCCTTCTTCTCAAATTATAAAGGTCCTGACGCTACGTGCGCAAGCGTAAAGACCTTGCCCGATGAACAGCTGAGAGGTGTCGCCTCTCAGCGTGGAATGCGCCGGATGATGCGGCAGGAGCCACGATGACATCAGACCTGAAAGCGGCGCCCGCGCTGCAGCCCGCAGCGGAGGTAAGACCGCCAGAACTGACAATTACTATAAATCCATAAATCCAATGCCATAAAGTCATAAAAACTATGCTACCACAACAATCGATAAATAAAATAAACAATTAGCATTCTCTCAATAGATATTTCCCTGAGTTGCCGTTAGCCAATGAAAAACACAGAATTCCGATTTACCGCAATTCAGTCATTTTAGCCCAATCACAGAACTTCGAAGCGTTGGACCACTCATAGAATGCAGACTATTGCGCAAAAATCAGATTACCGCGCTCATTTTAGACCAATTATAAGATTCAATTTTTTCAGATTTTTCTGTCATTTTTCTCTAAAGCAAAAAATGACAAAATACTCCTCGTAAATTGGAAAATTAGAAAAAGGAAAATCAGAAAAAAAGGTAATTGGTAATTTGGTATTGGTGCAAATGGCGTTTCCAATCATCCCTATATTGGAGGCCTGGATTTTGGCCTTTACCTGTAACACATGCTGTTTCGCTGCAGCTTTGCATTCACAATCCTTCACTGGGAACCATTAGAGATCACCTAGAATCCCTTACATACTCGCCGTATCCATGAATGTGTTTATCTCATTATTGGCGCGCGTTGTCACAGATATGAACATCATCGCAGCACTGAGTGCGGCCTAATGAAGAGGATCATTAGATCGGCAATCGGAGGCCGTCTCGTTTACCGTATTGTGAGACATAAGTGTTGCCAATTGCTGCGGGATCGGAATTGGAGCAATTTCGCTGCTTCTCCTGAAAGCAGAGCGATCATTAAATAACGCATTAGAATGCCGCGATTCCTCTGCTCATCGCAGGCGCCTCATATCTGCTGGAAATAAAATAACAATAATCGTAAAACGTGTAAGTGTACTCATACAGAATACGGAGCACAAACCAGCACTAAATGTTTATTTTACCTCTGTTGTGAGACTTGCTGAACCCAGGGCACATAGTATAGGCGGCTATATTGGTCCTAAGCTACAAAGTATAACAGCAAGCATGGACTTGGGTTCTTTTAATAATTCCAATTAACCACTTAAGTACCAGCGGTCTCTGCCCCCTTAAAGAAAACCTGAACTGAAAACAGCCACTGATTAGCAGTAGTAACTTCCGATTTTCGGTTCGCGAACCCTGTTTCGTGAAGCTCCGCGGAACGTTCAGTTCGCGAAAAATTCCTGCCTACATATCCTTAAAGAAAACCTGAACTGAAAATGAAAAGTCAAAATAAGCATACACAAGTCATAATTACCTCCTGTGTAGTCTACTCCTCAGTGTTTTTCTCCTGTCCCGCGTCCTGTTTGTTCACTGTGATCAAGGGAATTTTCCGTCCTCCATTTTGAAAATAGCCATTACCCATAACAGCTTTCTGGTCAGCACACAGTTAAACTGTAACATCGCCCACTTGAGCCATAAGAAAACATGGACATTACCTGGTACATCAGTTTTCCTCTCAGCTATAACTGACAGCAACTGATATTTTACTGACAGCAACTGATATATTTCAGATCTGACAAAATGTTGTCAGAACTGGAAGGGATTATTGTCAGAAGAAAAATGGTGAGCTTCTGAGAGGAACTGATGGCAAGGTAACTATGTAATGTTCATTTGAAGTTACCTCATGTGTTTATTTTAAATATTTTTACTCAGTATAGGTTCTCTTTAAGGACCAGAGACCGCTGGTACCAGAAATGGCGGTACATCAACAAGCACCGACAAATCGCCGCACATCCACGCCGCATGTCGGGAACCTCAGACACCCATTCTGCCATCTCTATGACGGCAGAGCCATGTGAGCTGGTCAGGAACGCTTTCATTGGCTCCTGAGCGTGTCTATCAATGTAAGCCAATGGGAGCGGCTTACATTGATAGACAGGGTCAGGAGACAAAGAAATCGGCTGCTGACCCGTTCACAGGGCACTGTCCTTATGAAGATGGCAGAGCCAGTGAGCTGCATCGGGGAGACAGCGGTGAGATCGTCTGGAGCAACGAAAGCGGCCAGAACGCGCGGCGTCGGTGAACTGAAATCTACGCCCCGCCAGCCAGATCAGCTTCAAAACAGGGAGTAGATTTCAATTTGCGTTGTCCTTAAATGGTTAAAGAGGAACTGTAACCAAGGATTTAACTTCATCCCAATCAGTAGCTGATACCCCCTTTCCCAGGAGAAATCTTTACCTGTTCTCTAATAGATCATTAGTGGGGTCTGTATGGCTGATATTGTGGTGAAACCCCTCCCACAGTCTGATGTCATGACCATGGTCCTGACAGTTTCCTGTCTGTGAACCTCGCTGCATTGTGGGAAAGAATGGCTTTTTCCAACTGCCAAGCAACCAGTATCTCCCTCAGGGCTGCCACCAGAAATTTTGGGGCCCCTCACACATCATCAGGCCTGGGCCCCCCCTCCCAGGGCCCACCCACTGGTTGCTGTGCCCACCCACTAGCTACCCCACCCCCATGTCCGTGCACAAAGTGCGCTGCGGCGAAAAATGTGCATGGCTCCGACACTGAAGAAAGTGGCATGCACAGCGGGATGCGGCAAAAAGTGGCATGTTGTGGCCGGAGCCAAAATACAGGTAGTCCCTGGTTAACAAATGAGATAGGGACTTTTAGGTTCATTTTTATCCTTTCTCCGTTCTCTTTTGTCACCCTGTGTAACCTCTTGTCCCCTTCTGTCTCAGCTCGTCCCCCTGCCCTAGCCAGGTATAGGTGCCCCCCAGTATAGGTATACCGGCATAAGTGCCACCAGTATCAGTAGCGAAGTATCGGTTCCCCCAGTATAAGTAGCCAGCTATAGGTAGTGTCCCAGTATAGATAGCCTGGTATAGTTGCCCCCAGTATAGGTAGCCAGGTATAGGTGATGGCCCAGTATAGGCATCCTGTAGCCAGATATAGGTGGTGCCCCCCAGTATAGAAAGTCCGCTGTAGCTGGCTCACTCATCTGCTCCCCACGTGCTGGAACGCGGTGTGCTGGTTAGTGAACCACAGGCCCACAGCCTGCACATGCGGCCCTTCCAACACTTTGTGGGGAGCCCAGGGCTCCCAGAAGCTCTGGGCCCCTCACTGCAGTATCAGTGTCCCCCCCCCCCGATGGCTGCCCTGATCTCCCTCTGTGCATAGAACTCAGTGCTGGGCCGAAATTACGCATTAGCGTAATTACGCATCGTAATTCACTACAAATGCACCGTAAGCGTTACGTGTAAGGTTACGGTATTACGCGTAATTAATTACGCGTAGACCGTAGGTTACGTTATTACGCGTAACAAATTACGCGTAAGACAGTAAACTCCCATTGAAATTACACAGTCTGCCGTAATCGCGTAATATTACGCTCCCGTATAATATAAAAAAGCCGCCGACTTTAAGGGTTAATAGCAAAGCCCCCTTAATTGCTAAGAGCCTCAAATTTGGAGAATATATTAAGGAGATCAGAAGGAATAAGAGGAAAACATTTTTTTTTCAAAAAGACCTTATAGTTTTTGAGAAAATCGATGTTAAAGTTTCAAAGGAAAAATATATACATTTAAAAACCCGCCGACTTTAACGGTTAATAGCAAAGCCTGCTTAAAATTTAGGAACACCAAATTCACAGGGTATATTAAGGGGATCAGTGGGAATAAGAGGAAACATTTTTTTTTTCAAAAAGACCTTATAGTTTTTGAGAAAATCGATTTTTAAGTTTCAAGGGCAAAAATGTCTTTTAAATGCGGAAAATGTCAGTTTTTTTTGCACAGGTAACAATAGTGTTTTATTTTCATAGATTCCCCCAAGTGGGAAGAGTTTTACTTACTTCGTTCTGAGTGTGGGAAATATTAAAAAAAAACGACGTGGGGTCCCCCCTCCCAGACCTCTTTAACCCCTTGTCCCCCATGCAGACTGGGATAGCCAGAATGCGGAGCACCGGCCGCGTGAGGCTCCGCACCCTGACTATACCAGCCCGCATGGTCCATGGATTGGGGGGTCTCGGAAGGGGAGGGGCAGCCAAGCTTTCCCCTCCCCCTCCGAGCCCTTGTCCAATCCAAGGACAAGGGGCTCTTCTCCACCTCCGATGGGCGGTGGAGGTGGAGGCCGCGATTTCCTGGGGGGGTTCATGGTGGCATCTGGGAGTCCCCTTTAAAAAGGGGTCCCCCAGATGCCCACCCCCCCTCCCAGGAGAAATGAGTATAGAGGTACTTGTACCCCTTACCCATTTCCTTTAAGAGTTAAAAGTAAATAAACACACAAACACATAGAAAAAGTATTTTAATTGAACAAAAAACATAACCACGAAAAAAGTCCTTTAATATTCTTAATTAACCATTAATACTTACCTGTCCCTTTAAAAGCCAGTTCCCACGCAAATAGGTCCGTGTTCTCGCTCTCTCCCGCTGTACGTGAGTTTGACCAGCCCGCTTACCGTAGCTAATTACATATGCGGAAGTGCTTCCAGCACGTGCAGCCTTCAGACGGTCCGAGGTGCCGCGTTCTCCAGGGTTTGATCTGCCCGCTTAACTGATAACATATGCGGAAGTGCTTTAATCACATCAAGACCCACACTGGAGATTAGCGATGTCTCTCTGGAGGATCGGGAGCGTGAGTGAAGTGTCCTCCCGGAGCGGTGTCCTAGTGTCAGCGCTGCTTATCGTAATCCTGTGTTCACAGAGTGCCGGGAGCCAGGCGTGCTGGGGCCTCAGGTAGAGACACATGCCACACTCTGCAGGCATGCCTCACTTCGGAACAGCCATTATTCAGGTGAGGACTAATTTGTACAATAGAAAGAGCCGTGGGAGGGGGGCACTTCCCACTGATTGGGGGGCAGTGGGATTAGTGTAGGTGGGGTTATTGTATCTTGGGGGGCAGTGGGATTAGTGCAAGTGAGGGGTATTGCTGCTTGGGGGGCAGTGGGATTAGTGTAGGTGGGGTTATTGCAGCTTGGGGGGCAGTGGAATTAGTGTAAGTGGGGGGTATTGCAGTTTAGGGGGAAGTGGGATTAGTGCAAGTGAGGGGTATTGCTGCTTGGGGGGCAGTGGGATTAGTGTAGGTGGGATTATTGCTGCTTGGGGGGCAGTGGGATCAGTGTAGGTGGTGGTTACTTTAATTTAGACAGAGCTAGCTTGGGTGGGAGAAGATTCACAAGACGCCCCTGCACCATAGATGCCCTATGTTTAGTATTTTTTTTTTACCCAGTTTTTGTCCTCTAAACCTGGGTGCGTCTTATGGTCCGGAGCGTCTTATGGTCCGAAAAATACGGTATATATAGTACAATTCTGAAAATAATTCAGGATGCCCACTTTTATGGTCACTTTCCTGGTTTCAGCATCATAAACACTTCCTATATCTCTATATATTTCTGTATATTAGTATGTAGCCCCACCCTCCCACTAATGTGCAAGCTAGGCTGTTTATTATCCGTATTCTCCTCTCGGAGCATTCTGGGAGACCAGAGATCTTTTCTACTGGCTTTACAACTCTCAGTAGATGAACAGTCTGCAGTTATGCACTTGCCAGGACTAAAGATTTTGCTGACAAGATTTTGCAAGGGGAAAACACTAACTAAACAATTTATAAATGAATATTGTTCAGTTCCTCTTTAACTTCCCTGTGTAAACATGAAGAGACCATAAAAACGAATCTGCTCTCCTTCTGCTGTCTTTGTTGTGTCTCTTGCAGGCAGCGAGGCGGTGTGTACGAGAGCGCAGGTCGCCCATAAATAGCCCACATACAAGCGGCATGCCTGTAAGGACATCAGCTCCATGCTGGGCGCGGCGTGTAATTAGATCACGTCTGTGGCGTGATGTCTGCGTGTTCTCCTCACGGGTCGCTGACTGTTCTGTGCGGCGGATGAAGACAGAGCAGCGGAGCAATGTCCCTGACCTAATCACAGAAAGCGGCGCTGGCAGATGGTGGCAGAGGTAGCGCCCTCTGTACCCATGTAATAAATCTAACGTGCCCCCGCAGGGAGGCCACGGACTGACCAATTCATCAACATAAATGAAACTCCCGCCTCTACCTGTGCTGAGGAGACGCTCGGAAAAAGCCTCATAAAATGCACCTTACAGTGGGAAAGAAGAGTTCATCTGCATCAGCCTGTTAGCTTTGTCACAAAATCAGTTTAAAAAAATACCAGCTGTCACCTTTTGGGTAAACTCTAGATTTTTGGTATAAAGACAGATTACACAGACAGCTCCCGGTGACCCAGAACTACCAGGAGAGTATAAAAGGCTAAAAGACACCAAAAAGACCTCTTACTTAAAGAGTAACTGTCAGGCTGCAGAAGCTAATTTAAACCTCTATTCTCCTGTGTTAAACAGTTTAGAAGGAAGCCCAAAAGCCATTAGTGAAGATAAAAACCTCAGTTACCTTTGATGTGTGCTTATCAGCAAGGCTGTTAAAACCCAAGAGGACGCAAGCCGCATACTATACTGCAAAGCATTCTGGGGCCCTCCCCTCGGCTGCTAATGAGACGTTACAGCAGCTTGTAATCAGTCCAGCGCTCCTAGCCACATGGCTCATTAATATTCACTGCACACTGTGTTATTCAGTAAGAGCTTTTCTGTGATCAGGAAGCAGGCAGGACATGACGACACATTTGACAGAAAAACATGGAGCCTGCCATGAGCTGTCAGGAGCATCATCCTCTGCATATACTATATACAAATTCTGTGAAATCCAAATGTGGACAGTGAAATGCATATGTAATGTAAGTACAGCCAATCTTTAGCTACTGATATATGTGTTTATTTTCTCTGAGACCTTATACCTAACAGCTCCTCTTTAAAGGATAACTGTCATGAAAATCTTAACATTTTAAATACATGTAAACACATACAAATAAGAAGTACAATTCTCCCATAGTAAAATGAGCCATAAATTACTATTCTCCTATGTTGCTGTCACTTATAGTAGCGCGTAGAAATCTGACATTACCAACAGGTTTTGGGCTAGTCCATCTCTCCATAGGGGATTGTCAGCATGGCCTTTATTCTTTATAAAGACAATCCCTGAAAAAGATTAATACAAAGATGCTGGCCAGCCTCTCTGATCATTGTACACTTTTTTGGCAGTTGGACGGAGCAACTGCCATTCTCTAAGTGGTTTGAAAATAAAGAAAACTTTGAGAACCCTCTCATGAGAAGATGGGCTACTCTAAAACCTATTGGTTCTGTCAGATTTCCACTACTTACTGTAAATGACAGCAACATAGGAGAAAAGTAAATTTATGGCTCATTTTACTCTGGAAGAAACAAACTTATGTATGTATAGGTTCATATATATTTAAAATTTTATGATTTTCATGACAGTGGTCCTTTAATAGCAACCCTGAATGTAATGTTGCCTTGTTAAAGTGACCCAAAGCCAAAGCGCAGGTACAAAATTAAATACTTCCCTTAAAGAGGAACTCCAGTGAAAATAATGTAATAAAAAAGTGCTTCATTTTTACAATAATTATGTATAAATGATTTAGTCAGTGTTTGCCCATTGTAAAATCTTTCCTCTCCCTGATTTACATTCTAACATTTATCACATGGTGACATTTTTACTGCTGGCAGGTGATGTCAGTGGAAGGAGATGCTGCTTGCTTTTTTGGTAGTTGGAAACAGCTGTTATTTCCCACAATGCAACAAGGCTCCCACAGTGTGATGTCAGAACCATGGTCCTGACATCACACCATGGAAGGGGTTTCACCACAATATCAGCCATACGGAGCCCCCTGATGATCCGTTTGTGAAAAGGAATACATTTCTCATGGAAATCGGGGCATCAGCAACTGATTGGGATGAAGTTCAATTCTTGGTTACGGTTTCTCTTTAAGAGAAGAAAGCCTCAGGATCCTATTGAGGCTCCCCTCGCTACTCGTTGTCCCCTGTTGCTGAGCCCGTCCCTTCTCCACACCGGGGCAGCACAGCTCCTCTTCCTGAAGCGTGGTCGTGCAGTAGCTGCGCAAGCCTGCCAGTGCATGCACAGTACCACAGAACCCGTGGTTCCAGCTTACTGCGCATGCGCGGGCGGATTCAGTCGGTTATTGCGCAGTCACACTTTAGGAAGAGGAGCTGCGTGGCCCCGATATGATTATCGACAATTCCTTTATCGCTAATCTTCTGGGGGGCTGCGCTCACTGACGGGGGACCACAGAGCACCAAGGGAAGCCTCCTGAAAGCTACCCTCTCTTTAGGTAAGTATCTAATTCTGCACCCGAGCTTTGGCTCAGGTACTCTTTAAAACACAAGGTATTCGTGATAATTCAGCTGTAAAGGTGGCCATTTACTCATCAGTTTTGTCATTTGAT